>NC_137201.1:16219558-16544558 GCF_960531495.2 Zeus faber | reverse complement strand
CGTGGGTGTAACAGCAGATGGCCCCCTGCAGGTCGCCGGCCTTAAACAGGGCGTTGCCCTCTTCCTTCAGGGCTGCCGGATCCTAAGGTGAGGAGAAAGAGGAGAGGGATCAGAATCAGAACATGTAATCCATGCTACGTGAAAGAGATGAGATAAAGGCTGAAGCACCATACCTAGCCATGCAATGTGATACATTACACTATACTATATACTATACTACATCACACTATACTATGTTATACTATACTACATCATACTAGATTACACTACACTATATTATACTATACTATACTAAATCATACTAGACTATACTATACTACATCATACTAGACTTTACTATACTATATTGTACTATGCTACATCATACTAGACTTTACTATATTATACTATACTATACTAAATCATAATGGACTACACTATACTACATCATACTAGACTTTACTATACTATATTGTACTATACTACATCATACTAGACTTTACTATACTATATTGTACTACGCTACATCATACTAGACTTTACTATACTATATTGTACTACGCTACATCATACTAGACTTTACTATACTATATTGTACTATGCTACATCATACTAGACTTTACTATATTATACTATACTAAATCATAATGGACTACACTATACTACATCATACTAGACTTTACTATACTATATTGTACTATGCTACATCATACTAGACTTTACTATATTATACTAGATAACATCATACTAGACTACACTATACTATATTAAACCAACTATAAATAAGTATTTCGTCGTACCTCTCCATTCTCCACGGTGCTCATCGCTCAGTCGGAGAGGCAACGCCAAGTAACAGCGACCTAGTTTGACTTTTTGTTTCTCTAAAGCCAAGAACATCCGCACGACCAACTCGCGCCCGACGCCGCGCATCACCTCCGCGCACTTCCGGGTCGTCCGACACACAGCGACGACGTGCGCTGACGAGCCCCGCCCCCTCGCCGCGCGCCAACGCCATTACCATAAAAGGCGTAGCGCGCCGGAGTCCGGGGTCCGGGGTCCGGGGTCCGCCGCGCGGCTCCCCCGTCCGCCCGGCGAGCTAACGGTCCCGTTCGGCGGAACCCACCGAGCCGCACTGTTCGTGTCCGGACGCTTGGCAGCGGCTTTCCTTTCGAATTACTGCTCGTGACGAAGACGGGATCGCCTGCGCAATTAATACGTACACCGGATACATGCGGTGCCTTTAGGTCAAACAAACGAACAGACAGAAACTCGTCATCATCATCATCATCATCATTATTATTATTATTATTATTATTATTATTTAATATTAGGGCGCATTAAAGGAAAAAACAAAAAAAGGTAAAAAATAAATAATAATAATAATGAACAAAATAGCCATGGGCACCTTTAATTAATAATAACACAAAGACCCTTGTCCTTGTTCGTGCTGGGTTATTTCCCCCTGGGACCTTACTCGTTACTATGGCAGCGGTGGCTCAGAAAGTGACGGCCAACGAGCCGGAGAGGGCAGTCGGTAGCTTTCCTCGTGATGATCAAAACAAAACAAAAAGATCAACAGGAATCAGACCCGGGGGCCCCGTGGCGAGAAGCGACGGACTGCAAATCACCCCTGTTGACGAAGTGTGATCAGAAACAAAGGCAGCTGGGGAAACAATTCCCTCAAGTCATTGCGACATCTGCGACACGTTTAAAGAAATACTACCATGGCCAGCGTGTGTTGTGTGAACAACCGTTGCAAGACGAGTGCTGCAAATGCAGTGTGAAAGCTTTTGGTAATTTATGGAACTAAAATGAAAAGAGCAGACAAACTACTGAGAGAAATGATGCAAGCTTCGTGTTAATAATCAAACAGAACACAAAATTGGTTGTCGGCCTAAATAAACAAAGCCTCCTCTGTCCTTTGGCCAATGATAAACTAATGCGCAATTGCGCAGCTCCATCCCTCCCACAAGGCTCCCCTTACACTATTATGCAGCGTTCAAGTCATATGGGAGAAATGGCCACTGTGGGCAGTGTTCGTTGACTACGATATTTCGCCGAATGTACCACGTCATCCTCGTACTTTTTGCGTATTATTGAATGCAAATTATGGTTTCGGACATATTAAAAAAACGTTTGCGTATTAATTTAGTGTAGCCAATAGTCTGCTAGTATGCCAGCTTCAGAAATTAGCTCTGTACCCTGATTTCTCCCACTATGGCATTTTTTTAATTTTTTTATTACCGTGATAAAACCAAATAAAATTACATTCAACCTATAATACATATGTTGTATAATATTGTGCCCAATATTGTGCTACATAGGTAATGTATCATGTAGGCAAGTTTTCCATTACTCTATTATTTAATAAATATTTCAATATTTTAAAGATGGTTTACATTGCGCTCGTGACTTTTAGTAAAATATAAAGAATAGTAATCCATAAGATTTTGGGCCGATAGTTAATAATGGCATAAACCATGGAAGACAGAAAACTCCCATCTTGGTAATTGGCTCAAGTTCAGCATTGTTAACCAAAGTAAGCCTGTAAGTAAAGCTGTCTTTGTGTATGGCAGGGCTGTCACGGTCATTTAGATGGAGTATTTAAGATTCATTGTCATGCCTGCGGTTACCTAGTCCGGGAACCACACAAATCTGCAGCTCATGTTTCATTTGCTCTGCAGAGTACGTCTGGCCACACTCCCATTCAAACAGATTTCCACCGACCTTTCAAGGGTCAGGCCAATCACAACCGTTTATCTATTATGGGGCGGGCATGATACGATGACGATACAGAGGAGAGCCGTTGACGTAACCTTACCCAGATGGCTGCCGCTGACGTGGAACGGTTTGTTGTATCTGCTATCGCCGTTGACTCACCTTACCAAGATGGCTGCCGCTGATGTGGAACAGCCTATCGTGTCTGCTATCGCCGTTGCCGCACCTTGCTAAGATGGCTGCCGCTGATGGATAACGGTCTGTTGTATTGCCGTTGACTCACCTTACCAAGATGGCTGCCGCTGTAGTGGACCGGTCTGATGTATAAGCTATCGCCGTTGACGCGCCTTACCAAGATGCCTGCCGCTGAAGTGGAACGGCCTGTCGTATCCGCTATCGCCGTTGCCGCACCTTGCCAAGATGGCTGCCGCTGATGGACAACGGTCTGTTGTATCCACTATTGCCGTTGACTCACCTTACCAAGATGGCTGCCGCTGTAGTGGACCGGTCTGATGTATAAGCTATCGCCGTTGACGCACCTTACCAAGATGGCTGCCGCTGAAGTGGAACTGCCTGTCGTGTCCGCTATCGCCGTTGCCGCACCTTGCCAAGATGGCTGCCACTGATGGATAACGGTCTGTTGTATCCACTATCGACGTTGACCCACCTTACCAAGATGGCTGCCGCTGTAGTGGACCGGTCTGACGTATAAACTATCGCCGTTGACGCACCTTACCAAGATGGCTGCCGCTGAAGTGGAACGGCCTGTCGTGTCCGCTATCGCCGTTGCCGCACCTTGCCAAGATGGCTGCCGCTGATGGATAACGGTCTGTTGTATCCACTTTTGCCGTTGACTCACCTTACCAAGATGGCTGCCGCTGTAGTGGACCGGTCTGACGTATAAGCTATCGCCGTTGACGCACCTTACCAAGATGGCTGCCGCTGAAGTGGAACGGCCTGTCGTGTCCGCTATCGCCGTTGCCGCACCTTGCCAAGATGGCTGCCGCTGATGGATAACGGTCTGTTGTATCCACTATCGACGTTGACCCACCTTACCAAGATGGCTGCCGCTGTAGTGGACCGGTCTGACGTATAAGCTATCGCCGTTGACGCACCTTACCAAGATGGCTGCCGCTGAAGTGGAACGGCCTGTCGTATCCACTATCGCCGTTGACTCACCTTACCAAGATGGCTGCCGCTGTAGTGGACCGGTCTGATGTATAAGCTATCGCCGTTGACGCACCTTACCAAGATGGCTGCCGCTGATGTGGAACGGCCTGTCGTGTCCGCTATCGCCGTTGCCGCACCTTGCCAAGATGGCTGCCGCTGATGGATAACGGTCTGTTGTATCCACTATCGACGTTGACCCACCTTACCAAGATGGCTGCCGCTGTAGTGGACCGGTCTGACGTATAAGCTATCGCCGTTGACGCACCTTACCAAGATGGCTGCCGCTGAAGTGGAACGGCCTGTCGTATCCACTATCGCCGTTGACTCACCTTACCAAGATGGCTGCCGCTGTAGTGGACCGGTCTGATGTATAAGCTATCGCCGTTGACGCACCTTACCAAGATGGCTGCCGCTGATGTGGAACGGCCTGTCGTGTCCGCTATCGCCGTTGCCGCACCTTGCCAAGATGGCTGCCGCTGATGGATAACGGTCTGTTGTATCCACTATCGACGTTGACCCACCTTACCAAGATGGCTGCCGCTGTACTGGACCGGTCTGACGTATAAGCTATCGCTGTTGACGCACCTTACCAAGATGGCTGCCGCTGAAGTGGAACGGCCTGTCGTATCCACTATCGCCGTTGACTCACCTTACCAAGATGGCTGCCGCTGTAGTGGACCGGTCTGATGTATAAGCTATCGCCGTTGACGCACCTTACCAAGATGGCTGCCGCGTGGGCCGCACCTTGCCAAGATGGCTGCCGCTGATGGATAACGGTCTGTTGCATCCACTATCGACGTTGACCCACCTTACCAAGATGGCTGCCGCTGACGTGGAACGGTCTGTTCTATCCGCTATCGCCGAATTAAACGTGAAAATGCACGGAGAGATTCCAGACAATTTGCGAATCGGTCTGGTGATGCCAGGCTAACAAAAAAAAACATTTTTTAATTATTGTTTTTAATCATTTTGTACACAATCTATCAAAGTGCAACCCTATAATAGTATTATAATAGATGATGTATTATGAAGTATCATGAAGAGTACTTGATTGACCACGAACAATTGGATCGTTTAGTTTTCCTCAACTCAGCAGCTGAAAACCCAACTACTTCACATTGTAGTCATCGCAGCATTTCACGAAGAAACCCCCATTAGTTTGGATGGCAACGTGGGTTTACATCATCTTAACGTTTCTTACAAAATGATCGCGACCTGCTCAAATAATCGCGACCAGGACGACCGCGTAATGGTTGGCCGCAAGTTGCTCATGCCGTAAATCCCCACATGACTTGAACGCAGCATTAGCCTGCTAGTCAGGTTTTAAGTCCGGTATCCGGCAGACAGCCGCCCGCTGAAAAAAGCGGCGCTTCATCCGTTTATACCCCCCCGGGATGACTACACACCCGGAACCTGCAACTTAATGGGCAACGGCTGGATTTTCTATGTATGAGGAGAGCACGGAATTACATGTCTGCTAACGCCGAGGTAAGATTCAAATGTTATTAAGATGGCAAACGCTAGCAACGTAACTAGCTAGACTTAACGTCCGTATGAGAATGCTAACGTTCAAGTTGTTAGGGGGGGGGGGGTGTTAGCCGTGGTGGCTAAAGCGAGCTCTACCCCCCCCCCCCCTCCTGTGTTCTCCATGGCTGACAACTCCTCAAACGTTGAAGTAATTGAAGGTGATAAACGCCAGCGGAGCAGAGTTGTTCGATGTTGATTCAGTTTTGCAGTGAAATGAGGAACCAGTGTTGGAGAAAGAATGCAGGGCGTCTTAGATTGATAGGAACACAGCAGCTGACATCAAAACAATAGGCAATCATTTCAAAGTAGGAATCATTTAAAAAAAAAAAAAAAAAAAAAAGAGGCATTATGCAATAAACTAAAAAAATAACGAAAAAAAGGCAATATGCAATGAACCATTAAAACCAAATGAAATAGAAACTTTTGGCTGTATGCAATAAACCTAAAACGATCTTGAAATGGAGAAAATGGCAATACACAAATAATCCGTGTCAACAACACACATAAAAATTGCCATAAACTAGTTAGTTATTACTATAAATGAACTACCTATCTAACTAGTTTATGTAGCTCAGTCCTCCACCTGGATCGTCATAGTCAGCCTGGACAAACTTTAACTTGTCAGCTCCTCATTGGTCAACAGTTGGAAGCTTTATCTGATGTGCAATCAATAAAGTAAATAGGAGATGGAGCAACTGTGCAACCAAGCCAACCCTTTCAATCTTGTATATTCGGGCTTGGTACTGTGCTTACATACGCACATATTCATATACATACATTTAGTTTTCTGCGGTATATATTTTTTAGATTATATTCAACTACTTTGTTTTGCACGGCCCTTGAGTTGCCATTTTATTATTTCACTGCACTGTACTTATATGATGATGTGACAAATAAAGTATCATCCAGCCCATATGGTCTAATATATATATGTTAGACCATCAAGATTCAAGATTCAAGAGATTTATTCGTCACATACATATACATACTTTCATACATATATGCAGTGAAATGTAATGCAACGCACCCGGTAATTACACACAATATGTCCTAGGAAAAATTTCTTTCTAATAGACCAACTAACTGACATCTAAAACGTAATACAGTAAGTCGAATACTTATAGAATAAAGTAAAAATATATAGAATAAAATAAATAAATAAATCTTGTGTTAGTGGTGTATTCAGTGAGTCTCGGCTCATGTAAACATGTTGTCATTTTCTCAAATCCACTTGGTATGACTAAGTTCGTCACCGCCTGAGAATTGATCGGATTAAGACCAGGATTTACACGGGGAGAGAGAGAGAGAGACAGTAGCACCTGTCTCAGAGCTATGAAGAATTTCAGGCCACTGCGCTCACCATGGTGGTTTTGCCGCTAAATATCTTTAGCTCTTACTTCTCCTTCTAACCTAACTAAACGGTTGTTGTTGTCAATTGGTAGCTGGAATATGGCTCGTTAGAACTGCAGCACAAGTTTGATCCAAATCAATCTACATTTGGAGCAGGAATTTGTGAAAAAACATTTCACTTTTCCCGGAAGTAGCTCGTTCGCGTTGCAGATTCGCCAAGGTTCTACAACTTCCGGTCGGGTAGTGGAGAGAGCGATCATCATCCAATTCATTATGTATGTGCAGATTGTGGCTCTGAATGGGCATTCGCATTGTGCGAGGTACGTGGTGTAGACTCCATTGTTCTGTAGTGATTGCTTCAGGCAATATCTGTGCTGGGTCCACACGACCTGACACAACACCCAGCTTTTCCTTTGATATTTTATCTCTTTTGCCCTTTTTGTAATTAAACACATTCTATTTGCATGTTACCCGGTGCTGTGTCCCTCCTTATTTTGCGGCATTCGAGCTAGTCGTGACTAGGGTTGGCCATGAAACCTGGTGCCAATATGGCCCCGGTTCCTATACGATCGGTATCTACAGGACTGAATCACAACGCGCATTTTGCTGCCACTTAAATGCCTGAGCTGTCGATTTAAATATTTGCCCTTGAGAGCACCAGAAATCGTATTTTCATCGTCATCACAATATAAACATGCGTGACAAAGACATCACGGAAGACTGAAACGCGTTGAATAAGAAAAATAATTGTATTTACACGTGACATGTAAATACAATAAACTGGTGGAATTTCATTGTTGACATTCCTTGCTCACCCCCAAGTCAGTCAAAAACATTCTGTCTGTGTCTGTGTCTGTGTCCTCACACACAGTTAGCTTGCAGCTTCAGAGCAGTGGGTCTGAATCGTGTCCATTTTATTTTAGTCCCAAAAGTTTAAAAAGTTGATGAAATGCCTCTGAGGGACATGCAGTGTTTAGTCCATTTAAATGGAACCTTGTTGTTGGGAACTTCCACTTGCGACATCATAAAATCGATGTCATATAGGTCGAGGTTACGTTGCTGGGCGGTCATTTGCATTCGGAGAGTTGCGCTGTGTAGACCCCATACCGGAGGAGCCGATGCAGTGTTCAATGTAATCTCGGAAAATGGTAACTCGTCCTGCGTTTCAGAGAACCCGGAAAACTGTTATACGTACCTTAAATGACTAAACTGGACCCTGTGTATTGCTGCCTGCGGCTATATTTATTTTTTATCTTTTGTTTCTTACAGCTCAAGAGGATCCTTGAATGTCATTTCTGCCGGCTGTTGAGACCAGCGAAAGGCATTTGACTGCTGATAGGCCACATTGTCCACCGAGGAGGGTGGGGGGGGGTGAAAGTGACATTTGCCTCATTCGAATTCCTGGATGTCCTTGAGCGGAGGAACTGCTTGATTAAAACACTGCTTACCTAAGACAAGTTGGACTCTCCCATAGCCTTTTTTTTTTTTTTTTCCTTCTTTACTGCTGCTGTAGCCGAGGATAATGTGGAAGCCTGAAGGCCGACTGTGCAAAAGGGGGCTCAGGCTGTGCTAGAAGATTAGACGCTCTACTGGGATTTGCAGTAAGACCAGGAGAGCACAGGCGAGCTCACAGAGATGCACATCGGGATGCAGGGACAGTAGGCTCCCTGTTTGAGCCCCCGCTGTGTGGAGCTTTTTTTCCTCCCCTATCCTTCAATCTCAGAGGTTCGGATGGTTGAGAACAAGGGTCGGTTTAAAGAAGCCCAGTGGTTGCTGTGGTTTGGCCAAAGCTGACAGGCTTCTTGCCATCACAGCTGCTAAATATCCATTTTTGCTACCATCACTGCTAAATTTTCATCTATTGTCTCTGATGTTATAAGGGAAATGAGGCAATTTAAAAGAACAATGAACCATTTTTAATACAAGTGTCTCAGCGTATTTGTCCTTTTTTTTTTTTTTTTTTTTTTTTTTTTTTTCATCACATCAGACTACATTCTGTTGTTGTCCTCAAGGACTTTTCTTCTATTGTCCTGGGGGAAGAGCCCCCAGTCAAGGTCATTTTATTTAGGTTGCGGTGGGAAGGAAACTAGTGTCAAAGATGAAGCTGAGAAAACAGGTAACAGTGTGTGGAGGGGCCATATTCTGTGTGGCTGTTTTCTCACTCTACCTGATGTTGGACAGAGTACAGCATGACCCTGCACGAAGACAGAACGGCGGTAATTTCCCAAGGGTAAGTGTAAGCTGCATGTATCTTGTTGAAAAGCTGCTTTTTTCATTGGTACCATACCGAGGTTGTACCTCTTTCAGCACCAAACTGAAGTGATTCATCATCCCAAAAATGCAACAATTAATGTTAAACAATGCCTGAAGGCATAATTGTTGTGGTTCAATTGTTTTATTCTATTTTGCAATACCCATAATTAATTTCACTCTGACTGTTCACCCTCTTGCACACATCATTATGAAATTGCTGAACAGCCACATCTTTCTCACATAGATAGCACATTTTGTTTTTTAGGTAAAACAGTAAGTGTGCTTAACAACGTGGGGTATCGTGAGTGTGAGCTGAAATACTGTATTTTGAACGCTCCTTTGTCTTTTGTTACTTTGGAAAATTTATTGAGTGGGTTACATTTGGTCAAATATGTTGTTTGAGTGGGGGCTGGGCCATTATTCAACTTTATTGTTTATGATCTCTGTGGTGTCTCATGACGTGACCATTGCTTGAAATACCTCTTTATGAGGTCTCAGGTTGTAAATATTATTGGAAACATGGTTATTTAATATATGATTCATTAAAACAAACTGTTTAAATTAATACACTTCAACACTGGGCTTTGAGTTAATCATAATCATAATTCATGTCAATATTGTGCAGTTTCCTATGATTATCGGGATAATCATTTAATTCCTCCATATTTTCCAGCCTTAGATAGAATACAAGCTGTAGAAAGAGCTTTTATTTTGTGCAAGTGTACAACTTTAAACTGGTTCTATACTCTCTTTCTTTATATTTAGAGCCAGATCTCAGTGCTGCAGAACCGTATAGAGCAGCTAGAACAGCTTCTGGAAGAAAACCACCAAATAATCAGTCACATAAAGGACTCTGTGATGGAGCTCACAGACACAGGAGCTGTGTCTCCCAGCGGCCACCTGCCCTTCAGAAGTGCCAATGGATCCTGGGTCTTGCCGTTTGACGGCCGTCCCACCTTCCTCGCTGTAAAACCCCAAGACTGCCAGTTTGGTGCTGGCAACCACGGTCAAACCGAGCTCCAGGTGAGCTTGCCTGAAAACAATATAATTATCCCTATTATCATTTTCATGTCTATTTAGAAATGTTCTTCCTGTCTACATTAGAAAGGTTGTCATTCATTTTTTCACAATGAGTGGTGTAGAGAAATACCAGGCTAGGAATTGGAGTAACCTTTTGAGTATTTTTTTCTCTTTTTTTAGATGTTGGATGTGTACTCCCTCTTGAAGTTTGACAACCCCGATGGCGGTGTATGGAAACAGGGCTTTGACATCACCTACAACCCTGGAGAGTGGGACAATGAACCACTGCAAGTGTTTGTCATCCCACACTCGCACAACGATCCAGGTGAGCTGCACAAGGAGTGTGGATTAAAAAGTCTTAAACTTTTCACATACAGACTTACAGTAGGCGGTGAGCTGCCACAGACTGTCATGTTTCCTCTTTAAAAGAGGTTATCTGGTTTTTGGTGATAAATGATGACTGAGTGCTGAGATCAAGCAAGTCGGTTGATAGGTACTTTATTTATCCCTGGAGGAAATATTAGTGTACCATCAAAATAGGCCATAGAATAAAAATAGAGAAAAAAGCGTGAAATAACACGGGTACTTGCTTATCGACCAATTCGCTTAACGACCTGGTCCTAGTAACGGAACTCGGTCACGAAGTGAGGAGTACCTGTATACAATAAACCTGGAAGTTAAAAAGAGGATGGGGGGGGGGAGAAGTGAAAATATACAATAAACAATCAACAGAAAAATAAAATATGGAATAAACAACAAACCTGTTGCTAACCTAAAGGAAACAAAAACAGTAAAAATGACCTAAAAAAATAAATGAGGAAAAATTGGAATTGTACATAAACCTAAACACTAACTGCAAGATGGATAAATTCGACATGTGCAACAAACCTAAGAAGTTAACAATAAAATAAACCAAAAGCTAAACCAAACCTAAAGATGAGCAAACAATAGTAAAGATTTGGGAATGAACAATTAACTTAATGATGAATATTACATTTAAACATATAAATTGGCAAAACGATTGAGGAGTTGAGTGAGGAGTTCCTGTTGTTGCATAATTAATCATACCATAGCAGTAATGGGCACAATGCAATAATAAGAACTGCAAAGGGACACGACTGTTTTGTCACCCATGGGAGCTGGTGTAAGCTGATTTTCTCTTTATTTCTCACCCTTTCCTCTGGTTGCACTGCATTGTCTCCTGCACTTTTCAGGATGAACACTATCTTTGTGGGAATTTGTTTTGGTATCTAGTTTCCGACCCGCTCTGTGAGCTTCCTATTGTCCGAGGCCATCTCCTTTTCCTGAACCAACTGTCCTCTCAACCTGAACAGGAAAGAGAGTGTGTGTGTGTGTGTGTGTGTGTGTGTGTGTGTGTGTGTGTGTGTGTGTGTGTGTGTGTGTGTGTGTGTGTGTGTGTGTGTGTGTGTGTGTGTGTGTGTGTGTGTGTGTGTGTGTGTTAAATACTTCAAATAATATTTAAACACTCCCCCCGCTCCATATTTGATCCACTTTAAACAACACACGTCATCAGTCATGTGATGCTAAATCCCTCTGTTTTCTCTAGCTAGTGCTCTGCCCTAGCTAAATAAAACATGAGTTTTATTTTTGAGCTATTCCTGCATAAACAAAACGCAGTGGAGGGTGCTACCTGAACTGTTAAAACGCTAACATTCTCTGCTGAATCTTTCCAGGTTGGATCAAGACATTCGATAAGTACTTCGCGGACCAGACACAACATATTCTAAACAACATGGTGGTGAAGCTGGCCGAGGACCCACGCAGGAAGTTCATCTGGTCTGAGATTTCCTTCTTCTCCAAGTGGTGGGACAGCGTGGACATACACAAGCAGGAGGCCACGCGCAAGTGAGTGGGAGCACAGCACAAGGAATCAAACATGTGGACTGCTTCTGAGAGCCAGCCAAACTGACCTTTCACACGCCTTTTTTTTTTTTTCTTTTTTTAAATCTCCGTTCCAGCTTTCTGGAGGGCTGTCCCCAGCCATTTTGAATCTGGTGATTGTCTGAAATGTCTTGACAACACTAACTGTATTCATTCATGAGTGACATATGGGAGGTCACCTGCTTCTCCCATGTGGGAGTCATCCAATTGTATCCAAAGTGTAACCTAAGTACCTTGGAGCCTCTTTGGTGACAAAGGGATGGTCCCAAAATAGCACGTTATCTGCTTAATGTGACTTTTCCCTCTTAGCATGAGCTTATCCTCACCTTGTTTTCTTAATCTTCTTTCTTCACCAGACTGATCCAAGACGGGCAGCTAGAAATTGTGACTGGAGGCTGGGTGATGACAGATGAAGCCAACGCTCATTACTTTGCCATGATAGACCAGCTGATAGAGGGTCATCAGTGGCTGGAGAGAAATCTAGGTATGGAGCTTATTTCAGGATTGTGATTTAAGCTTCCAGATGGGTTTGGAGAGCTGGCTCCTAAATATATGGTGTTTGACTTTGAATTTGTTATTATTTATTATCATAATGCATATGCAGGGTTTGCCCTAGGATGGAGTTGTAGCACCATGCATGCAAAGTTTTTTATTTTTTTATTTTATTTTTTTTCTTCTTGCTCATGCGTATTATCCGCAGTGGCCCTCCCGCCTAGGCTGGATCCCCTATTGATATTGTTCCGGGAAGATTCTCAGAGAGATTCTGGAGCAGGAATTAGTGAAATACCAATTAAATTTGACCGGAAGTAGCCGAACCTTCGTGTATCGCCCACACACCAATGTTGTAAAACGTCGGGTTGGGTGGCAGAATGAGATGAGTTTGTGGAGTAAGACGCTTTGTAAAATCATCCAATTTGCTATAAATGTGCATGTTGTGGCTACGAACTAACAATCGCACCGTGCAAGCTGCGTAGTGTAGACTCCATCGCGTTGTAGTGGTTCCAAACTGCGCGTGTGTGTGAGAATGGCCTTGCCTGCTTGACGTCAGCGGGCCTTTCCGTTTGATATTTTATCTTTCTTGCCCTTTTTGTAAATCGACGTATCCGGTTCGCCTCTAACCCGGTGCCGTGTCCCTCCTTAAGTTGCGGCATTTGAGCCAGTCGACACACACAAACTGTAGGAGTACAAAACAGTCCAAAAGATATTCAGTTTTTGTGTCCTCACATGGAGATGGCTTGCAGCTCCAGAGCATCGTGTCCGTTTAATTTTAGTCCTAACAGTTTAAAAAGTTGATGAAATGTCTCTGAGAGACATGCACTGTTGTAATCTGATGTAATCCGTTTGAATGAAACCTAGTTGTTGGGAACTTCCACACAGAGTGTTTACATTCCATAGAAACACTGAGGCAGTATTCTGTGGACTAGAGGTAGTAGACAGCCACTTTCAAATTTTTAGTATAAAGTAATAACATGCAACAAGTGTATCAGCTTGTATGAGTAATTCTGCATATCACCAAGACTCGGAAAACTTCTGTCATCACATCAGCCGATGCTGCATTCAAGGGAAATCTGAAAATTTTAACTAGTTTTATTAATAATGCTGATGTAAAGAGGAGCAACAGCATGAACTGATGCTACGTTACATGGGAACTCGAAAAATTGTAATTGGTGTCGATACTGGACCCAGTGTACTGCAGCTATATTTATTTATTTATATTATAACAAACAGCTATCCAAAATACTTCTGTGCCTTTGGAAGCTTTTGGCAGTTAATATAAGTTACAGCCACCAGGTGTCCCAGTCTCGTGAGACTATGAACCTGGAAGCGCTGCACGTACTACTGTGTTTTTACACGTGCAGACGGCAAGCTGCTAACGCTTAGCACCTGCTCATACTACTCACCCGCAGCCTGCGGTTTTCGGTTCTGTGTTGGGAGTTTCAGGTTATAACAACCTTTCTGTTGACTGTGCCCTTGCCTGTCCCGTGCCAACAGCGCAGCGATACTCATGGAAAGTTGCATGACTGTTTTCCCTTTGGCGAATAATAGTCCTTAATCAGCATTGCTTGCTTCATTGTTGACCTTTATGATGCTATGCTAAACAGAACAGCTTTTTTTACCACAATAAATTTCTAGTTTTAAGACCTGTCTATAAGTAATTTCTCCTAATTGAAAGGCAGAAGCTCTAATTTTTAGCCAACAAAAACATTTTTTTTTAATAATCCTTTTTTTTATTTTTTCTTCTCTCTCTGTGCTAGGTGTACTGCCACGCTCTGGGTGGGCAATAGACCCCTTCGGTCATAGTGCTACAATGCCCTACTTGCTGAAAAGGGCCAACATGACGAGCATGCTGATCCAAAGGGTCCATTACTCCATTAAGAAGCACTTTGCCTCCACACACAACCTGGAGTTCATGTGGAGACAAGCTTGGGGTGAGTGGACCGCACATGCCATGTTGTTATCCGTCCAATGGTGGTTTACTTTCAATTGCAGTCCACTTTATACATATTGTCTTATATAGTCACAAAATTGTCAATAGTCCAAGTAGGGATCCACTGTGTTTTTGATGGCTTAAAATAGCAAAGTAACAAATTTGATCGAATGAGTGAAAAATGCCTAATATGATTTAATATAATTTATTTACCAAATGTGATGCTGTTTTGGTTGCTCTCCTGTACTGGTTATGGGTTATTCCAGTAACCCAGGTGCTCATACTGTACTCCTGCTCTGTGAAAGTGAATGACGTCAACTACCGTAGTAGTTGTCCGTAGTAACAATTTGACGACAAGGTGATTACATTACATTAAGTAATTTAGCAGACACTTTGGTTCAAAGTGATTTACAATAAGTATAATGGTTGAACTGGAATTAAAGTGCAGCTATTCAGCACCTACATCTAGCTGAGAGTTGTGGGCTAAAAATACAAATACAAGACCGTGTAGTGGAGTGACAAAACATCCACTTTACACAATAACCAACACAAGCAGCAGCAGTAGGAGGTCTACTACAGAATTTGTTTTGTCTACAAGACAGAATTTGACAGTGGGAAAAACTTGATTCTCAACTCCTGTATTCAAAGTCCAGGATGTTAAGTAGCTGCTTCTACCGTTGCAATGGTGTCTTAATCATTATATTGACGGTGTAATTGTTTTTCAGTGCAAAGTACATGGTGCAGGTGCGACTATTACTCAGAGTAGCAGGCTAGCCTGATACTGTATGTCTTTGCTTCAATGATACGGTCAGGTTTGGCAAATGAAAACCAGCATTTGGTATTCAGTTTAGGATTCTGCCCAGTGATTCTTTTTCAGGCAAGAATTTTCATTTTTGCACCCCACATATTATTTCGTATTTTCTTTTCTGTTAATGTGTCATTGGTCAGTGTTGTAGTTTCGCCACCCAAGTTGCGTTTTCAGGGCCCTGTGGCACAGAGACACAGACGCCAGGGGGTTGTTAATACCAGTTCATTATAGAGAGTGGGCTAGCTGGAATTAGCCAGATAGAACATGTCATGACACTTGCTCCTATCCTGAGTGTGTGTGGGAATGGGGGCTTTAACCTGTTGCTTGTAAGACCAACCAACGAGCAACAGGTATGCAGCCACACTGATCCCAATCACCTAGATCCAGGTCAAGTGTGGCTGCTCACCACACCATCCCCCCCACCACATACCCCAGACACCAAACTGAGGCCAGGGAGACTACCTGGCTGCCATGTTTACCTGTGGTGGTTGCTGTGCCACTTCTCAGCCGGACCCCCTAGGTGCTGCTGCTGCCAGTCGGGAGAGGGTTGGTGCTGGGGCCGCCCGTTGAACTGCTGGTGGCTCCAGGGTGGCTCCTTAGGACGGCCCTTCTGTGTCCCTTCCCCATTCCGGAGAGTCGTTGTTCCCAAGTGGCGTTTTCAGGGCCCTCCGGCACAGAGACACAGACAATGGGGGGGGGTTGTAAATACCGAGTTTATTGTCGAGAGTGGGCTAGCTGGAATTAGCCCAGGAGCAGAAAGGACATGTAATGACACTGGCTCCTATCCTGAGTGTGTGTGGGGAATAACACGTTGCTTGTTAAACCAACTAACAAGCAACAGGTATGCAGCCACACTGATCCCAATTACCTAAATCTAGGTCAGGTGTCGCTGCTCACCGCACCATCCCCACACCAGTCATTTTGGCGGCTTTAATAAACAGACAGCCTCCAAAGAGTTTCTCTATCAGCTGCGCTGTGTTTTGCTTTTGGAAGTCTTTCCAGAATTGCTGCTTGGCACCACCCCTTGTGGTTGCCTGTGGGAATGCTCCGTGTGATTACGCACATTTTAGCATTTATTTTCTTTTTACATCGCTGTGTCCGTCAAAAACTCATCGGCAGTGATCACCTTCCACCGCGATGCACTCGTGGATATAAAAATTCTTTGGAAGAACAACTTTGGGCATTTTATCCGCGGATCCAGAGTGGCGGGCAGAGATTTTACACGCCAACACGATCAACAAGGACAATAACTTCAATGCAGTCGCCGTTCTACTGGTGGGCCGAAGGAGAAAGAACCGCGGCAAAAGAGGCGGCATTTGGATCAGAATGAAGACGCAACCTTACCGTCCACCTCTGCCCAGCATCCTCCTTCCCGATGTCCAGTCCATGGAGAACAAGATGGATGACCTTCGCGCAAGGATTACATTCCAAAGGGATACGAGGAGCTGTCTGATGGAGACATGGCTGAACCTGCTGGTGCCGGACCAAGCCATTCGTCCAGCCCAGTCCTTTGCTGTCTTCCGTGTGGATAGGTCAGAGGAGTTGTGGGAATCCAAGGATGGAGGCGTCTGCTTCACGATAAACGGTAACTGGTGTAACTCCCAACAACATCAAGACTCTCTCTTACTCGCCGAACCTGGAACAGCTGACCGTCTCATGCCGTCCATTCTACTTCCCCCAGGAATTCAGGGCAGTCATCATCACAGCTGTTTATATCTACTGCAAGAAAACACAGACACAGCACTGCTGGACCTGTTTGATGTGTTGTGCGGACTTCAAAACAAACATCCCGACGCGGCTGTGGTGGTGGCTGGGAACTTTTAACAGGGCAAACCTTAAAAAAGTTCTGCCTAATTTCCACCAACACATCACGTGTGCCACTAGGGGAGAAAGAACTTTGGACCACTGCTACACACTGTACAAGAACGGATACAAGACCCTCTCACTTCCTGCGTTTGGGAAATCGGACCACGCTGCCATCTCGTTACTTCCTGTTTGCAGGCCATGCATCGTACGTGGAAAGGTAGTGACGAGGGACGTAAAGCGGTGGTCGGACCAATCGGAGGCCACAGTTCATGACACTCTGAGTGACGTCGTCTGGGACATGTTCCAATCAAATTCAGGTGAGGTCAGTGAGTTTACGGAAATAGCTATGAGTTTCATAGCTACGTTAGCGGACAGCATTGTTCCCATGGTGAAAGTTCCGATATTTCCGAACCAGAAACGCTGGGTTGATAAATCAATCCACGGCGCTCTGAATGCTCGCGCGGCCGCTTCCAACAATTGTAAGCGGCCGCTTGTATTCGGCAATACTACATACTACAAGAGCAGCCCCTCCCCAGCCACCAGTGTGGAGGCCTCCCTAGCTAAAGAACTGAACTCCTTTTATTTGCATTTTGAGGTTGGCAACAACTCCATTAGCTCGCCAACTAATTGAAGTTACACTGCTGGGGATGAGCGCGCACTCTGTCTGAGCATGACGTCAGGAGGGCCCTGATGCGTGTTAACACCAGGAAAGCTGCAGGCCCAGATGGCATATCTGGGTGAGTACTAAAGACCTGTGCTAACCAACTAGCCCTGGTGCTCACTAGGATATTCAACGCCTCCCTGGCCGAGTTGGTGGTCCCGTCCTGCTTCAAGAGGTCCACCATCATCCCTGTGCCAAATATCGCATCTCCAGCGATCTGATTGAATGACTACCGTCCGGTGGCCTTCACCTCAGTGGTTGTTAAGTGCTTCAAGAGGCTGGCTAAGGATAACATTAGCACCTCCCACCCCCGCACCATTGACCTGCTGCAGTTCGCATTCTGGCCGAACAGGTCCATGGACGACGCGGTCTCCCAGGTACTGCACACCACGCTCGCGCATCTCGATGGCCGAATGGAGGGCTATGTGAGATTTCTGTTCATCGACTAGAGTTCAGCTTTCAATACCATAGTCCCCACCAGACTGGCTGTCAAGCTGCAGAAGATAGGACTGAACACTCCACTGTGTGCCTTTATCCTGGACTTCCTCATAACCAGGCCCCTGTTGGTTAGGGTGGGGAGGCACACATCCAGCACCCTCACCCTGAACACAGGATCCCCCCCAGGGCTGTGTCCTGGTCTCGCTACTGTATTCGCTGTACACACGACGGTGTGGGCAGGTTCAGCTTGCTGACGACACAGTCGTAGTTGGCCTGATCGCCAACAACGATGAGAAGGCCCACCACGAGGGGGTGGCTGATCTGTCACTCTAGTGCCAGGACAACAGCCTCCTCCTCAATGTCAGCAAAACTATGGAGCTGATTGTGGACTTTAGGAGAGGATTACAACCGAGGACCCACGCGCCGTTGGTAATTACAGCTTTACCACCTCGGGCAGCTGATGAAATTCAGGGTCTTGGTGAGGATCCTCAAGTCTTACTACTCTGGAGCAGTGGAGAGCATCCTGACAGGCAACATCACTGCCTGGTTTGGGAACTGTACTGCTCAGGACAGGCGGACCCTGCAGAGGGTGGTGCCGAATGTACCACTGGAACTACTCTTCCCCTCCCTGGGGGACTTATACACCAGGAGGTGTAGTAGCAGAGCCCACAGGATCATGAAGGATCCTCACCACCCCAACAACGGACTGTTCCAGCTGGTGTGGTCAGGCAAGCTCCTCCACAGTCACGCAGTGAGAACAGAGACACTGAGACAGTTTCTTACCGCAAGCCATAAGGGCTGTCAATGCTGAACTCACCAGGGGCCTTCACTGAGACACATGCATAGGCCCCCACTGCATTACTGTAATGTATGTTGCACATTGTACTGCATTCTGTACTGTTATTGTATTGCTGTGTCATACTGTTGTATACTGTACTGTATGTCTCAACACACACTACCTCACTTTATTCACAGGGCACTTTATTGCCTTATCTGTATATATACAAATAATCGATTCCTCTTATTTCTAATTTGCATCCCCATTCAATATATTACCTTTTTATGCTTATTTTGTTCAATTTATTAACTGAATTACGTTCTAGGAATTAGTTAGTTCAGTTTGTTTAGTTAGTTAATTAATTACTGAGTTATTGTGTCTTTGTACTTATTGTGTATAATCTCCAGGTGTAGTAAGTTTGTGATAAATAAACATCTTGAATCTTGAAAGCCGCTTCCAGCACCGTTGCTAGTAGCTGTAGAGTATGTACTGGTCCGGACTTTGGAGGGTATATCATTTTGTGATTTTGAGTGTTCAATTTCAATTCAAGTAAATAACATTGTAGTTTGTCCTGATGATTTTTGTCCACAATGAGCCTTTGATATTTTTTTTTTTTTTTTTGGGGGGGGGGGGTAATAGCTATTCGGAGGTGTCTTAAACGGTTGACGTGGTGATTATTTATTTTGGTGAGAGGCCATTAGTTTGAGTAATGGCATAAATATTTCAATCAGCTAAGCTTTGGTAAGACTGCTAAATTGAAATGTTGGTATGATTTCATTAAGATAATAAATGTCTATTTTTTTGAGCAGATTTGTTTCATGGGGAAGGTTGTCAAACATAAAATTTGTCTGCTCTTCCAAAATTTATCACTGCCTCGGCAGGCTCGATCCGGGCCTTTTTGAAAAAATGACTCATACTACTTTTGATGTTTAAATAATGAGGACATGGAAATTTTAGCAACCAGTGATTCACCAGTGATTTATTGTATTTTTTTCTTTATTTTGCTGCTATTTTTCTTGTTTGCACAGCCCTAAAATGAATTCTTCTTCCCCAAGGATAAATTATCTATTCGTTTATTTCGCGCCAACTCCCAAGTCCAAATAGTTATTTTAGTCCACTTTCCAATTTCTCTTTACTGCTTTGTTCACAGACCAATCATCCGGCACAGACATCTTTTGTCACATGATGCCGTTCTACAGCTATGATGTGCCTCACACCTGCGGACCAGACCCCAAAGTCTGCTGCCAGTTTGACTTCAAAAGACTGCCAGGTGGACGCGTGAACTGTCCGTGGAAAGTCCCCCCGAAGGCTGTGGTGGAGGCCAACGTGGAAGAGAGGTGAGGACAGCATGATTCAGCCTCCATGTGGGTCTTTTGCACGGCGGGAGAAGCTATTTAATTTTTTTTTTATGGAAGGAGGCTTCTCCAAACCCTGTTTTTGGAAAATTAGATTGAAAACCTGCCAGAACCAGACGGCTACTGGCGGTTAGAACACAAGGTAGATTGGGCCACAAACGGACCTCGCACGCCAGGAAGGGAAACGCTGCCTTCGATCATTAGTCAGTTTAAATAAAAAAAAACGAAAAAAAAAACCCACTGAAACAGGCCAAAAATGTAGGGATTCACCGATTTATCGGCCGTACATCAGTTTTGGACAATATTCGCCTTGTTGACTGCCTTCAGCCATTCTGTAAATAAGCTGACAGTCACAGATGGCAGTGGCCGATGTTTATCCAGTGTTTCCCACATGTGGTAGCTGACGGTCATTTAGGTGGAAGTTGATATGGCTGGTTATTCATGTATATTGCACTCTTCTTAGAAAATACACCCATATGACTCCAGTGTAAAAAAGATGAACAGAAGTGTTTATACCAAGTCCCACAGGTAGCAAAATATGTCCCCAACGAAATCTTCTTTTACAAGAGTTAATCCAAAGTTAAGTAATAATTCCTTAAATCACGGAACTACAACTACGGTGAGGACTGTGTTGCTCTGCCTCTAAAACACCGCCCACTCCCCCGGCCCATTAAAGGAGAAAGATGACTTAAAGAGCTGCTCTAACGAGAAAAGAGCAGAGCATGTTTTAGCATGAGTGGCTAAAGATAAACCCAGTTAGCGTGCCTGTTAGGAAATACGGAGCAACAGGAAGGAGAAAAAGGGTAAATCTTAGGTTGGACTTGGAAGCTGCAGAGGGACAAAAAGGTTAAAAGTGCAATGACTTTGTATTTGGATAATGGAACCAAAGGAAGGACTAAAAAAGGCTTCCTGAGCTCTTCCATTGTAAACATCATTACCAGTAAGTAATGATATTTTTAAGTAGTGTCATCTATGAAAACATAATTTCTATGTACAATATGAATGTAAACAACAACACTTGACTATGCTAAAACTCTTCAGTGTTATTGTGTAACATCCTGCCTCCTGTGCGCTGTACCCAGGCGCCGCCCCTCGTCTAAACAAGAGTATTTCCAGGCGTGTAAACGCATTTGACACAGACAATCTGCGGTTGTGAACTATATGTGTGAAAGGGTAAATCTGGACAATGTCTGGACCTGATTATCCGGACATTGTCCGGAGTGCATGTGTGAAAGCAGCTAAAGATGCATTGGCTCCTCCACCACACGTAGATTTCAATTGGGCGGAGCGTCCAGGTATGTTAACAGCCGCCAAAGTATATTTGGTGACCCATTTTAGCATTTTATTTTTTTTATCTGTCCTGAGAGAACGATGCCATCCGCGATAGATTTTAGAAGACTC
Source organism: Zeus faber (assembly GCF_960531495.2). Taxonomy (NCBI): domain Eukaryota; kingdom Metazoa; phylum Chordata; class Actinopteri; order Zeiformes; family Zeidae; genus Zeus; species Zeus faber. Next base: position 16,522,964 of record NC_137201.1, on the reverse strand, counting down.
GGACACGGCTCTCTGCAGTGCTCCAGCAGGAACTAAGGCTGCGTTCATAGGAACTAGGAAAACTGTAAGTGAACTCGGAAAACATTGGTGTTGGCTATTGGCCATATTGTTATGTTAAACATTGGTCTCGGCCCAGAATTTCACAATTGGTGCATCCATACCAAAATACCATCGAAATTCTAAATGACTAACCTTGAACAGATTCTGGAGAGGGAAAAGGAACTTGTCACAGGATGTAGACCTTAAGCTGTAGAGGATGTTGCCACATCTGTAGTAAGCTCTGGTTTATCTTTCAGCACAATTGACCGTTCAGCTCTTAGTTTGTGTTTTAATTGAAAGTGTTCTTAGTTGAGCCATCTAAACCCGTGCACAATTATGTGTATGTGGCTTCTAACCTTTTTTTTTTTTTTTCTCAGAAAATGTGTATTGTTTACCCTCTGTTCTCTGTCTCTGACATGGATGATTTAATTCAGGGTGTTTATCGTGTATTCACCGACTGTGACCCAGCTGTCAAATGCATGTTTCATTGGGGAAAAAATAAACAGGCAAACTTCCAAAGCTGATTTCAATGGCTTTTGGGAAACACCTCTTAAAGTAGAAGCTATTTCTCTTTTTCCTTTCTCGAGCTAATTTGACCATTTGCCATTTAAGTGGTGATCCCCTGTTACCTTTTTGTTGTTTTTCTTTTGGAGAGAGTATGAGTACTTGGCTCATGGGGGCTTGTTGATACAGAGTACTGATCTGAATTAGGGATGTTAAAATATGTCAACTAATTGACCGACTGTCGACAGGTTCTCCGTGTGGACGGTAAAAAAGAAAAATTCCATATTTAGTTTGACTTCCTCAGAATCAAATAAAAATTCGGGGGGGCCTATCATAGAGATTGTTTTTATTTTTTTTTTGTGTCTGCCTCCTGTCCTGTCCCATAATGCACGCACATTGCACATACAAGCTGCTTAGCAAAATTAGGTTTCATTTCAGATGCCGCTTTGTCGTCATTTCGCTATGTCAGACTGCCATCACATGTGGGTAAAACCAAGCAGTTCTCTAGCGTTTTTATAGCTGAATATCTAATTCATCATGATTCTTTTATTTTAGCCTACGTTCGCAAATGCACATAAAGAAATGTGGTGTTTCAGCAAAATGATTTCATTTTCAGACATCATGTTAAAACAACTCATTTAATTATTTCAATAATAGGTGATCGCTTTATATGTTACAAAATTGTTAAATAAGTGTCGCTATAGGCCTAGCTCAAAACATAGTAAATTTCGAACATCAGTCTCCATGCAATTGTGGTGCTGAAAGGACAGCTCAGACACGGCGCCGCATAAAAGAATGCAAATCCATGTCTTATGGCATGATTCAAATTGCGGGGGGATTTCGGTGGTCTAACCCTTTAATTAAGACTTGGACCCTTCCCAAAATAGTGGGATGTCGAAAACATTTATACACCCCTCTTAGCTGTACTTGTAAACATCACAATATATTTCAGATATTCATGCCTGGGAGAATCTTGTAATACGATTTCAGAGACCCCTAAAGTCGACCAAACCATTACGCTGAGCATCGCGCTCCCCGGTGGACCAAGGCAAGTTGGAGCAGCTCTGCAGCAGAGGGCTCGATCCGCAGCTCAGATCAGCGCATTCGTTTTTTGTTGTTTTTTTTGGAAGCAAAGCAAATAAAAAGTTTTGTTCTTTTGTAGATTTTTATTGTTTTACTTAGTTTTCTAATTGAATGAAACAAAAAAAGCCCCACCCCAACAACAACGACTAATCGAAAAATGCCTCTGATACGGCGACTAGCAAAGACCTGTCATTAACATCCCTAATCTGAACACTGACATTTTAGGCTGCGCATTGTCTAATTTAAACCATGAAACCTATATGGCTGGACCCATGTATGAAACGCTAGAGGACTTGTAATTTGAAACAAATTTTAATGAAAATAAATGTTCAATCTCCTTGCTGGTTGTTCCAACACATTCAGAAGAATAATTACAGATTTTGATGAGTGGCTTTTACTGGTCATTAACAGGTGGCTTGCTTCATGTATGTGCACCGCTCAGCGCTTGTAAATTAAATTAATATTTTGAGGGCTGGGTCAAAGTTGTGATATATTAACAAAATGTTCAGTCCCCTTACTGATTATTTCGACATTCAGAATAGGGATGTTCCTAAAGACTGATTTTATCCAGTTTAAACGGAAGTTTCAACTTAAGACTAGTCTAAGTCTGAAAAATATTGCATATATTAAAAAAAATATAACTTATATTATACAAAATATTGTGTATATTATATAGAATATTGTTTATATTCTAAAATATTGTGTATATTATAAGAGCCATTTGAAACTGTTAGTCATATTAGTCAATAACCAAATCGTATTTTAAATGCCCCGATGGACTGGGCGGTGGTGGGCCCGGGGACGGGGAAAGTGCAGCGAGTCTGCGACCCAGGCGATGCGCCCAACTAGTTGTCCCCACCGAGGGGACGCTGACACCGGGAAAACGATCTTCCATCCGCCACATTTCAGTGCAAATTGAAAGTGAAAATATGCAATATAAATGTGTTCATTAATAAAATAATAATAGGGCCTAATAAGTTTAACCGATGTAATCTTTAACCGGTGTAATTAACAGGCGGCTCGCTTTATGTGCTGGCCTTTGAGATTTCCTAACACCACTTCGATTTTGGTACCCAACAATATGTCCTCTTTTCGTTCCATGTGTAGGGCACATCTGCTGCTGGATCAATACCGTAAGAAGTCCAAGCTTTTCCGCAGTAAAGTGCTCTTAGTTCCTCTGGGGGACGACTTTCGCTATGACAAAGCCCTGGAGTGGGACCAGCAGTACACCAACTACCAGAAGCTTTTTGATTTCATGAACTCTCATCCTGAGATGCATGTACAGGTGAGCCAAACCCAATTCATCATCTGTCCCAAAGTTAGGCTGTTTATTTTTTTTTACTGTTGTACTCTTTGTTTTGGGTGTTGTGTTGTTTGCGTCAAGCTGTTTCTTGTGTTAATAAATTATGTATAAGTGTTGTTTGAACTTGAAGACAGAACAAAGTTATTTTCCTTGGATGTTTTGTTTTATAAATTTCCTTCTAAGATGAAAGTGAAATGGATTGAAAAGAATCCTGCACCCCACCACCCCGCCCCCAAACCCCTTTGTTCTGTCAACTGTTAGAGCAAGATCTGAAAGAACCTGTTTCACACTCGTCACTATCGTTCCAGGCCCAGTTTGGGACACTATCGGACTATTTCACAGCGCTGTACAAAGCAAACGGCGTCACCGAGGGCGCCCGGCCGGCAGAATACCCGGTGCTCAGCGGAGACTTCTTCGCCTATGCCGACCGCGAGGATCACTACTGGACTGGCTACTTCACCTCCCGGCCCTTCTACAAGAGCCTGGACCGCGTGCTGGAGTCGCACCTCAGGTGGGAGTAGCTGGGATGTTGAACAACATAGGGCTGGTCGATATTAACTAAACAAAATATCATGATTTATTTTTTACCGATACCTCAATATTGACAAACGTAATGATATTTTGGGAGTGACTACTGGTGCTTTCCTTAGATATTTTTTCTTTAAGAAATATTTGAGATTTCTTGGGGTGTAACGCATCACAAAACTCACAGTTCAGAATGTATCACAGTTTTGACTCACGGATCGGAAAAAATTTCGGACAAGCAAAAAAAGAAAGGGAGAAACCTTTAACTTTGCTCTCCTTTTACTCTGTAAAATCTTAAATGAAAATGACATCCGAGATGTCCAATGTTTAAATAATATCTTAACATTTATAAAATGGTAGTGAATGGGGAAAAAATGTGATTAGATTAGCCCCCAGTACTTTAATTCCAATAAAGTAACAGGTATCATGTTCAATTTCTCACGTTTATAACAAGCCAAATTTCATGGAAATCAGTGACCGTTACGATTTACAGCCGATTTTGTAGAGAAGTCTGTATCTCTTAATACACATTGTATTTGTTTACTCGTGGATCTTGACCACCTCAATATGGCGGACGTGCAGACGCATAGCAGAGACATTGGTTGTATCCACTGCTCATTCAAGAGATCGTAATGTAGCGTTCACATAGCGCGTCGTACCGTAAACCAATGATTGCGTTTCAGATTAAAACACAACATGCAGCTGTCTTGTCACACATCTTCTTTTCACTGCAACTCTGCATCGAGATTTAGGGTCTTGTCACACATCATCTTTTTACTGCAACTCTGCATCGAGATTTAGGGAATTAATCCTTAAAAAAAGTAACCACGACAGTAAAACTGTATTTCACTGTGCTTGTTAAATGTTGCATTTAATCCACCGTTCACATTCGTGCCAAACTGTGGGGGGGGGGGGGGCGTACGGATCGGGGATCAACTGTGTTCCATAACACCAGTATTCATTAGTAATGTTGATAATATGACCAAGCAGATAATAACTAAGCACTTTTCATACACAAATTATAGACATGCAAATTATAGTTCATGCTTTACATTAATAATATAAATTACTCATATAATAATAATAAAATGGAAAAAAAAAAGTGCATATAATAAAAATAGAGTAAATATAATCAGTTTCAGTTTTGGGTCTTTTAATTTAGACTGATAATTTAGACTGAGCTAGAAGCATTGATCCCAAACCAAAAATCCCAGACGATATCTCCTCCCATATCACACCGTCTTTAATATAACAACATGTTGCCCAGCCCTAAATAAACCTAACTGGGTGCAATGTCTTGGTCTTTTATCAACCGTGTCCGAACTTCCTGTCGTCGTTCTCCAGGGGTGCAGAGATCCTGTACAGCCTTGCGGTTTCTAATGCTCGTCACGCCGGCATGGAGGGCCGTTACCCCGTGTCAGACTACACTCTGCTGGTGGATGGCCGACAAACCGTAGCCCTCTTCCAGCATCACGACGCCATCACTGGCACCGCTAAGGAGAACGTCGTCATCGACTACGGCTCCAAGTAAGGAGGTTTAAATCCAATTCATTAAATTAAATTGAAGTGCTTAGTCTCGTTTGCTTTTTTTTTTTTTTCTCTCTTCTTTTTGAGAGAGATAAAAATAGATTAAACTCAAGTAGCAGAAGATGAAATTGCAGCTTTCAGAATCCTTTCAAGCTTTACTTTCCTGTACAGTACTTGTAATTACTGTCTGTCCTCCCCTGCAGGCTGCTGCGCTCGCTCATTGGGTTGAAAAGGGTGATTATTAACGCTGCTCACTTCCTGGTGATGAAGAACAAAGAGTTCTATCGCTTCTATCAGACGGAACCTTTCTTGGAGACGGTGAGCGGGGAGCGGGGGAAAGAAATGAGCATAATGTATGAATCAAAAATATCTAAAACTGAGCATTAACTTTTATTTCATGCAGGATGACAGACGGGCCACGCAGGACTCCCTCCCCCAGCGGACACTCATCGAGCTGGACCCGGCAGGACCGAGGTACCGGCCCCAAAATCCTCCATCCTCCCATCGTCCCTAGTTCCTCCAGCGTGCAGTGTTTCTCATCAGTTCCTGACGCCTCCATTCCCCCACCAGGTACTTGGTGTTGTTCAACCCAGTGGAGCAGGAGCATCTGTGCGCGGTGACCGTGCTGGTCAACACGGTGCGGGTTCGGGTTCTCACCGAGGACGGACAGACACTCCCTGTGCAGCTCAGTGCCCAGTGGAGCTCCCCGAGCCAGATGAGCGATGAGGTGTTTAAGGTACAAGCAGTTCTATAAAGACTTATAATGCCGGCCTCTTGTTGGTTGCACAAACCAAAGACTATGTTTAGACTAGGGGGCTAAAACCACACAGTATTCACTCACTGAGAACTTTATTAGGAACACGACTAATACTGGGTAGTGCCTCTCCCTGCTCTCAAAACAGCCACAATTCTTCTTGGCATGGATTCCACAAGATCTTAGAAACATTCCTATTAGATTCTGATCCATTTTGACATGATTCCGTCATGCAGTTCCTGCAGATTTGTCAGCTTGCACATTCATGTTGCGAATCGCCTATTCTATCACATCCCAAAGGTGTTGTGTATTGGTGTATTGGATTCAGATTCGGTGACTGGGAAGGCCACTGAACAACATGGCATGTTCATGAAAACAGTTTGTGACGACTTTTGCTTTGTGACATAGTGCGATATCAAGCTGGAAGTAACCATTAGAAGATGGGTACTGTAAATTGTGGCCATGAAGGGATGCACATGATCAGCAACAATACTCAAATAGGCTGTGGCATTCAAGTGATTGATTGGTATTAACGGCCCAAAGTGTGCCGGTTTAACATCAGATCTTAGTATGTTATGTAGTAAGGCTGTACCCAACTCAGAATTTTGTCAGTCTAATAGGATTTGGCTGTTCACTACAAAGATTAGACTAATCGGGGGTATGCGCGTACAATTTTTATTTTTTTACCATCCAAGAGAACAAAGCCATCCGCGATCGATGGACTCGTAACCCGGAAAACCGTTGGCTACCACCACAAGTATATTTCAGACCTTTTTTCACCATAAATGTGTTTAGATCGCTGTACAGTTAACTAAAAAAACGTGTGAAAAAAAACCGATGCCTGGTTGCCACCCTGACAACCACTTAAAAGTTAGTGTTGAGCCCTGTTAGTGTTGAGTACTAATACCCAGCGTTACCAGTCATGGGATGGGATTTTGGGAATCATTTTTATTAAATGTTCAATAAATATTCCTTTTAAAATTAACATTTATATAATCCGGGAGAAGCCTGTACACACCCAGTTTCTCCTGAGAGAAAAAAAATATATCGAGTGCGGGTCATGAAAAATGTAAAAAAAAAAAAAAAAAAAAAAAAAAAAAAAGTACTTAAATTTTATTTTAATCATGCGCACTCTTCAGGCAACGTTCATGGTCCGCCTGCCGCCGCTGGGCCTGGCCGTTTTCCACCTTTACGACTCTCCCGACTCTCCCATGACGCTGCGCTCTGACACCCTCCTGAGGCTGCCCGGGCCGGGGGTCAGCGCCCGGGCGGCGGATCCCCTGCCTGTCCGGACGCAGCAGGCGGACCCCCAGACCTTCTACATCACCAGCCAGTCACTGACGCTGGGCTTCTCCGGATCCACCGGCCTGCTGGAGGTAACCGGTCACTTTCCATTGAAGATCGTATTTGGGGATTTGCTCCTCGGCTTAACATTTGGTTATATCGAGTTGAAGAAGAGAAATGAGGGCATTATTTCTCAGCAGGCAGCTCTCGCTGTCTGAACGTCCCATTTCATCTCCCCTGTTTACCCTCTCGCTTTGGGGAATCGCTCGCTGTCTTATTTCTCCTCGTGGCCTGTGTCCTCCTCAGAGCATCCGGCTCAAGGACGACCCACAGGAAGTGAAGGTCCAGATGCAGTTTCACGTCTACGGCACTCGGCCCTCTAAGGACAAGAGCGGGGCCTACCTCTTCCTGCCTGACGGGAAAGCCAAGGTGTTTATTTCTGTGCTGGCAACTTTCCTCTTTGAGGGCTCTGGGGGGTGGGGTCTTGTTTTTGATTGAAGAGCAACACAATAGAGTGCCGGGACTCTTTAGCTCTTCTGGTCTTATTTTTATTTATTTATTTTAACGCTAATTTATTCATGTTTGGTGCGCCACGCTCACTAGAATCCTCTTTCATCTCCTTTATCGTGTTTCTCCACTCCGCCTCTCAGCCGTACAGCCAGAAAGAACCGCCCGTGGTGCGAGTTGTAGAGGGGCCGCTCTTCTCCGAGGTGGAGGCGCTCTACCAGCACTTCCAGCAGAACATCTGTATCAACAATGTGCCCGGTAACACCAACACTCAGTGGTCTACCATCAACTGAGGTCTCATAGTATTGCAGATAGTTTTGGTTATTATAGCTGAATCATTTAGAGCTGTCACGGTTATTTAACGGTTAATTGACGATTAATTGTCCTACAAACACAAAAAAACCCCGCGTTTAATTGTCTGTTTGTTCATTTTATGCCACTGTCATAGTATAAGCTCAGTGTAATGTCTACCTGCAAGAAAAGCTTTTTATTAATATTAAACATCAAGAGATAAGAATTTGGGTTGACAGTTAACTTGCCTCAACCCAACTGACAGAAACATGAAAATTCACATTCTATTTGTTGTCATTTATAACTTTTGATTCAAATGTGATAATAGATGATTGTAGAATCGTAATGATTTAACAAAATTATTGCGATCTGTCAATTATGTAATAATTGCAACAGCTCTAGAGATGGATATGTACAGTAAGTACTATGCGTTTCAGCAATCTGAGGAAATTACTTTGAACTTTAATTTGTTAAGTGTTGTTATTTTTAGCACCAATGCATCTAGATGTGGTAAAGGCCACCCAGGTTGTTATTCAAGTTTGTAATGTTTTCATTGAAGGAGTGGACGGCCTCTCGATAGACATCACCACCACGGTGGACATCAGAGACCACACCAACAAGGAGTTGGCCATGCGACTGGTCACAGACATCCAGAGCGGAGACGTTTTCTACACGGACCTCAACGGCTTCCAGGTCAGTCCTCCCTCCAATGGGCGGTGAATAAAAGAGTTCTTCTCTTTTGCATTATCTTGCCTCTTTTTATGCTAATAAGTGTCTGTGCACTATTGTCAAACGCAAAACGTTTTTGTTGAATAATTCAGTACCAACTGAATGATAGCCATATTGCCAGCTCACACTATAAAATGTGAAAATCACTCCTACATATGCAATGTGTAAAAACAAGTTTCCAATAGTATCTAAAAACTGAGTTTTAGGTTTGCACCTGAAACGTACTAAAAGTAGAGCTTTTGATTTGAGCTGCGTTTCTTAATAAATAACATTTACTCATTGTACATGCAAATGGCGACAAGTTCATAACTGTAGCATAACAAAAAACTATTTGTACACATCCTCAGATTGATCAAGAACCTTCTTTACATGCATGACGGGTGCTCCACAAAGCCCCAAGGATGTGAATTTCACTTTCAGTTTGAGTTTTAGATTCAGCCACGAGCAAAGTGCAGTAGACCAAAGAACTGTTTGCTTTACTGTTTGCTCAATTTGTACAGATGCTGCTGTTCCTCACGAGCTCGGTTTTTATTGTTGTACCTTTCATATCTGAAATCCTATCTACAGATGCAGCCCCGCCGTCACTTCATGAAGCTTCCCCTCCAAGCCAACTTCTACCCCATGCCCAGCCAGGCCTACATCCAGGACGGAAACCACCGGCTCAGCCTGCACACAGCCCAGGCCCTGGGCGTCACCAGCCTGGAGAGCGGTCAGTACTTCCACTCGAGGGGAAGCAGTTTTGTTTTTATTATTATTATTATTTTTTTTTTTCTCTCAAATTTAAAATATATCTGAAAAGGAGCAGAATATGGATAGGAGATATTTACAAAGGAAAGCTACGTGTGCCTTGAGCTCAAAGTGCCATGTCTGTAGGCCCTCGACACAGAGGTTGTCTTTCCCTCCCTCAGGACAACTGGAGGTGATCATGGATCGTCGGCTGATACAAGACGATAACCGTGGGCTGGGCCAGGGCCTGAAGGACAACAAGAAGACAGCCAACAGGTTCCGCCTCCTGCTGGAGAGGAGGTCCACGGGAAACAAGGTCAGCATTAAACTTTTATCATGATGTGGTTTAGGCACTGCAATAAACTGTATATCATAGTAACTCCAGCGCCCCCCCAACACTTTGATTTCTGCTTGTTCTATCTCTGAACCGTTTCCATGTGATAGATGATGCTCTAGCGTTTTAACCAACACTTTGTCTTTATTGAGAACCACTTTTAACCTTCATTTGTTTGCTGCTGCTTCCGCTCTAAACTGTTTTCGGACATTTGTTGATTTGGACTGACTATATTCAACATTGTAGGAGGTGGTTTAACTCATATGCTGAAATTTTAACGTATATCATTGTGTTAGGACTGTCTCTTATGAACATTCTGTGTTCATTTCAACTGGATTTTCTTTGACAATTTACATCTAATTATAAAGGAAGGAATCTCTGTACGTCTGTCTGTCTGGAGTGCATTTGTGACAGCAGCTAGCAATGTCTGGATAATGTCTGGACCTGATTATCCGGAGATTGTCTTGAGGTAACCTTTTACACATGTAGCAAAAAAAATGGAGATTGTCCGTGTCAGACGTGGACACCACCTGGAAATAATCAGTTTGGTTTAGATGAGGGGCGGTGCCTGGGTAGAGTGTGCAGTAGGAAGGACATGACGCTGCAGAGTTTTACAGCACACCCAAAATGGCGGATGAGGCTACAGACCTATCAGTAGTTAAGTTTTTTTGCGTTGATACTCCATGTGTTTGGACGTATCCCCAATTTAAACCAGAGAGTGGAAAGGAATAATTAAGAAAGCAGAAAGGAGTACTTAGCAGCTAGGCTCCATGCACAAAGATCCCCATGAAGGTAAATAACTGGCACATGATAGAGACGTCAGCAACACGCAACACACCCACTCGCTCACTGTGAATGATCTGGACAATAACCTGCACTGTTCACACATACCGCTCAATCGGACATTATGCACGCTTTTAACTAGGGTGCTGGCTGTGTAAAGTCCGGGTAATGTCCTGGTCAAATGATCCGGACCTTAGCATTCACACGTACAGCTCATCCGGGTAATGCACTGCAACCCTGAAATTATTTGGACATGTGTGAAAGCAGCTTGTCAGTCCTTAAATTATCTCGACAACTGTTCATTCGATCTACTTCACATTTGGTTGGTGTATTGCAGCGGTGTAGTATGTGCATTGTCAAATTTGGACACGTGTAATATTAATAAACAGCGAACAGTGAGCTGGCAGGGGGCGGGGCTTCAGGTCCTGCGACTGGGTCACAAAGGGTGTTGTTCCTGTGGGTATGACTTTAACTGACCGTTTCATCTTCCATTCTGGAACACAGGACTGTATCATTGACATTTTGTTCAACTTGTGCCATTAAAATGTCTCCTACCTATAGAAAATTTCTTACAGTGAGACTTGCATATATCTACATATAAATATATGATTTCATAAAACTATGCAAACCTAACACTGCAGTAATGTTATTCAACTTTACAGCCCTGCATAAATATAACATTTTTTAAAACTATCAATATATAGTATTGTGGAAGGCCTGTTTGGGATTTATATCGCTCAAGTTCCTACAAGGAATACTGGGAAAATAAAGAATATAGAGAAAACCAGATCATACAATGATCAATATCTAAATGCAAAGTGTTTTTGTTGAATAATTCATTACCAAGTGAATGATTACTCATAATAGCCATTTGATCTCATAATAGCTGGTGCACTATAAAATGTTCATCAGTCAAATCAGTCATGCATATTCAATGTGTAAAAATAAGTTTCCACTGTAAGCCAACGTATGGTTATGCTGGTAAAGTCTTTCACCCAAACGTACCAAAAGTAGGCCCTTTCAGTATTTCTACAATAATAACATGAACACTGAACAGTGAACCCCTCAGGACTCAAAGGACTCCAATCAATCCTTCAATTGGCTTTTTGAAATGGCACATGAAGCCACTGGTACAGCCCTCTATTTAAGTAGTTGTACAACCAAAGCTGAGCAGTTTTGTGTGCACATGAAACGATGCAATTGTTTAGAGTTTCAGTGTTTATAGAGATGTTAAAGACTTAGTAGAATTATTGCATATTAGCAACTCACCCAATGTTGTTATATGAAAATGATCCTTTAAAATGAACTGGACCAAATGGCTTTGCAGGACTAGGGCAGGAAGTTGACGGGTGTCATGGGACGTGTGTGTGTGTGTGTGTGTGTGTGTGTGTGTGTGTGTGTGTGTGTGTGTGTGTGTGTGTGTGTGTGTGTGTGTGTGTGTGTGTGTGTGTGTGTGTGTGTGTGTGTGTGTGTGTGTGTGTGTGTGTGTTACATTTCGTTTTTCTCCCGTGGACCGCATCGAGAACAGAGATATGGAATGAATCCCAAATCTCTCTCCATGGTCGTCGGAAGGGAAGACGTCTTGTCATTCATCCATTGTTTATTAGGGGGGTGGTAGCTCAGGAGGTAGAGCTGGTCGTCTAGTAATCTAAAGGTTGCCGGTTGATCCCAGGCTCCTCCTGCTAGACTCCGCAAGACACTTAACCCCTAATTGCTCTTGATGGCTGTGTCCATCGGTGTTTGAATAATTGTAAGTCGCTTTGGATAAAAGCCTCTGCTAAATGACTAAATGTAAATGTTATTAATGTCTTCCTCCTAATCTCTCCCCTCTTCTCTGACGCCCAATTAACTTCAGCGTGGCGGTTTATTTGCCAAGCTCTCCTCCATGTTTCATTCTTTCGTCTCCCAAACATTGAGAGGCGGAGTTCAAGAGGTAATGTTGCCTTGGCAACCGTACAGATGCTAGCTAGTTAGCGAGCCGGCTTTGTTGTCCTGTGCTGTAGCTCCCGTTTCTAGGCGTAGGTAGACGTTTCCTCTACCTCTCCTTAGCCCTAGACACACACACACACCCACACACACCATGTTGCCACAGGAAGTGGCTTTGTATGCAACAGGTAACACTGTTCATCAAGTACATGGACGCACTCATTACTTCTCTCATCCTCTTCCTTCCTAATTGCTAATGTTGTAGCGCAAAGCTGCTCCTTCTCAAAACAAGAGCCCATGCATTGTTATTTAAGGACTAAGAATTTTAGTGTCGCATATCACACAGAGTCTGGCTGACGTATCCTGATAGAACAGAGACAGGCGGCCGTGTGCCAACACCGTGCGGCTTTTCATTTCACCGGCTGTTTTGAATTGATGAACGGCTTTGAATCGGCCTCGACAGTCCTTTGTTTGAATGAAAAGCTGCGTTCTCCTGGGGTGCTGTAACACATGGTCTCCCGTCCCCATAGCACCACTTAAACGATCCTCCTTTTCCTTCCATGGAGTTAATTTATTTTTAATGATATTGTTTTAAAGTGGATTTTAATACCAAATTTATCGCAGTAAAGACAAATGAAGGACTCCCGCTCGTCCCGGGTTTTTTTTTTAATCTTCATTCGGCCTTAACCCTTTGTCTCCACCCGCCCCCAGATGACGGACAGCGGGGCGACCAGCTTCCCCTCTCTGCTCAGTCACATGACCAACGCCATCTTGAACCACGAGGTGCTGGCGCTGCCCGTCCTGCCCAAGAAGCGGGGCATCCCCCCCCTCCAGACCTTCGCCCCCCTGAAGGGCACCCTGCCCTGCGACTTCCACCTGCTCAACCTGCGCAGCATCCAGAGCCAGGTAGCGCAACGAGGGCTATGAAATGTGTCTTTGAGGGAGATGTTCACGTTATTTTGATTCCTTCAGCCAAACGAGTTTGCACGGCTCATTGGTCGGTTTAAATATCAAATCAAGAGGAATTGATGTGTTTATTCAGCTCTATCCAGCTTATTATGGTGTCTACACGCCACAGTGAAGCGGAATATTATCGTGTAATCTAGTCTGTCAGTCTGAATATTTGGAATAAAATCAGAATTTAGGCGTAGCCCTCATCACTTTCTGTCTGTGTCTGTGTCTGTGTGTGTGTGTGTGTATAGCAGGACCCCCACTCTCCATCCCCCTACACCGCCATGATCCTCCACCGTAAAGGCTTGGACTGTGGCCTGGAGGCCCAGAACCTGGGCTTCAACTGCACCACCACCCAGGGACAGGTAAGGACACTTCCCTTCTGCCATGTCTCTGGTTACCTTTTCAACCCTTGAGCTGGCTTTACACTATATATTTTACATACATTTATATTTATTTTATATACGTGATTTATTTACTCAGATTTAGTCCAGGTCAAATAGCCCTAACTGTCAACAGTGGCGACGTGGCGGTCCCAAAATGTGTTGCAAGAATTGAAAAATGTTTTTAATTATTTTATTATTGTACTTTGTATTAAATGCATTTTGCTTGTTTGCTTGTTTACTCTCTGATGGCATTTTTAATGTAAAGCACTTTGAGTTACATGTCGTATGAAAGGTGCTATACACCTAACTGGCTGCCGTTATTCATCCATTAATTTATTTATTAATCTATGTATGTATTTATCTATTTGTTGATCTATTTATTTAGCTATTTATTTACTCAGTTAGTAATTGATCCTCTCCTCTCTCCGTCCAGCTGAGTGTGTCGGGCCTGTTCCGCAGCCTGGATGTGCAGCTGCTGCAGCCCATGTCTCTGACGCTGATGCACGCCGGCTCCCCGCTGGCCAACGACTCCGCCCTCAGCCTGGAGCCCATGGAGATCTCGGCCTTCAAGCTCAAGCTGCGCTAAGCTCCGCCTCTGAAACTGTGGCTGGCGACGGATCCTCAGCGGGACCCCGATCAAGGGCCCCGGCGGCCATGTTTTAAGACTGGGCTCCGGCGCAGAGGCTCCACCGGGTCTTCCTGTGCAGGACCACAAACACACTCACCCACTCCCACCCGGAGAAGCAGCTTCCACTGTACAAACACAGAGTGGACGTCGTTCCACGGCGTCTCCGGGAGCGAGAGGCCTCGGTGGATTACGCAGCCATTCCAAAAGAAGACAAGATAGCTGAGGCTGTCCCTTCTTTTATTTTTTATTTTTTTTGTTTTTGTTTTTTGTTTGTTTCTTTTCCTCTCCACTGCAATAGTTCTCCAAACAGTGATCTCTTTTCTTTTAGGCTTTTTACAATTATTATTATGAGGAAAACGGAACCCTTTTTCCCATCGCTGTCCCTGGACTTACTACTGAATGTAAATACGGCAGTGACAGGTTCTGCATTAGAGTGCAATTACAAAGCTTTATTTGCTGTTTTTTAATTTGTCTTTTCTTATTCAGTTGGGACTCATTGCAGCTGTTTATTTTTTTTTTTAATTTAAATTTTTTTTTTTTTTCATGAATCTGTGAATTTAAGTCAGACATTTTTCCCTTTTTCTGTGATATTCTGTTCTTTTTTTATTTTGAACTGAACTGAATGCAAACGGTGTAATTGTACAAAGTGAATGTGCGGCCGTCTCATCATATTCACTGCAGAGTGATTGGGTCTATTTTTGCACACGTTTCTCCTCCCAAGGTCGACCACGTCTGGCGATATTCCCGTTTTTGTTGCTTGGGCGTCAAACTCTTTATTTTTTTTTTATTTTTTTTTTTAATTTTAATTTTTTTTTCCTTCCATGTTTTCTGTCTAGCCAGGAGTGGAGGTGAAATGTAAAAGCAGCTAAACGCTCAAACGCTCCCCGGGTCATTTCCAGGGTCGAGAGAGAATGGGGTTGCGTTCCATATGTAGTAGAGGAAGGATAAAGATTACATCTCATATTTAATATATGAAAAATATCTCTATATATAATATATCTATATATATATATCAATATATATATATCTATATATATATAGCTGGTTGATTTGTGGGGACAGAAGGTAGTGCGGCGTCAGGGACCATTAGAAATAATTTTGACATATCCTCCTCCTGTCTCATCACGTGGGGTCTGACTCAGCGGGGAATCCCTTCTGGAAATGTGAACGGGATGTAATGAACAGCGTTCCCTCAACACAACTGAAGAGATATAAAAAAAAAAAAAACCAAAACATTTGACTGAAAGGTTCTTTTACTTGTTTTTTCTTTTTTTTTTGCTTTGTTTTTTCCCCCCTCTGTATGTGTGTTGAGCTCCACAGTGCTACACATGACACGGCGATACTTGAGACACGCTTGCCTTTTTTTTCTCCACGCTCCATATCTGCCTTCATAGCGGCTCGTTACGGTGTTATCAACCGTGCGGTGCACTGATGCTTCTCCCCCCCCCCACCCCCCCACCCCCCCACCCGTCTCACCCCCTGCCATACTGTGTCGGACCTGACCGCTCCAGTCACCTTTATTTGTACAACCATGTAATTACAGCGTCCACACTTCACGCCCACAGTGGAGGAAATGAGATGGACCCATACACACGTACACACACTCTTTTTCCTCACAGGCAATCGTTTTTCTTTTCTTCTTTTCTCTCCTGAATTCCAGCTTCCTCTTTCCAATGCACCACCAACACGCACCCGGCGGTGTGTATTTCTATGACCAGATCACACGGTGTGGTTTAAAAAAAAATAAAAAATAAATAAATAAAAATAATTGCACTTTTATTTTCCCCCCTCCAAATTGTTACTCCCCCTCTTGTATTGTTGTAAATTTGTCTGAGTCAGTCTACGATTGTCTTCTGTCTGTTTTTATGTGAATATCGGCCGTAGTGCTGTTGTGGAGACCTCGACCACAGTGGGAAGGACTGATCTGTCCCTGTGTTTTTTTTTTTTTTTTTCTCCCCCCTCCTGGAGATGAGAGGGGGGAGGATGAATAAAATAAAAAAATCAGACTGAATAATTCTGATCACGTCTGCGTTCTGACAAAGTGTTTTATGCCCCATCATGTTTAAAGTCGGGAATACATGCCGTGCTTTATCGACAGAGCTCCAGCCTTCAGTCTTCTCCCACAGGCGGCAGTAGGGGGCGCCATTGAGCAGGACACGACGTTTTGTGGACGCTAATCTGGGACCTATTTAGACCCCAAGGAGTCCAGGGTCTTGTCTCCCAGAGGAAGAGTTGCCGAGTCAGCCGACCTTGGATGGCTGGAGTCCACTGCGACGGCAGGTTTCCTCTCTTCTTACCCTTCAGAAGGGGTGAGCTGTTTGGGGTGATGCGTCACCCCAATCACGGCCAAGAACAAAAAAATGTGTGTGTGCGGTTCTCAACAAAACCACTGAATCCTGAAACTCAACTTTTATGATGTCGTCCTCAAGCACAAAGGGGACTTGAGGTGGCACTCCCACGGTGTATCTGGAGCCATGAATCATTCATATAAGTATTACTATAAATGAAGTGATTTTGAATCGGAATTAAGAGTATGAAGTTGTCGGGGCTTTTGTAATTGTTAATTTTGTGTTGTGAAAAGATGGGACCTACCATTGGGTAGGCCGGTTAAGAGTGACCAAAGGTCACATCCCAGTCTTTAAAAGTGAATCTCCTTTTTAATTCCCTCCACTGGCTCTAACCCCCTCCACATGTTTATTATGCAAGGCATGCAGCATCCCAGGGACAGTAGATTGAGTGGCGATTTTCCTCAGCAGAACTAATTATGAGGCACAAAATGGATGTGCCGATGCATAATAAAGCCAGCGTTCCTTTCTGCTACTGAGGAGAAAAATCCCAGTTAATCAACTGGGCTGTTATTCTATGGGCAGGCGCAACCGTTTAAATTAATTCTACTTTAATATTAATTGACGCCGTATTGTATCGGAGTTTGAAGTGAGGGGAAGTGTTTTCCGGAAGGCATTTGCATGGTACTTTCCCTGATACTGCAAAGTGTGTGTGTTGAGGCGGGGGGGGGGGGGGGGGGTTGGCCTTGAGACAAAAAAAACAAAACTGCCATCACAGACAGGAGGGGAGTGTTTGTGGCCACACGGATAATTTAAAATAAACTCTCGTTCACACTAAAACAAATCATTACCAACATGTCACCCAAAGTCATTTTATTTCAGCACAAAATTATCTACTTGATATTAACATCCATTGTCTGTTGAATAAAAAACATAAAAAAAACCCAGATAGAAAAACGCTGTTCAATAGGTGCTTATTCACACCACCCTTTTAATTATTTCTCGACTTTAGAATAAGATTAAAAGGCTTTGACTTTCCCCGCAAGCCGTTAAATGTCCTCGAATAGAATAGAAACAAATGGTCGTTAAGAAAAACATGACCCTTAGCAATTGGAAGTGAAAAGCTCCCATTGCCCTGATGAAGATTATTTCTGAAGTCTCTGCGGACACTGAAGACCTTCGGCACCAGACGTGGAAATATCAGGCGCAACGTCGGGTTCAGTGCATGTTTCAGACCCTTTTCTGCACCGGGGATTTCTGGACTGTATTCTGAATTTGTGGAATAGTTGAACTGGAACTGTTCAGAATCGGTATCTTTGCTTGTGACCTTGTGAGGATGCTATTCTGAACTGCTTTTTGTGTTTTTCTTTAGTGTATTTTTGAAGGCAACTTACATCATACAACAGGGACCATATGGAACTGAACCTCCGTGGTGAACTTGTTCATAGCGTTTATGTCAAAGATTATCGGTATTTAAAACAAAATGGACAGTGATGAAATGAAACACCAAAACCTCAAAACAGACCAGTAATTAGAACTGGTGTGTGTGTGGTCATAGTGATGTTGAATAAATTAGCAGCAAACCAACGAATAAATAAACAAATGATTTCATTTTCTGTGTTGGGACGGTATGATGGACAGATATTAAGGCCAAGTATGTTTTCATTCACACGACTGATCTGATCTGATCTGAGTCTCGGTTCTCAGCCGCATGAAAGACCCCCGTCAAGGCCCCAGGGTGCCCCAGCTCAGCTCTCCCGCCCTACACGGAGCTCTGCGTCCTGATGAACGCCGTCCTCTCGCTGTGACCGCCCACCTCCTCGCTGTCTGATTCAGACTCATAGGCGGTCATGTCCTCGTCTCCCCACACGGTGGGGATCCCCTTGTAGCATATCCGTGCCTTCCTCTCGCGCCCCCGGCCGAAGCCGAAGCCCACCCAGATCCCCTGGGCTCCCGTGTCCGCGGGGGCCAGAGGATTGGTCCTCCGGCCCGAGCGCTTCTGCAGCAGCAGGAAGACGGCAGCGAAGGCGGCCAGGACGAAGGCGCAGCCCAGCGCCGCCACCGCGACGGGCAGATGCGAGGGCGGGGCTCCGTCTGCCTCCGGAGGCTCCGTCCCGCTCCCTCCCCCGCCTCCCCCTGAGCTCTCTGCCTCTCCGCCTGGGAGCCCCCCGCCGGGCGGCGACTTGCGCTGGACCTGGTTCTGGTGCAGGCAGGAAGTGAGCACCAGGCGGCTGTGGGGGGGGCAGGACAGGCAGTCGGTGGGCCCGGTGCCGGAGCAGGTGAGGCAGGCGGCGCTGCAGGGCAGGCAGGCCAGGACAGAGGACAGGTCCACCCAGTTCTCCAGGGACAGGTTGAGGAGCTGCGGGGCGGAGGTGAAGCCCGGCGGGCAGAACCTGACGCAGCCCTGGAGGAAGAGCGAGAAGCCGGAGCTGCACTCTGCGAACACGGGAGGGGGGAATAAAACTGTGAGGAGAACTCAGGGATTTTCACTTTTTTACTCCAACCTTATTTTTCAGTCAACCTAACCAATTCATCAGAATCGTATTAATTCATCCGGTATTGAGTTTTGAAACCATGTGGTCGCGTTTACGCCATTTGTGTGTCGGCCGAAGCTGTTCTCCCGACACCGGATCAGAGTTTCTCTTTGAACGAGGTCATAATCTCTCCATTTCACTTGTACAAAGACACGCTCGCATGAACTCTCACGACAACAAATAATAAAACACACAGGCTTCAAAAACTTTTGTCTGGAATTCATTCGAATTTAAACACCGGGGGGCGAGCGCGGCGCATCTGACCTTATCTGTATCTTTCCAATCGGCAGCTCAGCGTCACGGGGCTCCCCGGCCGTCGCCACTCGACGCCGCTGATTTGAACAGATGTGACAGACACTGCTTCCCAACACAGTCCGCCACGTGCATATTCATGGCTCGCCGGCCCGGGCGAGGGACGCTCGGCCGGCAAACGGATCGATCCGTTCTCAGGTTAATCCCTCCTCCCGACTTGATGAACTGAACCTACTCTGGCCTACGGCGCGCTGCCCTAACAGGCGTTCTCTGCCGCCTCCCGTAAACAAACCATGGGCTTAATGGACGGCCATTGAGCCAAAAGGGTCCACGGGGGGGGGTCGTCACCTATGCAGATCTGCTGGGCGTCGAAGGTCTTGCAGCTGTTGTTTGACGGCCGCGGGAAGTCGGGTGACGAGGGGTTAACGGCGCTGGACCCGGTGCCCCACAGCACGAGCGTGAACTGACTCAACACTCCTGAGAGAGAGCGAGAGGAGGCACAGGAGAGGAAATATCAATTTAAACCTGGCAAAACAAGTCCTTTTGGAGTGTCCTCCAGAGTAAGGAGGAGGAGGAGGAGGAGGAGGAGGAAGAAAGAGGGAGGCTGGAGATGCGGGGGTTTTTGGGGTTGGGCGCGGCGCGGGGAACGGGAAAAGGAAAAGAAACAAAGCCTCCTGCCGCTGTTATGTGTGCGCTATCAATCCAAGCAGCAGAAGAAGGAGAAGAGATCTGTACCTGTCACGTCCCCCCCCCCCCCCCGCTTCCTTTTGTAAACACTGGCGGGTTTGCTCGGGGGAATTCTCACCATCTTAAGGCGTTAAGCTTGTTGTATTAGAATGAATTTCCTGCTGCTTTATTTTTCGAAGGAGCCTAATCCCAAGGTTGCAGAACATGCTTTGAAAATGTTAATTTTCCTAAACGGGTAAGGAATCTTTCTTCCTGGTACACCGATGCCTCTGCGCCCAGTGGCTGTGTGAGGGTTTATTGTGCGATCCAGAGTCTGGAGATGACGGGAGCGACGGCGGCTGGGAGGAAGAGAACGGATACATAACTAAAGGCAGCAAGCGTTAAAAATAGACTGGCGTTGATGAAAGTGGAAAGAGAAAGACAAAGCTGGGGTTGCGTGGGTCGGGTGCGGTACGCTGTAGAAAGGCTCTCCAGGGCTACGTTACCGTAATCGTGTCCATTTACTGCAACACTCTCTATTTCCAGAGTCCACTCCCCCTGAGGATTCTCATCCCACGAGTGAGTGGTCATGAAGGCCCAGTCGTTAAAGCCCTCCGAGGAATAGTCATTGGGTCTGAACGAGAAGCAAAGAGAGCAAAGTGGTTTCAATGGGGTTTGTCTCGAGCCATAATGGAAAACCCCCCCCGGCACGCACACACACACACACACACACACACACACACGCACGCACGCACAAACACAAACACACACTTGAGTGGACGAGAATGAGAATGTGTTGTGTCTGATTAGAATTCTGAAAGCACAGGTGAGTGCCAAAGCTCCAGTGGTGGAGGAAGATCATTGAGTTTGCTTTATATTCACCTCAGGGGTGGGAGGATCAGAAGATATATTTACCCCTGACCTGTCTAAATGGTGTGTGTGCGTGTGTGTGTGCGTGCGTGCGTGTGTGTGTGCGTGTGTGTGTGTGTGTGCGTGCGTGTGTGTGTGGGGGTGGGGGTGTTTGTGGGTGTGGGTGTGTCCGCCACCCACCTGGGGGACAGCAGGGTGGAGCGTGTCCCCAGCGGGCTGACGAGATGGACGGCAAGTTTTCCCCTCTGGCTGTGGGAGACGGTGAGGCGAGCCTGGACGTGCTCCAGCGAGCTGACGTACTCCGGCCGGCCCCAGCAGGCGTCCACGCTCTTGCTGAACACCAGCTTGGTCCCGATGTCTCTATGGGGGGGCGGCACACACAACACAGGGAGCGGTGCCTGTGAGCCAGAAGCTTCCGGACCAAACGGGCCAGAGACGTGGCTGGACCTCCTCACCTGGGTTCTGCCAGCATGGTGTGGACACACTGGTGCTGCAGACCCACGGCGGTCCAGTTCTGCGCCAGGGCCACGATGGCACCTGCATCCAGCAGCCCATAGCCGTACGAATGGCTGACTGTCGGCCGATGGAGGGAGGGCAGGATGGAGGGAGGAGAGTAGGTAGAGAGCAACGGAGGGAATAAAAAACAGTCAGAGCGTGACAACAGGGAAGCCCATTATTCCCTTCAATAGTTCAACCGTTGCCGGCGGCTGTTTTCGGACTAACGGCCATGACGCTTCTCTACCTCTGCGTCCCACTCCGTTGGTCTTCCAGTCGGCCGCACTGAGGTGTCCGGGCTGCGACGTCCTCACCACCAGGTGCTGCATGTCCCTCCAGGTGAGGTTCATGCTGCGGAGGGAAAGAAAAACACACCGCCTTGTATTGTTGCTGCGGTGGAAATGCAATAGCGCCGTCACCTATTTTAACCCATAATATAATACCTTGCGGGAAATTTGAGGCGACTGTAGAAAAAGGTCAGAGTTTTCAGTCAACCCTGAAATGTACCCATGACACGTGGAGGAAGCCCCCGGGGGGTTCGTTAGTCATGCGTAGCGGGGGATAGGGGGTTCTCGTGTCCAGTGTAAGACGCCGCTGTAAAAAGCTACATCATCAGCTATTGTGCTGAAAGGTCAGGGAGGACAGGAGGAAAATAGAAGGGCTCGAATTCTCAGGAGGAGTTTGCCCAACCCTGTCTGTAATGATAGCTTCTAATGAGTTCTGAGACAAGGGGGTGGGGACAAGTTTACTTCCACACAATATAAGGCCAATGACGCACTCTTTCTACCAATTTTTCTGAGAGACACCACGGCGAGGGGAGGGATTCAGAGATGGAAAGACATAGCTGCGAGGGGTGAAGATAATCAAGCCGCGAATCACACAGCTTGGCGGCTCGCTCGGGGCAGCGGCGCGCATCACACTCTTAAAAGACGCAGTTGCACCGTGGCGCCTCACCTCAGCCACCCTCCGCATCAGAATTCACATCTCACACCCTCCCATGTGTTATTAATCGACGAGAACCGCCATCCACTCAATGTCACCTCGCTGAAGGTGCGCCGGAGGGGGGAGAGGGGGGGAAAAAAAACAACAAAGGCAATACTGAAAACACCACTCTGCCTATTAATTGATTCCATCCACAGTACATCATTTCCAGGGTGGTCCCGCTCAGACAGACTAGCTATCCTGTTATTACCGCTGCCACTCTGGGGGGGATTCATTCCCGTCCATATCCCTCTCTCCACAGCAGCGGCCTGTTCTGGGATGGACGGCCAGAGTGAAAACGCATATACCCGGCACATGCTAATGAAGATCGAACATGGGTTTGATTTGTGTGGCGTTATCCGATTAGACTCGACACCTGTCGGCCAACCCCTAATGAGGAGATATGGCACGAAGGGGAGAGCTGGGTGACTGGGCTTCCCGATAACCTTTGGATGCGAAGTGCAAACGTACGGTAAACTTGATTCGTTGCCGTTCCCAGTCTCGGAAATCTGGTAAAAGAGCAGGCAGACAAACAGGAACGGGAGACGCGAGCGTTCAAGGGCTGCTGACGGAGACTGGAGCTGTCATGCGTACTGTGTGAGCGATAATGAGAGAGCTGAGAGATCTTCCCCGCTGCTCCCGCAGGAATTGAGACGCGTGCGGGGAAAACTGCTGATCTGCTTTGCAAATTAACTGATTATCAAACGCTTGATTTGCAGAGGAGAGAATTTCTCAGCTGGAATAGAAGCCGACAATCAGAGCGACTGCCAGAGATGGGTGTGACACGCACACACAAAGAGGCACTGACAAAATACAGTCGTACGCATACAATAGCAAGAAACAAGGTCAGACAGTACCACACACATGAAATGCACAGTCGTGTGAAATGGAAAAGCTTTTGGCTACAGAGCCTGCGGCGTAAACAGGCCGCGGCATCGACAAGCTGCGATTCAGCGAGACGAAGATGTATTCTCATAACTCACTTGGCTTCCAGAGCCAGTGCGATGATGCCGGCAGCCAGGGGCGCCGACGCTGATGTCCCCGTGTGTGAGTCGGTGCATTTTTGCCTCAGGTCTGTGGTCACCTTGGAGACGGGAGGAGAGCGAGGGGCAGAGGGAGAAATGAAGGGAGTTATAGGGTTTATGTCACACTTCAGCCTGAGAGGAGTTCAAAGTGAAAGGCCTCGTACACTGTTCCATTGTACTTGGGCCACTTAGGCACTTAGTTTCATCTTAGATGTGTCACCTCCTGACTAAGGGTGCCGGGCGGGCAGTGGAGGTCAGCTGGTACAGATGCCAGGAGGACAACAGGATGCAGTGGCGGTGGGGTGGTATGGCATCACTATGGGGGTGTGCCATGTCCCCTGGTCAATGCTCATGGCAGAAAACGAATGAGACCTCAATTGGACAAGTTTGGGACACATGAGAAAGTGTGAAAGTTAGAGCAGTTTCCTCTTGTGTTTGTGAGAATCCCTATTTGTCTCCCTGACATATTACGGCACTAATGACCTGTATCTCCTAGGTGGAGATCACCTTGTGAGATGTGTGATGTATCAAAATGGCTACCTCTTGGTGGAAGTAAAGAAAGGATGGATTAAAAAATGCTGTTCGGCTAAAAAGATCTGTAAAACTAAAAAGCTGACATTTTTGAGGTACAACACCATGATGTCTCAAATAGGTCCTGCGTTATTATGAAAATGAGAATTATGTCTGTAACTATGGTTCTATGAAATCAGGAACACTGCCAGAGGAAATGCTTAACGATGGATAACATCCATCTCACAGGCGCTTAGGTGAGACTGTATGCCAACAAAGTCATGCGTGATCCTGGGTCCCTCCCCTTAGCATAACAACGGTGTCATCCTGTCAGCATAGACTATTCCTGCTACTTCAGATATCGAGGGAAGGAGAAGCTCCGGCAGTCATCCAGAATTCAATGAACCGTGGTTTCATGCGCAACTTGTGTTCCTTTTCATTCTTCCTGACCACCAGAGGCAGTGCATAATGACGCATGACTAACGGCAACATAGTCACGAGGAATCAATCACTAAGGACAGGAGATTGGTGTCAGTAGCATAGCTGCTGCCAAGGTATGTTTAACGGCCACATTGACCCTTTAGGATTGTAAAAAGGTGAATGGTGAAGACCAGGTGGGTGCAGGACATACTGTATGTAGCTCAGTGACAGACTCCCATAATGCCACCCGGCAGGAAGCCAGCTCGTGTTCAACAGCTTTTTATCTTGACAGATAGAGTTATCCACGATTTGCACACCAGCCATGTGGAGCTCCCTCACATGCTTTTCTGAGACAATAGCCAAAATAAATGCAGTCTTGCGGGACAGCCATTAAGTTCAGAGTGTCTCATTAGGAGCCCCCCAAAGGGCTTCCAACACTGAGGGAAAGCCCTGTGAGGACCGTCAGTTTCTGCTGCCATGCCCCTTTCAGAAACCAGACCACTAGACTGTGGGATCCTGTTCCCTGGGTAATGCAAACCAAAATGGCAAGTGCCACTGGGGCCGTGTCTAGCCCCAAGCTTGCAACAGACATACCGGTCAGCCGTGTAACGTCTCTGAGCCCTACATGACACTTGCCAAGTGACTGGGGAGAAAGAATTTGCTACTGGAAGACGCTCTTGTGGATGTAACATCTTCATTGTCCTCAAAGGAGCCAATGGTGGGACTGTCAGCTGAAGCCAAGACAACTTTGCTGGGCTGGGGAACCAGGCCTGTTCCCACCAAGTGAGGCTTGGACCAATTGTCTGTGGCCATGCCTGATGGTGGCAGCTCAAGCCCCTACATTTTTTCAACCCCCGCCCCCGTGTGCTCTACACCTAGAAATTGGGCTTTCACTTGGGCCATGCAGGTACGTAATCCGGGCATTGACAGTTAACAAAATAAACATCAATCAGTCAAAGAGGAGGTAGGAGCAGGAAACACTCCAGGTGTCAGTTTTACATATATACACAGTATATATATATATATATATATATATATATATATATATATATACAATTTTTATTATTATTTTAACAAATGTATGGTCTAAGGGAGTCAGACCTCCAGTGAACAATATAATAACCCAAAGAATTTAACAAAGGTTAGTCCAAGGAGAGCCAATTATTTCTAGAGGCCTACTATACCTAAGTGTTCAGCCCCCAACCCTTTTTTCTCATAAATGATTGTTGTTGTTGTTGTTGTTATTCTTCTTCTACAGCCTGAGATTTCGATCAATTTGAATCACACTTTTTTCACAGTTCTGCCCCCAACAATCATGACAATTATAAACCTTAAAAAAAATAAGAAAAGAAAACTGAAATGAGCCTTCATCCGCCTTGTTCAGGACTTGACTGGACCACCTCTTACAGCTATGACAGTCGGCGGTCTAGAATAAGTCTCCATAAATTTTGCACAATGAGATGGAGAAGATTTGCCCATTCCTCCTTACAATATTGCTCTAACTGTGCCAGGTTAGCGGCAACGTTTGAGTAATCAGATTCAGTTTGTGGTGGACAGCAATTTTGAGGTCTTGTCAGATATGTTTGATGAAATTATGAATAGGTTTGTCTCTGCAGCTGAAAAGCATCTCCACATGATGCTTTCACCACCACACTCCACAGAGAGGATGGTGTTATTTGGCTACGGAGGCGGTGGTCGATTCCAGACACACTTAGTGCTACATTTTTATTCTCAGCCAAAGGCTTCATCCTCGCTTTTTCTTCCCTTTTTGTCGAGGCATGAACTCAACCCAGTCAGCGACGGAAACAGTAAACTTTGACGCCGCACTGACAACGGTCGTCATTTTAGGACTTCTGTATGGTGGACTGCACGGAGCTCTGAGGCATGCCCAGTGCCTGTCCCAGACTGGTTTCTATCCTCTAGTCTTCATTTTGTTTTGTTTTGCAGAAAATCTCTACCATACTGTTGGGAGTCACAGAGAGAGGGAGGTATTTATCTTCATTAATTTGTTGAAAACAGTTGGTGGTAATATGAACACATGGCCTCATAATTGCAAAGGGTAGGAATAATTTAAAATTTAAATAAAAAAAATTATTGAACGGTTTTGGACTCCTTTTCATTTTATATGATGTACAATGTTTTTCAAAGCAGCTGGAAAAAACATTTACTTTACTTTAATAAAATGTCACAGTTTGAGGGGGACAGGCTGAATAGCTTTTTGAGGCACATGTGCTTTTACCTTGATGATTACATACATAATCACCCGGCCGCAATTATTTGAGTTGACCGTGACCATTTAGAAATGTCGGTAGAATGCATAATTATGTTTGCCTGCTCATGTCATGGGAATATTATGCAAAAATCTGAATGCAAATTAGGTGTGTTTCTGGCTCTAACCAAAAAGTATATCTGGAAGAAATTGTGGAAAATAAGATTCTGCTGTGAGGCAGGATGTTTGTCAGCTCACATCAAACAATATTTCTTGTTTTATGAAGCAAGATGATGCCAGAGGTGTCCATCAACTAGGGCTGGGCCGGTTATTTCATGATCTGTTGATTGGCAGGTATATAATATCATAATATATATATATTTATTTATTATCATAATCGCAAGTTGTTAATGTTTTTCTCAAACCTATAAAATAATCTACTTATCCTGTAAATATACTTACATAGTTGTCTTTGACACAACAGCATCAGCCTCTTGTGTGACGAAGGTGACATATGGTTGAGGAGAATGACACTGATTTAATAAACGTATTATTTAAAATGATTAAGTTATTTCATTGGATAAACGCTGTAGCCTCGGGTGAGGATGCAGCTGAGTTGCTGACGGCGAAGCTGTGAGCGGCCGGCAGAGCACCGCCGCTAGCTGCACTGGGGCGCACCATATCATATCTGTAACAGTCATCTAATGGCCATTCCATCTCCGTGCTCCAGGCTCTGACGGGAATTTCGACGTTTTTTGGACTGTTTCTCCATGTGGGAACTTCTCCGTAAAGGAGGCGAATGTATGAAGCTGCTGCGGAGCTGCAGCGAATCGTATGCGTAACACCCAACAGATTGTGATGAACAGATTGTGCAATAGGGGCTTATGTAATAATAATAACCTAATAATAATAATACAGTGGTTCCTTGACGTACGACTGCATCTACTTACGACGTATCCAAGATACGAGTAGCGATAGTCGCGAAAATTTGTATCGACTTTGTCAGCAGTCAGTCAGCAGGCGGTCTACATCGTGTGTGCACGTACATAGTTGGTGGCTTATGGATATTTTTTTCATATTTACTGTGTTTGTGCTGTGTATTTTGTTTTTTTCACCCTTCATGATTTCATAATTTATATGGGAAAAATTACGACTGTTGTCGTAAGTCGAGGTGCCACTGTAGCCTAATACAATTTGAACCAACAACTTGGCTACTACTACTTCTCACTTACTACTACTGCTAATACTAACTATAGCTGCAGGCAGCAACACACAGGGTCCAGTTGAGTCATGTTAGGTAGGTATTACATGTTTCGGAGGTTCCGAGGTTCCCGAATCTGTGCTCTGTGATTAAATGTGGGGACGTTTGGAGCGGACCGAGGGACTCCCTCCTACCACCGATTCATTCTTTAATCGCTCTCCTTTTGCGGGGATGGGGGCCGCTCATTCACTCATTGGCACGGTCGAGTGGACTCGACGTGGTCACGAGTTTCTGTGGATTGATGATGTTTCGTGTTTTTTCATGAATCCAGCAAATTAAGGAGGACCACAGAGATAAAATAGAATCAATAGAACAGATCCACAGACATCTAGCAGGTAAGAAGGTTCGTTAACATAAACACACGCTTAGTTTGTTTCTCTAACCACTACAGAGTGAGTCTACACCGTACACTGTAGACGGTGCGCGGTGTAGACATTCTGAACCACAACCTGCACATTTATAGTAAATAGTATGATTACGCCCATGTATATATGTCTATGATTTCGCAACCAAAATAAATAAAATTAAACTAAAATTGTCACAATTTCAATTGACCTCTCCGAGAACGTGCTTCTTTCTTCTCTCTTATTTCCAAAGTGGTGTTGATCATTTCCACCGAGCGCTCTGAGGAAAATGTAAAGCGATCTGGTTGTCTTTGCGACTGTGGCGCAAACAATAAAAACCACTTGGAAACGCCAGGGAGGGAAGGTTGAAAAGTTGTCTATTGCCCCTATAATTTCAGATGTATTAACCCGGTTTGGAATATAACTACTTTTGCATAAACTCACATAAAGTTTTGACAACTATTGTCATTTCTATTCCACTTTCGAATTAAATAATGCATACAAATAAGGTTTAAATGGAAATGTAGCTCTGTGTTTCCCTGGCTAACTACCCGCCTAACTTTTAGAATAAAACAGTTACATAGTATTCTGAGTAGTCTTAAAATAGTTATGTACCATTCCAACAATAACAATCATGGGGAATCAGGCAACACCAAGACCGATATCATAAATATGAAAAAAGACAACTCACTATCTGCTTCTCCCCGGGGCTTCCGGAGCTAAAGGTGGTGGCCAGGGTGGAGGAACAGGTCTCGCTGTACCAGGGCACGTTGCCGTACTGGGTGGTGCTGCTGATGGACAGTGTGTAGATGCTGTTGGTGTAGCCATCACAGTTGCAGTTGTCCTGCTCCCTGCCGCCGTTCCCCGACGCCCAGACGAAGATAGAGCCCAGGCCGCCTCGGCCCTAGAGCAGAGCCCAGAAATGGATTGCAATGCAGACCCCGAGAGTAGAATGAGAGCGAAAGAGAGAGAGAGAGAGAGAGAAGAAGAAAAGAGAAGGGCGGGACACAGGAGGAGATGATGATGGAGTACATGAAGAGAGTGGTTAAGGCTTGAATAATGGCTTGTCACAAGAACGCTAGACTGCTGAGTTTAGTATTAATTGTAATTATTATTATTATTATATGAAGTATTACATCTTAATCCCAGGATATTAACGGTGGCAGAAGGAGGATAACAAAACCAAAGAAAAGTCATTACAAACTGCATTCGGGCTGACTATTATTTGAGGCAAATGACAAATGACGGCGAGGCGTCTCAAGAAGGAGGCTGAATTGTGCCGCTTCCAAGTCCCAAACACACAGCCACCCCCCCCCCAAGTCCAATTCCCGTTACGTATTTATCACAGGCCCCATAGCTAGTCAAATAAATGGTTGAGTTCTCCATCATATAAATAAAAAAAACTGTTTGCCATTTCTCTGCGTGTCCACATGTGGCTGGAAAGGCGTCATTCTACCGAATTAAAGCTGCGGCGCGGAGGGAGGAGGAAACGGCGGGTCCCGCTTTCCATTTGCGGCATTAATAAAACAATAGAGGGGGGAGGGGTGAATGGAGGTGCTCAATCTCATACGGAAAGAGAAAAACGGAGGCGGTAATGAAAAGGGACAGATCGCCTGGGCCCAACCGGCTCCAGTGGCGGACGTTCCATCAGCCCGGGCAAAGTGTGTCCACAGACTGAACGCAGATGTGGATCACTTCCCCACTCTGTTCCCCCCTTCCGTTCACTCACACCCTGGACTCTAATGCGCGCGCACAACACGCGCACACACACACACACACACACACACACACACACACACACACACACACACACACACACACACAATAAATATTTAAAATATTTGACGTCGTTGTGTATTGAACGGCGAGACTAAAACGAAAAAGTCTCCATCAAAGCTTCGCGAGGCTGTGCCTGAGGAGCTGGATACGGCACCTGTACAGTATACTGCTCCTTCGAAATGAGTCGAAAGGACCGCGTGCTTTTATCATTTATTTTATTTAAATGAATACGGGGATGTTTTTGCAATCCCGTTGTTGTGTGAAGTATTCAAATCTCTGTTATCTCCTCTTCACACGCATGCCGTAGATCTGGGATGGAATGTGGTTGGATCACCTCCTATAAAAACAGCCGTGCCGCTTTCAAATAAACACCGTTTTTAAAAACACACAAACGATGCAGAAATTCTCAAATTTCTAATGTATGCGGAGACAGGGACCTCATTTTACTCAACCCGGTCAGAATTGTGCTTTTAAAAAGGCACTTTGCCCGATTTGCTGGCTTCGTTCGGCCCTGCCCTCCTCTTCCACCGATCATCGCTTTGTGCTGTATTCAAAGCGCCGAAGCCCTTCCTCGCGAGCTCAGCCTCATTTACTCATGCCCTCCGATGCAGGTAATGAGGGCTGAGGAATGAGGCTTCAGCGCGGCAGGCGACTTCAGTTACGAAGCAGCGCCACGCAGACCATGAAGGTCAGGCAGCGCCACCGCTGGCCAATTACCTTTCTCGCCAACACGCCGGCGACATTGAGGGCGTGGTGCACGAATCATTCTCTTCTCGGAAAAAAATATTGCCTTTTCACACATCCACACCCCAATTACGGCCCCCTTTTCTATATGAATCCGCTCTGCATCAGCAATTTCTTCCCAATTTCTTTTCTCTGCCGCCACACATTCACCATTTCTCCCCGGTCCGCTAATGTCTCCATGTTAATGTACCATGCTGACACATTAGCCTGAGCCCATTTGTCACATTCATTGATGGCTCACTCCAGCACACTTTAAGGGAAGGGGGGGGACGTCATTTCTCATTTAGCTCATACAGACCATTTCAGATTTTCTTTACACTTTTTAAAGTAAATCGCTTTCGTTGACATTTCAACTTCTCTGACCTTTACCCCACAGTCTCTTTTTTTTCCTCCTTTTTTGTTCCTCCAGGCGGTTTCTTAAAACTGCTTCCTGGCCTAGAGCTCAGAGCGGCAGATGTCAGTGCGTTCGGAGCCCCAGCCACTGACCTTGGTGACGCCCTGGAGAAAAGCCTCCTTGGCCAGTTTGGCGGGGCCGTCCACCGACTTGCCGTCGTCGTCGGGGCCCCAGCTGGCGCTGTAGACGTGCACGTGCTGGGGATTGAGGCTGAGGGAGTGGGCCTCCACCACGTCCGTCACCTCCCCGTCCAGCATGCGCACGCCTGCGGAGGACACACACACGCAAGCACACGCACGCACGCACGCACGCACGCACGCACGCACGCACGCACGCACGCACGCACGCACGCACGCACGCACGCACGCACACACACACACACACACACAGTGAGGCGAGGAGCGGATCAAGACTCTGAAGGGAACTCGGGGGGGATGGAGAAAAGAAAAAAGAGGAAGAGAGATTGTGATTTGTGTCGGGGGGTGTTGAGCCTTGAGGAAGAAACAAAAAAAAGTACAGTATAACACGGAGAGAAAACCTGTCAAGGCAGACACGTCGGACAAAGGGGGAGAGCGGTTGACCGAGAATTCTCCTTTTAACGGCCGCCACGGACAGAAAAAAATAGACATTTTTACAGTGTTTGGTAACAGGGTTTCCATTTAAAAAGACGCTGAACACACATTGTTGCACAAGCCGCCTAAACGCACAAATTTATTGTCACGTATATAAAAACACAGCCGGCCATTAAATAGGACACGGCCCGGGCCCCATCAAACATGAAGACAACCCGCTGCACAAACACATCTGAGGGATTGCAGCAAAGAGAAGACCCGGCACGCTGTGCCGGCCCGCCCGAAAATGAGCTGTGAGTTTACGGGGGCTTCCACCAGGTTGGCTTCCAGCAGAGCGCTGTGGCCTCAGGACAACCGCAAAGGCCACCTTTCATCATACCTGTACGCAGCGCCGCCAGGGCCTTTGAAGTGCGCTGCCTCAGATCAGAAATGTGGACATTAATGGTGCGAGAGAGGCGTGAAATGAACCTCCTGCAAATCGGGTCCATTAGTGTTCCAAGACCCCTGGACGTCGGGGGCAGCGCTATGACTGATGGTGCCCACATTAAGACCTCAATCACACTTTTCCCACACGCCGGGCCTGCAGGCGCACACATGTAGCTCTGCAGCTGCACAGTCAGCACGACTGGGAATAGTAAAAACGGGAATTGACTTCGTAGACACAAACATGAACCTTGGTGTAGGGGCGCCGAGTCGTCGCCGGTGTTAGCCTGACAGTTTCATATTTTGGCTGGATTCCATATGTAACAATCATGACTCCTACGACAATTACCGTCAACCTCCTCCTTTTCGGCGGATCCATTAAAGACCCCGCCGTGCGACATCCCCTCCGGTGGAGTAAGAGGAGGGCGGAGCTGCGCTCTTGTTGAGGGAAGTGGAAAGAAACGCTGAGTCAACAAAGGAGGGTCAATTTACCAGCAGTGAAACGCTGATCGCTAATCAGTGCCCACCAAGGACATCGCAATTAGCTTCAAACAACTCCCCAACACCTACCGACACACACACACACACACACACACACACACACACACACTGACCCATGAACACTAGAACAAGCGCTAATCACTGGAGCGCTGAAGCGAGGCGCAGCTGTTTATAAACTATCCAGTGACCCCGCAACAGAACGGATCAAACAGAGGAATAATGCAAGAGGTGAGCGGAGCCAATGTGCCACCGGAGCGAAAGATAAATGGTAATGAAGACAAAGCTGCAGAGTTATGACTAATGTGTTTGAATTGGACTCCCACGCTCTCCCCCGCTGAGTCCTGTTGACGGATTGTTTAGTCACAAAAGTTACTCAAAGCCTCTATGGAGGGCAGGATTGAAGCAAGAAGGATATATAGTATATAGACCGATCAGCCACAACGTTAAAACCACTGACAGGTGAAGTGAGTAACATTGATCATCTCGTTCCAATGGCTCCTGTCAAGGGGTGGGATATATGAGGCAGCAAGTGAACAGTCAGTCCTTGAAGTTGATGTGTATGAAGCAGGGAGACTTTGACGAGGACCACATTGTGATGGCTAGACGACTGGGTCAAAACTGGGCAAAACGACAGGTCTATGTGCATGGGGAGTGAAGTGTATACCGCATCCCACAGAAGAGCTACTGTAGCACAAATTGCTGAAAAAGTTAAGGCTGCTATGATAGAAAGGTGTCGGAACACACAGTGCATCACAGCTTGCTGCGTATGGGGCAGACCGGTCAGAGTCCATGCTGACCCCTGTCCACCACCTAAGGCGCCTACAATGAGCGCCATAAATAAATAAATAAAAATACAATGAGCATCAGGACTTGACCATGGAGCAGTGGAAGAAGGTGGCCTGGTCTGATGAATCACGTTTTCTTCTACATCATGTGGAGGGACGGGGTGAGGGTCTGATCCGATGTAGCATCTGTGGGATGTGCTGGAACAACAAGCCTCGATCCATGAAGACCCCACCTCACAACTTCCAGGACTTAAAAGATCTGTTGCTAACGTCTTGGTGCCAGATACCACAGGACACCTCCAGAGGTCCATGCCTCCATGGGTCAGAGCTGTTTTGGTGGCACAAGGGGGATTTACACAATATTAGTGGTTATTAATGGTGGTTTTAATGTTGTGGCTGATCGGTGTAGGAAAACGGTCTCATCCGTGGTCACAGAGGATCGTTACCGTAGATCCTTGTGAAATTATTACCCACCGTCATTTGTGTTGGCATTTAAATCCTTAATTTTGATAGCATGCTCAACCTTAAGGTTCTATTCTAAGACCAGCTCTCAAAATATATATTTTTTTACGACCGATTAAAAATAACTTGCGGTTTAAAAGAGTCACAAGGAGAGAAAGGGTGACACCACACAAAGGTGTTTTTTGGCATTGGTGTGATAGTCGAGCTGGGTGGCTCTGTCAGATAAAGAGGCTGAAGGCGAAGCTCGGTCATGAACAGACGGGAGACAGGCTTTCCGAGGACCCCGAAAAGAGCGGCGTGCGAGACGAATGTTAAATCTCCCGCCCGGTTCAAAAGTGCCTCTCATCCTCTATTTGTGTCTCGGTGGCATCGCTCGCTCACCTCCGATCTTCGAATTGTAGGCCACGCCCACACCGCACACCCCGTTGTTGGCTGCAGCTGCGACCTCTCCGGCACAGCGCGTTCCATGCCTGGGGTGAGGGATGGAGGGATGGAGGGAGGGAGAGTGAGAGAGAGAGAGAGGGGAGGAGGGAGGAGGGAGGAGGGAGAGGTGATGAAAGGAGAAATGAGCAAAAGACAGGAAAAAAATATGAATAGAAAATCGACAACAAACTTGCAGCGGCAAATTCCACACGAGTGAAAAGTCTTTGTGTACAGCAACTGTGTATCTTCACAAGCCTAAAATGACCTAAAAACTCGAAAACATTTCCAATATACAAAAAAACATAAACAAGAAACAGGGAGAATTTGAGAGACAGAAACAGACACTTTTTTTGGCAATATATTCAATATTCTAATATATTCTAACACGCAAGTGTTCAGGGCTGAGCCGTGTTATAAGTCGTGTTATAAGCGAGACGTGCCCAGCTGAGGACCCCAGAACGGACTCCAAAACAATCCAAGACACCCTTGGAAGACGCCTCGGTGGCTCCAGCGATGGCGGGGCAACGGCGAATGAACATCCTCCAACCCGTTCCAGCGGCTTTTGACGCTGCGGCGGCATAATTGTATCTGACGGAACGGGACAAAATGAACTCGACGGGATTTCCACGGGTCGTTGTGCCGGCCCTTGAACGCGGCTAGCGATTACAGAGCGGATATCTGACGAGAAGGGTTTTAGTGTCCGCTTCCGTGTTTGTGTGAACGCCGACATCAGCGGCTAATTGTATCTGTGTTATTGTTTCATGAGAGGCGATTACACACTTCCTTGCAACAAAGCACCAGAGGACAAAGCATTTTCTCGGGGTTAAAGCGGGGATGTGTCTCATGCTGACATCCTGATTAGGTTCTGAGAGTCTGTAATAGATTGCCCGCCCACTCATTTCAGACATGTTCACCGTCCAACCAATTTCCTTTGAGAAGATTAATTTCCTTTCCTTTTCTTGTCGCTGTTCTTCCGGTGTTTTTTTTTCTCGCTTTTTTGAAAAAAAAAAAATAAAAATTGCCATCAAATTGGGCCCCAATGTCAAACAACGCCACCTGCCAACAACACCAGGCGAAATCGATAAGATGGAGACAATGTGTGGAAGAACAAAGACCGCCGCGGCGCTGTTAAATGATGCTTCCCGCCTCGCCGTCCATTACTTCACCTTGGGTGCGGCCGAGCACACGCATTATTTCAGGAGCTTTAAACAGGAGCAACGACCTGCTCTGACAAGACATTTGTTTTCTCGGACAAAGCCGCCCGAATCCGCGGAGCCAGACGAGGCATATGGTGGGACGTTATTCATCAGAGAAGCTATTAAAGCGTAATCAAAGCAATCAGACGCTTAAACGGAAGAGTCTAGATGGTCACAATTATGACTAGCAGCTGTCGATAAGAACAACGTCAAGTGGGATAAATACGATAAATGCAACACTTGCCGCAACGGTTTGTATTTTACCTTTTATTACCTTCTTACTGTGACCGTGCGCCAAGATATGTGACAAGAAAAAAAATATATATATAGTATCGTCTAACTTTTAATTATATTCTTCATTGGTACAACTTGACAATGGTGGGTTGACATTCACAAACGGCACAATGGCCGTCTGCCGTCACCGTGACCCAGCGGCTACACCGTAAAATGAGCCGAGCAGCCGCTGCTCCGGGACAATGAAGGGATAGACAGATAAAATCTGAATGGTTTTTAGTTCCCGGGCTTCTCCGTGAAAGAACATCTTGACCCTGTGTTATTGAGACAATCCTCGAGGAGAAATGAAATTTAAAACCATTTCACGGGTGGGGAATGGAGGTGAGATTCTGGGTTATATAGACCTATAGAACGTTTTATAGGAAAACTATCATTTCTGTTCATAACTTCATGCACACGTGCAATGAAATGAGAAATGATATTAAACAACATCTGATCCGTTTTTTTTTTTTTAGGTATTTTACGTTTTTTACGAATTCCACATTTTCCAGCGGTGGGGATGACACAGAGAGTGAATTAACTCCAAGGATAGTTCCCAACATCACACAAAACATATTCTCTAACCAAGGGAAACATTTACTTTTTTTTTTTTACAGAGTGAAGCAGAGTGAGCGGCATAAGAATCCCTTAAACTGATCCAGTGTTCTACTCTGATGACGAAGGCTGCCTCCCAGTTTTGCTTCAAGGAAGGCCCAAAGGTGCGCTACACCTACGCTTTTCCCTGCTGAATGGAAACTTCGGACGCAGCAGCAGCAGCAGCAGCAGCAGCAGCAGCAGCGGCAGCGGCAGCAGCGGCGGTGGCGGCGGTAGCAGCAGCAGCAGCAGCAGCAGCAGCAGCAGCAGCGTATTAATTAAGCCGCATTTAGACATGCTCGCATTCTTGGCAGGAATCGAGCTCATTGTTT
Source organism: Zeus faber (assembly GCF_960531495.2). NCBI lineage: Eukaryota > Metazoa > Chordata > Actinopteri > Zeiformes > Zeidae > Zeus > Zeus faber. The sequence goes on along the minus strand of NC_137201.1, from coordinate 16,486,354 downwards.
CAGTCGTGGCAACCGAAAATAGACTGTGTCACAGCCGGCAAATGGCTGCGTGCTGCAGAGATGTGTTGCCACGGAGAGTGAATACAGGGCCAAGCACCTTGAGGAGGATTCTTCACGTTTCTTTGTGCTCGCGGGGGGAAACGTTTACAGAGACAGACACGCTGATCGCCGAACATCTGTTTGATTACTCCGTGCATGCGCGTGTGTGTGTGTGTGTGTGCGTGCGCCTGAGCAACTGGAACTGGACTGGTGTCGCTCGAAATTGCCAGACGGCTAAATCTGCGCACGGGGTCTCCATGTGCCAGAGCGCACAAGGGGTCTTTTGAAGGGCAGATTTTTATCTGTCGAGCAACCGTGAAAAAGAAATGATTTCAGAGACACTTCACAGAATGTCTCCGTTGGAGCCCAATTTCAGAAAGCGCTGGAAGCGTGTCGGGGGACAGAGTGGAGGGGGTCCTGGAGGAGTGCACGGAGATGAGACGGAGAAGGAGACGATGGCAAGACAACTGGGAGGAACAACAAAACACTTTTGGGCGGACTGCGGCCGTACAAGTGAGAGGAACCGGATAATGAGCCATTAGTCCGTTGGAGCCGCATCACAGCGGCGCATCACCGCCGTACAAGCCTTTGTTCGCCCCGGTGTTCAACCCGCGAACACTCCGATTACAGGTCCTGCGTGTAGACGCGATCCATTCGGGCTGCGCAGCACTAACACAGCTTAAATAAACTGCTGCACTAAAGATTTCCCCGTTCACACGGACACCGTGACCTCCTTTTTCTTATCTGGAGTGCCGAGGGAGGACAGGAGGAGAAAAAACACTTTCATCCGTGTGAGGTCACGTCAACACAACCTGGTCGAGCCGCCCCGACACTTGAAAAAAACAAAACAAGTAGATAACGTGCCACCGTATGTTTGTCTCTGCCCGTGCAACAGTGGCATCACAGGAGCCCGCGCCCTCTTATCCAAGATTATGACGTCAGCAGCATTTAATTACCTCGCCATTTCATTTCTGGTTAATGCCTCTTTTCCAGTGCGGCTTAATGATTTGCCCGCGCGCGCACACACACACACACACACAGACAGACACACACACACAGACACAGACACACACACACACACACACACACACACACACACACACACACACACAACACACACTACTATAGGGGACTCCGATGGGGATGAGATAGAACCAGAGCATCTGGCACAATCCCACATAAATGAGGGGGAGACCATGCACGCCCTGTTCTGCTTCTGGAAATGCAAAACAACATTTAATCCCATTTTCTGAGAGTAAAACTACACTCGGAGCCTCGAGCAATTAAAATCTTATTGCTAGTACAACACTTAATGTCTGATGTCTTTTTCCATTAAATGTTTGTCTGTAAGAGTTTTAACTCACTAGTTCATTGTCTTTCCCACCTAAACACACTGGGAGGCGGCACTAATGCATCTGATGATTCTCGAAATTGACGGGCGGGTGAATTTAACATGATGGAGCAAGGAGTGAATCAAAATTGATTTAGCTTAAGTCTTGAATCTTGTTCTGTCAAGTAAAAAATGTCGGAACGCAGCAAATGCCATGCCTCTTGATCCGTCATTCCCCGATCGCGATATCCCCACTCAGGGAATTGAAATTCTGAGACGGATTTGATCAAGACCGTTAAAGACGGAGACAGAGTTAGTCTTGGACCAGTGAGACTCATCACCGCCCGGTGTTTGAAGTGTACGGTCCTTTGGCCGCTCCTGGCTGCTGTGTGTGGGCAGGAAATGTGGCCAGAACCTCGGAGCTGCTAAATGGACAGATTTAATTTTTGTGCTCAGTTGGGTTTTCCACCTGAAACTTTATCCATTCAAATAGTTACCGTGGAGTTTACAAAGTCTGTCCCCTCGACCACATCCCCTTGACTCTCAGAATTAACAGGCTCATTCTCTGTGAAGTGCCTGATCCAAAGGGCGGGAGCAGCTACTGTACATAAAGCAGCTGACTCAGCCACGCGTCTTGAGGTGGCGCCAGTAGGATGAGTGGCCGCTCATCATCAGCGAACAAATGGCAACAACCTAACTATGGTTCATGGAAATGTGTAAGATGACGCATTCCAGAAAATTGAACGTGCCCAAGGTGTTTCAAAATGTCTTAAATCCAATTAAGGCTATTAACAGTAATGGGGGAAAAAAACAAATCAGATCTCTTAAAATGCCTCACTTCAGGCGGACTCCTGCCACACACTGCTGCCACGCCCGCTTAAACACCCCATTCATCTGTCTCCCAAGAAGCCTGCGCCCTAACCCTGATGGACTCCAGGTGATCAGCAATGTCTGGGAGTCTGTGGCTCGGCTCGCGATTGCCATCTTCAATCTGAGTGGCTACGGCCCTTATTGAGTTATCTGGAAAACACAAGCCTTCAGTCAGACGGCTCTCCAGCTGAATATAAAATGCATTAATGTCGCCGAGGCAGATAGGTAGCTCCTGTCTGAGAGCGAGGGCCCTGCCAACATCACCTCCCAACGTCTGTCCATTCATCTGCCACCTTGCAACCGTCTGGGAAATAAGCCGACGCTCTCGGCTAAAATAAACAAGACGGCGAAGCCGACCAATGTTGGCCGGGATTGACAGGAGGTGGCAGCTTTGTAGACCCTAATTACCAAAGTTTGTGGTAGGCAGTGAATGGCAGGCACTATTCGACATTATCTAATCAGGAAAAAAAAAAAGAAAAAAAGAAACTGGCACATCATTTTGTGCACAGGCTCTCTCTGTTCCTGAGAGCACACTCTCCACACTGGAGGGGGGGGGGGGGCTTGTACTGCCAAACTGTCAAGAGCTTGTCTTTGAATGAAAAATAAAGATAAGTAATCCACAAAGGGATGTTCCTGTTTGAATTACTGCTGTAGACAGTTAGTTAATCATCACTTGAGCGGTCGTGTAGTCTGGTACATGCAACAGTACAAACACTTTTCAACGCAGCGATAAGAAAATGGCTGTTGTTTTTTTTCTCATTAATTATTGTATGATGATACTCATTGAACGTGTAATAAAAAAAAAAAAAATAATAAAAAACTGTTTCCGCTCAAAAAACATTTCCAGTATTCCGATCACTCGCCGAGCCGAGGCAGTGCTCCACAGCGCCTCGTCCCAGATAGAGGGCTTGTCGTTTCGGTGTTTACTTTCTGTCTGCCCGCTCTCGCCCTTTACCTCCATTGTACTGACAACCCCCCCCCCAAAAAAATGGAGTGGAGGCAGCAGAACGGCCCTGAAAAGAAGATAAACATACAATGATGCCGGAAGAAACTAATTACCTGCTGCGGCGGAACCAGGTGCCGAGTGAACCTCGGGACCCCTTTGACAACACCTGCAAGTGCTGCCAACCCCGGGGTCCCAAGCGACGGCTCCTTATAGATGTGAGTCAAGCTCAGCCTTGCGTTACAACAACACAAATGAAGCGGTCTTCATGGCGAAGGAAATGTGTACCTCCGACTCGCTTGCGCCTTTTCCCTCTTTATCAATTTATTCACATCGGGTTTGTATTTGGGGGCAGCGGGCATGACTGCGTTACGGATCCTCGGGAGTTTTCGAAAACTCATTGGGAAACATTTCTCCACGGGTCACTTCAAATCTCCACAGCTCAAGGCTACTTACATAGCAACACCCACTAATTCCCATTTCGCGGTCCATAAATTGATACGGCTCGGGAGAACAGCCCTCGCTGATCCCGGTGGGTTTCCGTTTGTGTCGGAGAGCGTGTTTGAGCGCTTGGAGGCGTTCGCAACGCGTTCGCGCTTGGCTCTGTGCCGAGGTCCAGGAGGGGGAATCTTCTCATTTTGATGTTTCTCCATCAGCAGCAGGACCCGCTTGAAAAAGAACCAGCCAGTTTAAACATGAGAATATTTTATGTGTGTACGGTATCTACATTCCCAGGAAGAACCTCATGAGCTCGATCTGTTTTTCCCTGTGACTGCGGCTGTTTAGCTTTGAAATAAAAAATGAAGAGGGAGGGGGGCGCAAGAAAGAACATCCTAAAACAAACAAAAAATAGTCTATGTGGCAGTCCCAGAGAGGGCAAGAGATTTGAGACAAATCCCGCTGCTTATTTCAGTGGCGGGATGTGGCTTTTTATCTGCTTCGGGAGGATTGGGGGTGAGGCAAGGGACCAGAGCAGAGGAGAGGGGGAAGGTTTAGCATTCAGAATTACAGTACTGTTACTCCAACTCCAGCGCCTGAGTGTTCCGCCATTTAAATGGGACGAGCACATTTTGAGCGAATCGCTGGAGTCTTTGAGGGAAGACGACGAGCGGCGAGGGCGAGTAAACAAGTATTATGTTTGAAACAAACAATCTCGTGGAGTGGCTTGAGGGTTCCGGGGCCTGGACCGTTCGATAGCGCTGCAGTGGCTGGGCTAATGTACCGGAGTGAAGAGAAAAGCTTTCTTCAAAGGGACTGCAGTCTTTCGAGACTTTGCATTATGACTGTGCCTTCCAACTCGATATAATTGGGTTTTAAAATATAAGTGCTACTCAACAGCTGTTGAAAAAAAGCCTTGGCTGCGGCTATTTTTTTCCAAGTCCATTTGATTTTGTTTGATTTAGGCTTTATTAACCGTATTCTATTCTCGACGGGAGCTATTATTACTAGTAATAAGAATGAATATAGCTGCAGGCAGCAAAACATGCGGTCCTGATTAGTCGTGTTAGATACGAATTTCAGGTTTCAGAGTTCCCGTAAAGCACACCACCACTTTTTATCGCCAGCAATAACAAATTTTCGAGTTCTCATGGAACGTAGCATCAGTTCGTGCCGTCGCTCACCTTAAAATCAGCATTACTACTAAAACGAGTTGCAATTTTTCAAATTTCCATTGAACACAGCATCGGCTGACTTAATGACACAGTGAGTCCTGGTGCAGATTTACTACGACAAGGATACACTTGTTGCGTGTTATGACTTTATCCTAACATTCAGAAGGTGGCTGTCTACTCCCTGTAGTCCACGGAGTCCTGGCTCACGGTGTCTCTATGGAAGGAAATCACTCTGTGTGGAAGTTCCCAACAACACGGTTCCATTCAAATGGATTAAACACACTGTGCTTGTCCCTCGCCGACATTTCATCAACTTTTAAAATAAAACGGGCATGAGTCAGACATGTTGCTCGGGAGCTGCAAGCAAATTCCATGTGTGAGGACACAAACACTGAATATGTTTTGGACTGTTTTGGACTCCTACAGTTTCTATGTTATGGCTGGCTCCAATGCCGTAAAATAAGGAGGGACACAGCACCGGGTTGGATGTGAAAGGAATGCAATGTATACAAAAAGGGCAAATGAGATAAAATATCAAATGAAAAGCCCCGCTATCATCAAGCAGGTAAGACAAAATACACACACACACACACACACACACACACACACACACACACACACACACACACACACACACACACACACACACACACACACACACACACACACACACACACACACACACACACACACACAGACAGACACACACAGCCACAGCCCCTAATAATAAAGGAAAAAAAAACAAAAAAACCTTTATTTGTATAGCACCTTTCATACACGACATGTAACTCAAAGTGCTTCATATTAAAAGAAGGCCATCAGATAGTGACAATAAAAGCAAAGCAAGCAAAGCAAAATGCATTTACAAAGTAGAATAATTAATGGAATACATTTAAAACAGGGTGAGAATAAGCATTTTAAAGTTTACATTTTACGGTACAGTTGTGGTAGACGAGCGTGAGCCGGCTGTTTCTCGGGGCCCTCGGAAGGAAGGAAGCACTGTCATGCCGCCAAAAGTGAGAAGCGGAGACAAGGATTGCGTGTCTCAAACTCAGGTGTGCGATTTGATGGAAAAGCAGAAAATGTTTTTTTATAGAGAGTTGTTGGAGCAACAGAAGGGCAGCTATACAAACTTTTTGACGATGATGACAGAGTCAAACAACAAGAGACTCGATGAATGCGCTCAAGAAATAAGTGGATTGCGTGAAAGCCTCCACTACATCCCAAAAAGACGGAGATGAGCTAATCGCCGAGGACACGCAATCTTCCTCAAAGCTTTCTGAAAATGATTGAGAAGTTTCAGTATTATTAGCGAAAACTTCCGTTCATTCCTGCCGAAGATTGACTACATGGAAAGTCAGTCCCGACGAAACAACATTGTGATCGACAGGATCCAAGAGGCTGATAATGAGAGCTGGGCTGGGTCGGAGGCTAATATACGGAAATACCTTTCTGATAAACTCTAAATCACGGGACCGGGCGACCAACTGGAGAGAGAACCAGGCCCGATCGTCGCAAAATCCCTCGCATTTAAGGACAAAGTCAGGGTAATGGAGCAAAAGGATTTACAAGGAAGGAACATGTGCCTCAACGAGGACTATTCGGATGTCGTTCGCCAAAAGCCTGAAGAGCTCGTACCCGCTATGAAGGCCGCGTTAACGGCACGACAAACTTATCGTCCACCCTGCCTCCCAATGCCCGAGGAGCGATAGACAAGCCCAAGGAGCGGGTTGGTAATCACTTGGAGGCTACTCGTGCACCCACTGACTCTTACAATGTCCAACCCACTTATGACTCAAAAGCAAAAGATAGAAGTGATGCAGATGTTCAACTGAATTATTTTAATCAGGTTTTCCACCTACACAAGCTTAATTACGGTAAATACACAGACAATATTGACTCATATGACCCAGATGCAAACTTTTCTTAAATTACGCAGTGAGCCCCCTCCCTGTAATTATTATAATGGGAATGAGTTGAGCGCCCTCATTGGCAATTCATCAAAGGAGTCTGACATTTTCTCTACATTTCACCCAAACAAATGCCGTTTACCCAAAAGCAATGATCAACCCGCCCACTTTATGTCAGCTCCCAATCATGAATTTTCTGTTCTTGCCTTATCGGAAACATGGCTCGCTGATGAAACAGCAGATGTTCACAACATGACTCAATACAATTCTGTTCATTCAAGTAGAGGGTTGGGAGGTGAAGTCTTGGAGTTATTTTTGTGCATGATGATTTTCACCTTATATTAAGGAAGGATTTCATTTTAAATTCTGATGAAATTGATGTTGAATCTGTATTCTTGGAAAGACCTATTTGTTCTCATTTTGGGGAAAAAAAACTATTATGATTGGAGGTATTTACCGCCACCAGATAGTAATATTGATTGTACTTGCTGCTGCTTTGGATGTTTTTAATGATGATGGTAAACTGTTTTTTATACTTGGCGACTACAACATAAAGCTTTCCAAAAGTATAAATCATTCTCCCACAGCTGATTTTTTTAATGTATTGTATTTATCGTACTTTTACCCTCTCATATAAAAAACAACTAGGGTAACAAATAAAACTGCCACCCTAATTGATCATAATTTAACAAATTATTTAGATTTTGTATCTCGGGGATGCTGTATAGAGACATTTCAAACCACTTCCCTATATTTCAATTGACTTCAGCAACTGGTGGTACAGTATACAACCAAGGTCTAAAGATAAAGCAAGCTATCGTAACTTTAGTGAAGCGAATCCATGATTAACGATGTTCAATGGGATGATATCTATATTCAAAAGGATGCTGAATTGACATATCAATCGTTTTCGTTAGTTCTGTTGTGGATTGCTAAAACCTTGAATAAACAAAATTAATTCGATAAAAGATTTCTGCTAATGCCAACTCCGTACAGCTCTGATACATACAAAAACAAATTTTCACTTTGTATAGCAAAAATTCACATACAATTCATAGAAGTTTAAATAGTCTGCCAGTAACATACAGTATAATCCACTTGGAACATCATCAATCAATTACTTAATCAGAAAAAGGCTCCGGTGAAAATTCATTTCAATTTACTGATGATGACATTTCATTTACTAACCCTTCTGATATAGCAAATGGATTCAACGACTTCTTCGCCAATGTGAGTGGCAGTTTTGCAAAACAAAAATGTTCATACAAATAACTAAATACTAACTAAATAATGAAATAGATAAGATTACTGCCTATTTTCCCGCCTTGTGTGGATTTGAACCCACTACACCCAGAGAAGTGCTTGACATCATTGTCAACCTCAATAACTCTGCAGCAGATCATGATGAAATCAAGGCCAAGCTTTTAAAAGAAGTGGCATATTCAATTAGTACAGCCACTTACTCATATCCCCTCAGTCGCTTTACAGACAGGGGTTGTCCCAAAAGACCTGAAAGTTACAAAGGTGATACCACTGTTTAAGGAAGGGGACCCTAGCCTTTTCCCTAATTACCAACCTGCTTCTCTAAAGTTTTGGTAAAGCTGGTCCATGCAAGAGTGTTAAAACACCTCAATGATAACAATATCCTGTATAAACAGCAATATGGATTTCGACAAAATCACTCAACATACATGGCTCTCTTACAACTTATAGACAACATCTCCACAGCTTTGGACAACAATATGTTCTCAACTGGTATATCCTCAGATTTATCGAAGGCTTTTGATACAGTTGATCACAAAATTCTCATGTCCAAACTTCACCGTTATGGCTTTCAGGATGTTGTTATTAATTGGCTGAGTGACTACTTTAATAACAGAGATCAACATGTATCTATTAACTGTTGTATTTCTAACAGGATCAAGCTATGTTGTGGTGTACCTCAAGGATCTATTCTTGGGCCACTTCTACTCCTCATCTATAAATGCCTTTGCTTGGATGTCTGATTCTGCATTGCCCAGGCTGTTTGCTGATGATAACAATATTGTTATATCACAAACAAACTTTGGTTCCCTGATCAGAGAAGCCAATGATATTCTATTATTTACTGCAAAGTGGTTCAGAATGAACAAACTCCCTCTAAGTGTCAAAAGATCCAATTTGATAATTTTCAGAAATATGCATAAAAGTTATCTAAAGGAAGACGCTAAATTGTTTGTTAGTGGTATTGAAATGAACCAAGTCACTCCTGCAAAATGTTTAGGTGTATTAGTAGATGAAAAACTGTGCTGGAAAGACCACATTGAGTATATGTGTAAAAAAAACATGGCATTCATGGCATCATTAGAAAGGTTTGTTCACTGGTAATTCAACACTATGTTCCAACACTCTGTTATAGTTCAACGTATCCATACAAATCAAGACTGGCAACTGCGTCAAATGGCCATGAACCACCGGCTCCCCTCTTCATGAAATTAAATCTGTTATCCATTTCCAACATCAGAAAACATTTCAAAAATACAGCTTACCAAATGTATTTCACAACTTCTTTTTTAATGAACTCTGATGTCGATTCATATCCGACCAGACAAGCAAAGGGCATTCATCTTCCCTATTGTCACACAACTCTTGGACAACGTGCCATAAAATACAGAGGACCATCACTTTTATTGAAACCTGTCCGTTACTGTCAGTATTTAAGTCTAATATGAAAAAAAAACACCTGTGTCCTAGGTAATGTGCTCAGTATGTGTGTTTGTGTCATGTTGTTTTATTTTTATTTATTACTACTCCCCAACTGCTCCCCGAGCGCCGCTATATGGCCACTGCTTCTAGATTCGTCAGTGGCTAGGATGGTAAAATGCAGAGAAATGCATTTCGTTGCCTCAGTACTTGCACTCTGTGCAACGACAATTAGTTGAATCTTATCTAATCTATTATTTTGTTTTTTTCTTATTTTTTTATCTCATCATGTTAAGGAAACAAATATCCATAGTATTAGGATAAATTGTAAATCCTAAAGGGGAGGTTTTACTATAAGCCCTTGGGGGTTTCTTAACCTTTTCTGCGCAATTCCTACTATGTTTGTTTTTACATAGGTTTGTTTTATCACTTCCTTTGTGCCAATAAAAATACAAATGTTTCAGATTTGGGGTCATCAATTGAGACCATGGAGGATCACAATCGTTCCTCAGCGAATTATTAGTATTAATCATAGCGATCTTATTTCAATGGTCCATTCTCCTTTTGGAATGGGATCTCCAAACGTATAGTATAAAGACAAAGTAGAATAAAACAAGCATTCAAAGAAAAAAAACAAAAAACCTAAGGAGACAAACTGAAGGACTAACTGATAGCTGAGCTGAAAAGAAAGGTTTTTAGCTTGAAAGCAGCTACAGTCTGCCTCTCTAATATTCTTTGGTAGCTTGTTCTATAGTTAAGGAGCATTGTCAAAAAAAGGCTGCATCTGCAATCTCCTTCTGAGTGGGGTGTTGTATTTCCAACAGGCCGGTAGTGTGAGAGCCGAGGGCACGAGAAGGATCATAGAAGACCGGTGATAATGTAATGTAGGCCGGTCCGAAGCCATTTAGAACTTTGTGTACAAGTATGTAATGCAACTAAAATTGAAGTGATGTGCTCTCGCTTTCTTGTTTTTGTTCAAGATCTCGCTTCCTTACTGTGAATAAGCTTGAGGTCTCAATGGACATTTCAGCAAAGCCAGCAAAATGGGCATTAATGGCACCATACAGCGCCGCAAATTTGTGTGATGGCCTTGTCTGAGTTGTTGATGGGGAATAATGGAAGCCTGCCAAGTTTAGAGTACTGTTTGAGTCTCTTTGCCCACACTGACATTGGAATGAATCATGTCCACAGACATTTGTCGACGCTCCATGATAGGCGAAAGCTAATTTTGGAGAATAAAGACACACTCCTACTGCACCTGTTTTCATTGCGCTGTGTGTAGCGTGGCTGAGGATCAGCATCGCCGTCGTTGACGTCGTAGCTGGCTTCAGGATCCTGGAAGAAAAGTAAAAAAATAAAAAATAAAGAATAATAATAATAATAATAATAATAAAATAAACAAATAAAAATCTATTCAACGCAAACTCAAGGTTTTCCCCCTCCCTCTCTCTGTGCTTTCCTTTGTCAACCTGTTTTATGACTCACTATATTTGTAAAACACATTGTTACGCTCACTGGCGCAGAACGGATGTGAACCCAGAACCATGACACAAAATCAACCAGGTAAGAAGTCAAAGTCCACAAGGTTTATTCCCCAAAAAAAAAAAAAGGGGACAGGGGTCAGAACCAGGAGATCAGTCAGAGAAGGCAAACAATTCAAAGCGTGGGCGAATAGGAACTGGTATTCCGGGTCGCCGCTTTAACTGCGCCCAGCGCTTTTCTCACCGCCTGGGGAAATCCTCAAAAAGAATAAATAAATCACTGTAAACCTCGTTTCCAGGTCATTCTGATTAAGGAACAATGAAAACAATTTCACAGTACGGTACCTTCCAAAATACCGTGGTATATAGTATTCCACAGTATTAATTTCGCCCTTTTTTTTCCCGTATATTCAATTAATAAAGTTATTAAAAAAGAAAAACACACGGTAAAGATACGGCACAGCACAGGAAGGCACTTGTCGGGGCTTTTAAATTCAAAGGAAATGCAAAAAAGGACATACAGTATATATCAAAATCTGACTTATTTGCTAAATTGAAGATGCAAACTTGAATTCACCTCACTTTTGCCGCCTGTTGCCACCGCGAGGTAGCAGACGGCCAAATTTAGTAAAAATCCAACCAATGAGAAATTTCCTGAAGCCTTGTTTACACTCGCTCCCATGTACGCACAAGTAACTTAAAGCACCATGTCTTAAATATTGCCGTAAAGCAGTTCTGCCGCTGTCCCTATAAACAAGGATGGCAGAACGCATCTGCTAAGGTGGGGGTGAATTAAAGTTTACATCTTCAATTTGGCAACATAAATCTATACCGTGGGCACGGTATTACAGGGAAGGGCTTACGGTTCAGAACCGTGGTGGCTTGATAACGCGGTATACCTTAAAATAGTATACCGTTATATCCCTAGCGCACACACACCTGTTACCAGGGGGTGGGGGGACTGTCCAGGGAGAGCCACTGCTGCCTCCTCCTCCGGGAAGCAGAGACCCAGACCGGGAAGGGCTTTCTCCGGGATAATTGCACAATTTGATCCTTTTAAAATGCCTAATTAAGCGATTGTTTTAATCTAACCTCCATGTTGCGGCCAGTGAGACCCGGTGCTCCGTCTTGGGCGGTGTTTGCAAAGACAGCAAATAAGCGTTTCTACGTCCTTTGGCTTGCTGGTTTAAAACTAAAATTATCCCATTGGATTAGGATAGGATTGCAGAGGGAGAGACCTAGGGGCATCGGGGCGCCTGCGATCCGCTCCATCCCGCCAGCGAATATATCGAGGGCTGACAGTTGCCTGTAGGAAAATTTGGACGTATCGCCTGTGATGGCCAGCAATAAAGAATTTTAATCGCTCGCTGCTGCAAGGTTGCGAGGGTCAGAAACTCAATGGAATAGTTTATAACTCGCCGGACTAGGTTAAAAGGATGTGGTCGAAAACCCTCCAGAGACCGTCAGAGAAGAGCAGAGGTCCAACTGCTTCTCCCACTCGGTAGTAGCCCAGTGCCGAGGCCGTCCTGTGAGCCGGGTGACATGGTAAGGCACTCGTGACCTCTCGCGGGATACGTGAGGTGTTGCATTTCAAAAGTTAACGAGCAGAGTGTCAGAATGGACTAGAAGGTACTTGGAGCTCCGGAGAGGTGAGGTTCCAGACTGGAAACGGCACAGGCAGAAGAACTGGTAGACGATGCAGCAGCCCATGTTTGACTGACCAGAGTGAGCCGCTGGATCCAGTCGCAAGGAGCCTCCAAATGTTTGTCACGGCGTGCAGAGGATTCATGGAGAGCCCACGCAATGGTGGTAAGTTGTTGCTCGTGTTGGTGAACAGCACAAGCCTGTGCCGCCATGTCTCATCCTGAGAGTCTCTGAGTCGGCTTGGTTCATTCCAGCCGGATTGTACTGTTACCCTCACTGACTCAGAACGGATGTGAACCCATAAGCACGACACAAAAACAATCAGGTAAGAAGTCAAAGTCCACAAGGTTTATTCCAAAAAAAACAGGCAGGGGTCAAAACCAGGAGGTAAGTCAGAGAAGGCAAACAGGCAGAGAATTAGGTTCCAGGGAAACAGGCAGAGAATCAGGGTCCAGGAAAAACAGGCAGAGAATCAGGGTCCAGGAAAACAGGCAGAGGTTCCGACGGAAGGTACAGGAATCACAAAGTAGTTGTGGGAAAGCTCAGCGTAATGCAAAAGACAATCTGGCAGAGAACAACGGGAAGGGGACTGGTATTTATACTGAGGGACTAACGAGGCAATAGGACGGGGGAAACCAGGTGATGGGAAGGGAGTGACAGCAAAGCAAAACGGGGCGGATGGCTCTCAAATTACATGGAGGTTAGTGACATGGCATGAGGAAATGACCAAGATTAAAATAAAACATGAAAACAAATATAAATACTGTGAGATCAGGGAGGATTCATGACACACATGGAAAGATATTCCAGAACTTACATAGTTGCTGACGAGGTCGGGGTGGTCTTTCTCGATGCCGTCATCGAGGATGGTGACCACCACGCCTCGGCCCGTGTAGCCCTGAGCCCAGGCCTCCCGGGTTTTCAGATCCTGGTTGGTCGGGTTGGACTGGAAACCCAATAAAACAAGAGGGGACAGAACCTTTGAGACCGTCTTTCCGATGGGCCATTCGTACAATTCGTATGAGGCTAAGAAAGAGGCACTTTCTAGGCCGCATTTTAAAATTCTGTATTCACCAACATGTTCTTCCTTTAATTTGTTTTTACTTTAGGAACAAATGTAAAACCTTTGCCTCAGACCACTCATACACGTGAATCATAAAGGCCTCCTAGGAAATGTGGACGTCCTAGAAAATGATACAACCAAACTTTGACTAAATGTAATTGTCATATTTGAACCACAATTATTATACATTTCTATACAAAATCTAAAAATAAAAAATATGTACTGATCATAAAAATCCAAGACCTATTATATTTCTTCATTGGTTGTCATAAAGTGTCGGTCGAGGCTTATTAATCACGACAGCTCTCACAAAATTTTAGGCCCATCGATTAACTCGGTTGCAGTTGGTAAACTTTACACGCGCAGGTGATGAATCTCCAAACAGGTGTGACGACATTTACCTTTATTAGAGGATACTGCTGCACGTGCCTCAGGGAGAGATCGCTAGGATCTGTTTACTGACAGTGATCAATACCTGATCAGCTGGTTTCCACTGGCAATGGAAGCCCTTCATTTATTATTAATAATTCACATTTTCCCTATATTGTCATATATGTAATAACATGGAGCCAGACCAACTCCCACCAGTCCTGCACCATTGGCTTCCAGGCCAAAAGCCTCTATGAGCCATGGAATCTATATATAATGAAAATACCAAAATATTGATAAATACATGAATACATATTAATAAATACATACATTAATAAAAAAAAGCGAAATCCCTTATAAAGAAAATAGCGCCAGACAGCAGTGTAAAGGGGGTTCATTTCTGGGATGCCCAACACCATGTACTAGTGTCGTGCGCACCATGTGTGCATCAAAGCACACCATGCAGCCTCCATTCAGTTTATAAATAGAAAAATCAACTTTCATATCGAAGCTTCTTCTTTGTTTTTCACTTCAGCCAAGGTGTGAACCTCTGGGAACACAGCATCCACTGCCTCCGTTATTGCAGCCCAATCTTTATTTTCCTTTCCTCCCCACTCCCCTTGGGAGGGGAGGCACCACAGAAAAAGGATGCATTTTCTAGCTTCAATTTCTGAAACAATAACTACTATTTCCGTAAAAGGCCATCCCCGCTTATCTCTGGAACTTCCTTATATGGAGAAACTGGGGCGTGGCTTTATGCTAATTAGAAGTTGTGGGCAGGCGCCTGTGAACTTTGTATATCTGCTTTTAATAATAATAATAATAATAATAATAATAGCTTTATTTATATAGCACCTTTAAAAACAGCGTTTACAAAGTGCTGAGTGTTGAGCAGAGTGTTCAGATCGTGAAATAAAAAGGCAAAGGAACATTAATAAACAGCAATTCAATTCATTCATTTAATTGTAAAAGCGGATAAAGAGACAAAAAAAAGTAGATACAATATGATAATAAGAAATAGAAATAGAAATAAAAGGGAAAAAAATAAACAAACAAATAATTAAATAGATAAGTAAGTAAAAAATATAATAGATAAAGATTCATCCATAGATTCAACCTCATTGACTCCCTGTCGCATTCCCCTCCCCGGGGCAGAGTCGTGCCGGGGCAGAACCTAATTTCCTGGTTTCGTGTCGGTTCCTGTACATATTATTTAAATGGAGGTGCACCACATTATTGCTTCTGCTCACATCACAGCCTGATAATTTCGACATTATTGCTGTTACTGTGCCCCTGCTTGCATCATCTTTGACTCTTAGCGAGGCAAAGAAAAAGAGCCCGTCTAGGATTTATCCTTCAGGTTGGCTGTGCTACCAAATCTGATCATGTGTGTTGGCGCATTCTTTGTGCAAGAGGTCTGCATTTGGTTCTTCAGTCGCAGCCGAGCAGAATGGTTTAAATAGCTCAGAGGGCTTAATCCTTCAGGCGATTAGGGTCTAATGCTGAATGGCAGAGGTGGTTTTGCACATCCCATTCAATGGTGATTTGTGCCGGGGACAGTCAATGCTGCCATGAATCCATTTGCGGTGACAAAGGCTTTAGCATACCAAAAGAAGGAAGATTAGGGTGAATCAAAGAATCCCTAATAACAGAAGAAATAGAAGAAACAGACTTGTAGATGCACATTGCAACACAGTGGTTCATGAGAGACTCCACGAAGCAATCAATCTACTTCACCACGTTTGCTTATTATATTTTATTTTACATATTTATTCCAACTTCGCTCAGCTTGCATCGCAGGGACCACACCTTTTAATCAAAGAAGGAAACTTTATCAGGGTAACTTAGGCCCGAGGGGGTATTCCAAGAGACAGCAATTCAATCGACACTTTTCTGGGTGTCCAGGAGGGAATTAATAATTGCTGCCAGTGTCATATTGAATATGGCTCTAATTCAAGCGCTCCCACGGTCTGTGCTTTGCTGAGGCTACTGTGTACACAGCCCTGGGTGAGCTGGAAAAGGGAGATGTTCAAGGTTTAATCAGAAATATTCGCAAGGCAAAAACGTCTAAAAAGCTTCCGGATTAAGACTGTTATCAAACCGTACTAAAGCCCTTTTATCCGTATTTTCAAAATCTGAAGTGCTCAGGTATTGGGAGTGGGCAAGATAATTTGCCTTGGGGAGGCTGAAAATGCACTAAATATTTCACGAATGTTAATGCAGAAAGGTTAAAGGTTAATGCAGTACACATGCATCATATGTACTGTATAAAGAAAAGCAAGAGGGTTAGGGTGTCCATCTTGAAGTTATTTTTAATGAAAGGTGCAGCGTGTCGAATTTAAGGAATGGACTTGTCAGAAATGGAATATCATTTTCATTAAAAATTGTAATTAGTGTAAAATCCAATGAAAATAATAATTGTGTTTTTGTTACCTTAGAATGACCTGTTTTCATCTGGGGGGGCACATCTAAAATAAAAACACACTGTTTTGGCATACAGATCACAGGCGCCCCATCGGTGCCGCGCCGTTGGCACAGTCGGTACCATCAGAAAGGGAGCGATCGGGGCACAGAGCCGGCCCTACGGGGCTATTTAACATTGGGGGCTATTCATAAAACATTTGAGTTTGAAGCCCAGGACACACACCCCTAACGACAACAATGTCCCCAACGTTCTATTACCGTAATACCGGAAAGCGGGGGGACAAAAAATCCCGGTGTCCTCCCTATTCCGGCGCCCCTAGGGAGGCGGAATAGGGAGTTGCACCAGCATATTTCTTCTACAGTAGCCCAGAACGCACAAACAAAACACTGGCTCTAGACAGGGCCTTTCGCATTTTTGCGCGGCCACCGTCTCTTCCACGGGGGCCGCCATGTTGCACCACCAATTCAGTTGGTTGCGATCTGCAACCTCACCGCTAGATGCCACTAAATTCTGTGTGACTGCACCTTTAAAATATATTCATTCAGAAGATATTCATAGAGATTAAAGAAATAAAATGATCGTTCAACCTGCTCTTGGCTCATAAAAGCTTTTCCATTAGCGGTTGAGCTTGAGATGCCCTCCTTTTAAAAACATGTTTTCTGTCTGGTGAACTCCTCTTGGCGGCTTGTGACTGTACGGAGTGTTTTGCACAACATGACACGAGAGGAAGCACTATGTACTTCTAAAATACGTACCTCTGGGCTGCTGACTTGCACGTACCAGAACAATTTGTGGCATCACAAATAGTTGGAACCAATCCAACTCAATAAGCAAATATATGCAAATTACAGGAGAACGTAACGGTAACTTGAAACCTTAAGAGCATAAACGCAGAAGGCTGACAGGTTGGTGGCCTTCCCATGATGTTTGGTTAGGTATTATCCCATATAGAGTAAGAGTTGGAAATGAACACATCTAGAGGGAATTTACATTCATGAGTGTCTGGTGTCTAATCTGCTTTCTAATTTCCCAGGTGAATCACTTCAGCGGCAGAGTTAGTGCACTTTTTGCTTCGAGCGGCAGTGTTTGGACCACCAGAGAAATACACACCGGCTTATTGAGCAGCAAAAAGAAGCCGATTTTGTGCTGGCACACCAACACAAAACACTGTTTCACAGCAAAACTATATTTATCCTTTCTGACCATCTGCGTGGCAAAAAAAAAAGACCTAAACTGGAAAGTGATACATAGGCAACTTCAATTGCAGACTGCAGTTTATGCATGCGACTGTATTTTGCTATCAACAAACAGATATTTTTTATTTCAATTAATTTGGGGTGAGGAATAGTGGGCATATTTCAAAAGCCTCATGCTCCAGCTCAGACTGTTTTTAACCACATACAATACAATATTGCCGAAAGAGTAAAAACCTGCCATGAGGAAACAAGTGTGTATTGCTTGTATTTAAAGATATGTAATAATCCTGGCATTCAACTCAACATTTTGTGTCAACATCATGCAGCTCGACAAATAGGCAGAAATATTCCTTGTTCTGGCATTTGGCGGTTCACATTTTCGCCCTCACCGTAGTTTGACACACTCGGCATTCTGACATCACAGTGCGTCCAAACTACAGTAGAGACACGTCCAATCTCTTTCCTCTCCTATCGCTGCATTGATTATTCTTTAAAAATAAAATAAAAAGGCGTAAAGAGACCAGTACGAACCAGGTACCACTGCTTGGGAAATTCGGGGTCTAATGGTTCCGTGTAGTCGTCCCTCTTTGTTCTTCCTCTTACAATCTGCTGCTCTGCCCATTGCACCTAGAGGATAACATGCATTGCACGCACACGCACACGCACACACACACACACACACACACACACACACACACACACACACACACACACACACACAGCAGAATCACGTTATCTCCGGGCAGGTTTTGGTTTTCATCATCAACACTCTAATTCTGTTGCAAAGTCTGACTGAAGATACAGGAGAAACGGGGCCTCGGCTGTGTTAAAAAAGTAATAACCTGAGCGAGAGGAAGAGTCGCGAAGCGAATCTAATTTACTTGATTTTCCGATGCAAGGGGGAGTGAGCGCTATGCAGTTTGCCAGAGTTGCAGGCTTAAAATTGGCAAAACATTTAGTCTTTTTGGTATTCGGTGCTTGATTGAGGTTGAGCGGCACGATAATGAGAAAATATTGAAACCATGGTAGGAATGTCACAATATATAGACATTTTCATTTTTCAAATCTGGCGAAAATGATCCATAACAGCCTTGTCAATATGCTACACAAGGTAGCGTCTGTTGACTTCAGCTGAAATGCGTCATCAGCTCAGAGTTTCTCTTCATGGCCATTGTATACATTGGACACGCTTAGGAAACCACTTTGCCCTGCTGAGCATGACGGACAATTATGAAAAATGACTCCGAAGCATTAAAATGAAATCGCTGAAAATGAAATTAAGCGCTTGAAAAATGTTGTGCATTTTACGTTGCGTTGAGGAATTCTCCCCGTGCACAGTGATTGTTTGGGCCGGTAGAATGTGCATCACCGGCGTGAATTTGCCAGATGGTCCGCGGTGAAGCTCATGCGATCGCTGTGTTGAAGCAACTGCAGCTGATTTATCAAGCTTCTGTTTTGCTCCAAAATAAGACCTCGACTGGGCAGCGGATTTTTATGCATCTTTTCGACCGACGAAAGACTGCGGATACACTCGTTGAAAACGGAAGGACGGTTTATTTGTTTATAAAAGGTACACACATAGGATAAGAACACAAAAAAACATTAGGACATTAGGGAAAATGGCAAAAGTCGATAAGGTTTACGTCTAAAAACGGTATAATAATGACTGAATGAAGGAATGTAAACCGTAAACTGTAACACATGGTTATTTTTGGCCTGTTTTTTTGTGTGTATTTTAGAAACCTGATAAAAATGAACCTGATATGCGTCACGCTGTTCATCTGCTTTCTGTTTTGAGTCAACATGAATGAATGAACCCATCTGACTGACACAGAACCTTTAAAATGGCCAACCTCGTTCTGCCACAGCTCAGTTTACAACTAAACGCTCACACCAAAGCGGAGGTGTGAGCGTTGCAGGTGACTCAGGTGTTCCATGCCCCATTTTGCATTTCAACGTCCTAATCAGCTCTAATGAACCGGACCGTCATTTATCAACATTTCACAGAAAAGGCTCTGAATTCCTTTTTATGGAAATGTTTGCACACATTGGGATTCAGTCAACATTCGTACACACACACACACACACACACACACACACACACACACACACACACACACACACACACACACACACACACACACACACACACACACACACACACACACACACACACACAAACCTGTAAGTACTTTTCACTCAGACAACACATTCACAATTACTATCAATTTTAGTTGACGATTAGTTGTCAGACGAATAATCGCAATAAACAATTAAATTGTCTATTATGTTCGTTTTATGCCGCTATAATAGTGGCATAAAATAAAACTTGAAATAATACACAGATTGGAACATAACAATTTGGGCAGGCAGTTAATTGTCCTCGGCTCAACCCAAAGTGCTTTACAAATGACAAGGAAAACACCATGACTGATTATCATTTTCTGCAAAAAAAAATCTGTGCACTCTTTGAAAACTCTCTTCCTGCATAATGGGGGCTGGAGTTTTAGGCTAGGACCTTGCAAACAATGTCTGTGTGTCTTCTAATATATAATATATATGGACAGCGGGCCATTATTACCTGCAATAAGATTAACAGAGAAATGCAAAAAAAACCAATCAATCATTCTATGATGTTTGCTGAAATTGGAGATAACATCCTGCGTGCAGCACAAATCCTTTATGAATCGAATGGCTGCAACATTCTGATTAACATGCTCCTATTTTGTAAATAAACTTTGGACATTGAAAGGCTGGCACGTCCTTGACTATTCAAAACGCTCTTTAAAATTGGTAAAAAGCGGAATCGTTTCAGTCTAAAGACTCGATCCTGGATTCTTCCCCGGCCAGAGTTGAGCCTTCAGACTAAAAGATACCTTCATGCATTTTGGAATTAGTTCTTGACATCCAACCCTGTAACCCTCTCCATTGCATTTGAGAGATATAGAGAAAATCTGTGCTCGCGGAGCAGCGGCAGCACACTTGACGGGCGGTTAAAACGGCTGCTATTTGCAATGCTTTGAGAAAATGAAAAAAAATCAATTGTTCAACCAATGACGCAAATACCTTCATACATTGTGCATGAATGAGGCACAGACAGACAGACAGACAGACAGGCAGACAGACATAAGAAATGATAAAAAATTGGCACATTTTCCAGGTTGGGTCCTCGAGGCAGCTCTGACTGAAGGTCGGGGGATCATCTGAACACAACTAAATAACAACCTCCCAGAGGGCCGAGCGCGGACAGGAAGCCGACACACGCGGCAAACAAGAAAATGCAAGATAACTGGGAGCGAGAAGAGAGGAGCACATCGTCCGCTCCAGCTCTAAAGTATCGAGCAGCAGCTCCTGAGGGGTTTCGGGGAGAGAGGCAACGCCCATGTTTTGGACTATTTTTCCTCTAAAGCCTCAGTGAACAGCTCCACAGGGGGTGGAAGAAAACACAGACACACCTGAGCATCACGCTTCTTTTTTCTCTCAATTCTGAATCAATTCTAAAAGCGGTACGGTACGGATGTTTAAACCATGGATGGAAATCCGTAGTTTGTGTGACAGCATCGGAAATCTCTATGTTGTACAGTGTAAGATATTGGTGTATTTGGATTCATTTTATCTTAATGAAAATTGATCTTTTTTTTTCACATCTCAATTTGGTGATATGAGAGAGGGGTTTGTGATTCAATATTTCACATAATACCATTAAGAGGGTGAGCTATCGCAATTTTACTGTCAGAAGCTGAGATTTCTTCAAATAACAATGAAAATAACATTTACATACAATTCGGTAGCAGGTACAGCACAATATATGCTGCATTAGAATACAGATTTCCAACACGGTGATACAACTTAGTTGACTGTGGTTGAACACAAGACAATAAATACAGCTTTCCTAACTACATCTATCCATGAGTTTAATATTGAAACTGTTATTTTAGAATACCAAGGCTCACAATTCTCAACGTGTAGTATTATTTTCAGTCACGACGGCACAGAAAGGCCCAAAAATCAGGGTTTGTAATGTCTGTTTGAGACTGGCCAAACAGCTTCCCTCACAGAAAAACAAAAGACATAGAAAAAAAAATTCACACATAATGGGACATTATTCAAAACCGATTTCATCTTTTCGCAACATGATTCAAAGGGACAGAGATGGCTGCACGTTGCTGCCACGCGGCTTTGAAAAGAAGAAAATGTGCGAGAGACCCGAAATACACGGAAGGCACCTAAATAAGATTAAATCAAACCACAAAGTAATCCTAATCCTGCTATTATTTTTTCCTGTTTCCTCTGAACCAAGAGAGGCAAATCCATGCCCCCTCTCCCTTGCTTGTAATGGGTCAGATTCTACTGAATACTGGGACGCGCACGCACACGCACACGCACACACACACACACACGCACACACACACACACACACACACACACACACACACACACACACCTCCCTCCATGAACAGGAAGGCGCTTATCGCGCACTATTTTCTACAGCTCTGCAGCCCTGCTCGGCGCCTGTGGTCATGTTTCGCCCGAGGCTGGAACTGAGTGTGTGGGAGGACGGCGGCCAAGGACAAGCTGTGGTTCCTCAACCCGCCGCCCTGCACTGTGAGCGTCCCGGTCGGCGTTAAACCTCACCTCATGAACTTCGCTTAACGGCGAGGACACGTGAGAGAGGAAGAGAAATATGAATCAATTCTGTTCGATAATCTCTTGAACTTGAACTAGACGTTACGCTTCCATCTTCACCGGGGTCATTGCCTTCTTCTCGAAGGAAGAAGTTGTAATTTTATCATCCAAGACCCTACCTTCTCTTGTTAAATAACAGTCTGACTGACCTTTCATAGATCGCTCGCTAAGCTTTCCTCATCCCACAACAGAAGACCAGCCCTCTTCTGTTCTTCTCCGGCTTTGGAGACTGTAGAGCTCTAATCAGGAAAGGTTGATACTCTCCCGATTAGAGCTCTACAGTCTCCAAAGCTAATTCCGCACTGTCCCTTTCCTATTATCAAGGTGCATTAAACTGAAAGCTATCCTTCTGGGGGATCATCAAGTCCGTCTCTCGATATGACTGGCAAAAAGCTCCGGCTCAACCCTCACCCACGTTTGAACCGGCATCTCGTCGGGTTGCCGTATTGATTTCTCCGGGCTTATCTTATTGCAGGGGAAGCGTGGAGCGGTAGCCAAAGGGAGGCAGTGGACGGCTCCTGAAGCCCGTCAGCTCCCAGACTGCTTACAGGCTGTTTAGTCTGAACCCCCGACGCCCCCTGGCTTTCCGGAGAATGTCACCGTCACTCGCTAATGATGTCCTGGGGTTCTGGTGCCTGTCAGGCCACATCGGCCTTGTGCACAGCCAGCTGGGCCTGGGCAGAGCAGCATCTGAGCCCTGCCAGACCAGACCATCATGCCCACAGATGGCACATGTCCGTTTCGCCTTTTACATCCACCGGCTCCACAGCTCTCAACGCCTGCAGGCCCCGTCACCTACCCCTGACTCTAAAGAAGGAAAGAAAGCACTGTCGATACTTCAGGAATCTACGATTTATCTGGTGGAGATTGGCGTTTGGAGTCCAAATTGAAGACAGTCTAGCCAGGTGTCGGACACTTAATATTCAAAGATAAATTCGCGATTTTTTGTGTGCTTTCTCATTAACGTTAAGTAGCTTACCACAAAAGCTTCCACAAGGCTGGAAGCCAAATAGGGAGCCAAGCGTTCCTGCTGTTGTTTTTCTACATAGTCATAATCAGGGCTGGATCACGGAATATCATCCAACAGTGTTATGTAATGAAATAATACAAAAAATAGTAATCCTTAAAGTCAAAAGTAGTGTAATAAGATTCCTGGTATGTAAAAGAATCTCATATTACTGAACACTATAATCTTGATATGCAACCGAAACATTCAATTAAAAATTAAGATGAAGGAGCTAGAGCCTCATGCTGAAAAATGTGCAGCATCGAAAGCTGCAGATGCCCCAGAGCCAAGACCCGTTTTGTTGCTAAACACTGACTTTTTTTTTTGTTAAGCTAAGTGAGCCCTCTTTGCGGTTGCCAGGCGATGGAGAATGGTTTCTGGATTTCCTGCCACATGTGCGTGTTCTCTTAATGGTTGGTGAAAAACAGAGGATGATTGCTGGCCGGCGCAAAGATTTGTCCCCCCCCCCCCCCCGCCCCCTACATACCCATGGATGCAGAAAGGATGGACGCACCTTTGTATGTTGATTGTTCTGGTCGATCTTAAATTATGATATCTTTCAAATGAATTTGAATAGGGTAACCGTTAAACATTATAGTGGCCTTGTTCATCATCGTCTCCCTGGTTTGGTGGCAGACGAAGGAAGGCTGCGTGGACCGCATAGAATTCAGAGTTTGACAAACCGCTGCACACGCCGGCCTCTTTCCCCTCAAAATATGCACAATCTTACCCTGCGATGCAATTTGTCTTTGGATCTTTGTTGCTGGCACGGAGAGCTGTGAGAAAGCTGAGGACAAGCAAGGCTTACCTGCCCCTCCCCCTGCAGTCTGGCGTGCATCCCCCTGTGGCCGGACAGGGACCTCTTCTCCACAGCGTGATGCCTGAAGTGATAGTAATCTCCAAAAACCTGCACAAACACAAAGTGAAGCCACAATGAGTTCACCTGCAGCGGCCGGGTGGGGGTTTAGATAACGGGCCGCACGCACATCCATCACCGGAGACACGTTCACAAAAGGAGCTCAAAGTTCATTTCACGGGGGACCGGAGAAAGATGCGTTGGTTTGGTCACCCGCGTCAATAGACACATCTGTTATACAAACAAACGGCAAGAGACAATGCCAGGCACGCACTGCCACGCTTACACGCAAATCATTTAAAAACACCCACATGCACACATGATGCAACAGATACCTGCAAAACAAAAAAAAAAAAAAAAGCATCCACCATACAAGGTCACAGGGGGACACCATCCATCAGTGGAGAAACACGAAGGTTGGAGATAAAGCTGTGGTTACAGTTACGTAGTTGAGTCAAGTGAAGTTTATTTATAAAGCCTTTAATCACAGTACAGTGTCAAACAGCTTCACAGGCTCCAGGTTTTACACAGATATCAGCAGCATCGGTGAGTCAAAGACAAACCCGGAAAA
This sequence comes from Zeus faber, assembly GCF_960531495.2. Taxonomy (NCBI): domain Eukaryota; kingdom Metazoa; phylum Chordata; class Actinopteri; order Zeiformes; family Zeidae; genus Zeus; species Zeus faber. Next base: position 16,461,670 of record NC_137201.1, on the reverse strand, counting down.
ACACAAAAAGATGGGAGGAACCTGGGGGGGGTCACAGAAGGTAGGGTCCCCCCTTCCAGGACGACCAGGCTGCAATGGCTGCCAGGAAGGCAGTATCATTAGCTATGCTGTCTTCACACTGTCGTTATTTCGTACACCCCTCGGGCTCGAGAAAGTGCTTGTAAAGACGGCGGAGAGCAGCGATAGTGGAGACGGCGCTGGCCCAGACTGCTCCCCTCCCCCCAAAAAACATAATGCTGCTTTGGCTGTCGGACCTGCGTTAATTATCTCTAGTGGCACTTGGAAGCTTTTTCTGTCTCTCTTTCGACCTGGTCAAGGACGGCCGACGGCAGAGCCACAAAATGGCTAACAGAACGTCCAAAAACGCAGGGGCCATGCCGGGTGAAGAAAAGGAGAAGAAAAGGAGGGGTGGAGGAGAGGGAGTAGGAAGGCGATGCAGCAGCTTCTCTTTACAGGCGTATTCACGGGAGAAAGGCGTCCATTTCAGAAGCAATGGCTCCAATCTGTACGGTGGCGCAGCTGGGGACTAGCTCACCTTCACAAATGCAGAGGAGTGCCGGAAGCGAGGGAGAGGGTGGAGGAGGTGGTGGCAGGCAGGTTTCTGACAGTTGGACTTGGGGAGGATGGATGTGTGTGAGGAGGGAGAAGAGCCAACACAGCAGGATGGAGAGCTCTCCTGGGGCTGTGGGGCTGATTTTGCAGCCTTGCGGCCTGACGGCCGACTGGACTGGGGAGACTGGAGCCCGGGGGCCCCGTCTGGCAGCGCTGATAAAGACCCGACCGCCCGCAAGCCTTCATTCCACAAAACACTGCCACCAAAACATTTTGTTATGAATAATTACGGGTTTAGAGATTAAAAAAAAAAAAAAAAAATGTTTGAGATTCCCTCCTTTGCAGAGTTATGTCATCTAAAACACCCAAAACGATAGCTACGGCAGCACATATTACTGATGAATATATACAAGAAAATTATGGGTGTTAAAAAGGGTCCGCAAATGGCTGATGAATGTCAAAAAGAAATACCGGTCACACTTGGCCAGTCAGGCCACTTGATTTAAAGTGGGAGAAAATTGTTTATTAATTGTTTATCTATATTGGAAAGAATGTGGGTATTATTTTGTTAACCACATGACTGTATTGTGCTAATGTGATGTGTCCATATTACATCACATTGTAATAAAAGGCTGCTTTATAGTGGCCGCAGCCGTGGTGTGGTTCAGTGCGTGCGCCATAAATGACGTCGTGCACGCCCCCGCGGTTTGGCGCGGGGGCGTGCACCTCTCGACTTTTGGACCTTGCGCGTGGTGGGCTTCAGTTAATTAAAGATGGGCGCGCTCTGAAGGAAGGTTGTGCCAAGAGGTCCGCAGGTACGGGCATCTGTACGATCCAACCACGCGTCCAAAAATAACCAGATGGCGTTCTTCCTAATGTTTAGACCGACAATTTGCACAAAATCAAGAATATATATACATAAAAAACCGCATTGACCACCACAGCTATACATACATTTAACACTTTCTATTACAATTGCACTGCGCTAGTCATTTAGATCCTTCCCTCTGCACAGCTAGTGTTTACAGCAGTTCTTTCAGCTTCCCATGGTGGTTGGTGCCCACAGTATCGTCAGGCATCTACACGGCAACGTGTCAATTATAAATGCTTGTGCCCGGCGTGGCTCACAGAAATCGCGTTAATACAAGCAGGAAATTACAATTTCACTGTGCTGAGTGGATGACTTCAAAAAACAATGAACATTCATTTACATAACATGAATCAACACATGAATACTGAATTACACAGTACAATACACTGTTTAAGTGGATAATAATACAGTACGATTAGAAATCCATGCTGTTTTCTTGGGGATCTATAATGTATAAAAAAAAGAGTCTTGACTGCCAAGCGTATCTTTATTTTCTCACACCCTTATTGGTTATTCTATTTATTTATATTAACACCTTTCATCCAAAAAGCAGCTCAAAGTATTGATGATGCTGTTTGTACTTATTATCATATGTACAAACTATTCCCTTTGTAATATCCATCGTATTTTTACCCCTGTGTGTGATATGCTGCCAGTTATCTTGGGAACCCAGTACGCGAGCTGACATGTACATTCCTGGTTGCATATCACGATCCATCCAGTGCTCAAACCCAGAACAATGAGGCTTCTGCGGTGTATTGATTTGCAGGGATAATAGATGATATTCTGTCATTTTACTTTGAACTTGGCAACCACACAGAGCTGCGTGGCAAATTATATGCATCTAATGAATGAAATATGTACGAATAAGACACTTAATTCAAGAGTGTGCATTTATATTTCATACTCTTTTTAAATTGTATATCCGTCTTAAACAAATCACTATGACGAGTGTGAAACAATGCAATGTTGACTTGATTCTATATCCCTGCAAGACACAATACAGTTCCAGTTCCAGTTCCAGATGTACTTGGAGTCCAGAGGTTTATAAGATGACATGTTTTTCCCCAAAGTATCTCAAAGAGTATTTAGGTTTCTTAGAGCATAAAAGCCGACTCAATTTGAATGAATTTAAATTGAGTTATGGGGTTGGCATGAGATTCTGCCGTACGCGTGAAGATATAGAATGAAAGGGGGACATTGCGGAGCACGCCCAGCAGCTCTCGGGACTCTGCAGCAGATCTGACTCCCTGACCTCTCTGGTAGGGGCGGTAAATGTGAGAACCCGTCTGCGTGGGTGGAATCAAACACCGTTCTATTCAGATTCTCCTTATTATGATCGTTGCCTTGGATCAGGAGGAGCGAATTCCCTGATAAACACTGGCAAAATTTGCAAAGCACAGCACTTTTCTTTCCTCCACAGTGGGAGGGTTGTGCTGTTTTTGACAGTACACATTCTAAATCAATAAGGTTACGTTCGCACTACAGTCTTTTGCTCATATGTAACTTGGTTCAGATTTTTTCATGACAGTGTGAACAGCACAAATTACATTGAATCTGATCTTTTCAATTTGGAATTGGGCCACTTTCACATGTGGTCCTAAATCGGATACGGGTCAGATTTTTTCCAATGCGACCTCGGTCTGAACGATCAGGAAATAATGTGACTTTTACGTCACTCTAAGAGCAGGGGTTTCCAACCTTTTTATTATCAAAGACTGGACCGCAGCGCACAAAATGTTTACGGCCCGGGTACGCAAAAAAAAAAAAAAGTACCTCTGTGTTTGGAAAATAAACCCGGAATTCCGGCCCGACTTCCGGACCGGCGAGCAGAGCACCCACCACGGCTGCCCCCACCACGGCATCCGCAATGCGGCCTCCCGCCACTGTTAAGCAGCGTATACAGCGCGGGGAGGAAAAATAAATAATAGCTAGATCAATAGACCAAGCCATGTTTTATGAATAGCACCGGATCTAAAATTGTGTGTGTCTTCTGAGGGAGCGATCGGGGCACAATTTGCGCACATTGTGCTTTTACTTTATCTTGCTAAATTGAGCCGAGGTACACAGTCCCACCGCGCCCGACAACCACCGTGCATTTGCCTGCCATGTTTACTTCCGTACGACGTGCTGCGTGTGTTCAGTTCACTCTGGAATCCGATTTTGGCCACATTTAAAAAATAATGTGAACAGCCAAACAAAAACCAAAAAATCGGATCTAAGCAATAAATCTGAATTGAGCACTTAGGCTTGCAGTGTGAAAGTAGCCTCAGAGTCCCACGTGGAAAGACACAGTGGGAGGTTAACAGTGAGTAATTTACATTTTGACTAAATTGCTTAAATAGTAATCAACCTCGAGGGGAGGTGTCTGCAAATACAGCAATAAAAGCCGCGCTATGGGAAACGGGCGTGTGGATGGGGCGGGATGAAGGTGTAATGAAAGAAGTGACCCGGGAAGATAATGAGGCCGACTTCTTCAGTGTTGGCTCGAGAACACGGAAGCTCATTTGAGCTAGCGATGGATGGGCTCCTCTTTGGTGCGGAACGATTTCGTACAGTGCTGATGTCCTTTTTCCAGCTCGTGGCTCTTATGATCTTGGGAAAAATAGAGATGCAGAGGTGGGCTGCACGCATGCACGCACACACACACACACACACACACACACACAGACACACACACAGACACACACACACACACACACACATCACAAATGCAGTGTGGGCGATATTTTGTGCACACAAGATGTGTGTGTGTGTGTGTGTGTGTGTGTGTGTGTGTGTGTGTGTGCGCATCTGTGTGTGCGTGCATGCGAGCCCTTCAGATGATAATTAAGAGCTCTTTGGGTCGTGACTCACCCCACCACTAACAGTCCACATGAGAGAACTGTCTTTCCCACTTCTCGCTGGGGAGGCAAGGGAGTGGCCACCCACACCACTCCTCACTTTACCTGCATATCAATCACACACACAGGCGCTCCATGGGACCGTGTTTGGTCTGGACTGCTGTGATAAGCGCTCACTGAACACTATGTCTATGAGCCTTCTATGAGAGGGCTACGGCTACGGCCGAATAAAAATCCCCTCTTAGCAATTTGCCCCCGCTGGATCTGCTTGGATGGTTGTGAGCTCATTGCAGATGATCGAGGGCGGAACAAGCGCGCACACACACACACACACACACACACACACACACACACACACACACACACACACACACACACACACACACACACACACACACACACACACACACACACACACACACACACACCACAACATAAATAGGAGTATCCATAATAACTAGTAACAAAACAGCCCAAGCTGCCCAAACCAGATATCTATACAAATATTGGACTGGATTTCATTGACACACAACTCCTTTTAGTTTTAAATGTCCAGTGTTGGAAAAAAGTAAAAATAAAAAAGGGCAATTTGAGCCTACTTGAAACTTGGGAGAATATGCTTGCGTGTGAGAGAGAGAAGGTGAGAGAGTGAGAGAGAGAGAGAGAGAGAGAGAGGTGGGTGTCCAAACAGAGGCTGATTCTGAGTGCCTGTGACATTACAAACTCTTATCAAACGCTCCCCGTCAGCCCCAGAGCAGGGCAACGCATCAAAAGAGCATCTACCAGTTGCACAGCTTTTTCCACCCGTATTGCCCCATTCCTTCATTTTCATCCCTTCTTTCGTTTCCCTGCCTTTACAGATCCACGCCCCTCCAATAATACATTCAGTAATTTATTTATTCTACTTCTTTTCTTCCCCGTCTGGCCCTGAGGCTTTTTTCGGTCCTTTCATCGCTCCGCGCCGGGCTCTTTATTTCTCCCCTCCGTCGCCATTTTCCGTACCACCCCGGCCCCCCGCCGTCCACCCACCCGCTACCATTTCATTCATCCCCCCCTTCCCCTGCCGAAGGAGAGATTGCGACGATTGCGGCGATGAAAGCCACCAGCCCCTATTTGTCATTGGTGCTCCAGGTCGGGTTTCCACTCTTGAACCAGTGGTATCGCTTCTGCTGTCAAGACTCCAAGGTGACTGAGATTAATGTCTTGACACGCCTCTGGTATCCGCTATCCGGTCCTGTCTCCGTTCCCGTTCTGCCTCCCTCATCCATCCATCCAGCCATCCTTCCATCCCTCCCTCAGGTATGCTGGTCCTGGTCCCAAGTCACAACCCAGAGAGTCAATATTGGCCAGAGGGGATTGGCTTCAGATCAGTGGTGCCCGGAAAGGGAAGGTGGATACCTTCTAACCGGGATGTAATGCTATTTCACAAATGAATGTGTCCGGATGCGGACGTGTCTGTCTGTCCACGGGCAATTCGTTCATTCCGAAACGGGTTCAGAAGTTAAATGAGCAAATTTTCTCCCATCAAACCAGTAAGTATACAATTCCCTGACAGGTTTAGATGAGAAATGTGCCGTGTTTGAGGAACCATGGGGGGAAGAAAAGGAAAAAAATAAATAAATAATAAACCGATAGAAAAATTGAATTTTCATTCCAAAGAGCAATTGGATTGAGAGACTACAAAAGGATTTCAAGATTCAGAAAATGGGTTGCTGTGTTGCTGTGCTGCGAGTGTGTGCGTGTTTACTCCAGTTGACGATGAGGCCGCCACAGCATGTGTGGATGTTTATTCAGCGTTGGCTCTGGTCGCCCACTATTGACTGAGATAGAGATCCAGTCTGCTGTCTGCTCCGCCTGTTCCCTAAAGCTTTGGTTGAAGTGCAATGAGGCGATAATGCTTCATTGGCATTGTTGTCAATCAGGTCCATCTTTCAAAGAAAAACACAGAGATTCACCTGAACTGTGGTGCCGCAGTTCAGCACACTGTAATATAAGAGCCCTGCCTTGATGGAGACAGCTAGGCATTAAGCTGTATCACACACACACACCATTTGTACTTTAACTGTTGGTACCACAGCCAAGCCAATTTATTGTTCCACTGTCGCCGCCGCCGCCGCCTTCTTCTTCTTCTTCTTCTTCTTCTTCTTCTTCTTCTTCTTCTTCTTCTTCTTCTTCTTCTTCTTCTTCTTCTTCTTCTTCTTCTTCTTCTTCTTCTTCTTCTTCTTCTTCTTCTTCTTCTTCTTCTTCTTCTTCTTCTTCTTCTTCTTCTTCTTCGGCGATTCACACTGTGAAGCACCTCCTGAAACGCTCAGTTTTTCTCTGTTGCGGGCAATTTTTTGACACGCGAGCTCACATGAATACATCACCCACAACAAACACAAATGCCTTCCTCCTTGGGAGACGGCTGCCACCACGCTCATCAGTCAGTCGGTTATTGTCCAAAGCCTCACCGGCCCGCTGCCTTTGGTCTCATTACGGCTGAGACTCGGATGTGATCAGAGGCGGAGGCTCATTATTTTCCTCTGAAATAGACTAATTGATTGCTTTCAAATGCAGGGTAATTATTTGTTTGCGTCTTAGCTCTAATTCTACATTATTATTATTTTTTCTACATTTTGCCCGCCTGCATCAGCTTCCATCAGCTCAGGGGACTCTGGGGTGGGAGCCTGCCGCAAAAAAATATGCTTTGGGCAAATTATGTGGCAGAACGGTCAACATTTTGCTAAAGCCTTGGATAAATCCTTCTGCGGAGAAGCAAGACAGGGGAAGTGTAAAAGGGGAGGGGGTTTATGCAAGCAGCAAAGGCCGGCAGACCTTGGGTAAGTGAATGCATTCTAAATCATGAATGCAGCGCTTGCCGGCACTATCCTGTTGCCTGGAGAGGAGGACTGAGCGGGACATAAAAGAGACTGAAGGCCCAAAGAGGATAATACAGATAAGTAAAAGGAGACAGGCAGGAGGCCTGCGACGAGGAGCGGGGAAAGATGAGATATAATGCGACGACAGCGACAACAAAGAAGGAGCAGATACAAACAGCTTAGAAGTTACAGAAAGAGCTTTGAATAGATCAAACCCCAAAAACACGGCGCGGCATTTCAATCAACATTGCATCGTCAAATACCACCCGGTTGTATTGCAGTCAGATGAGTAATGTCAGCCCTCTGCATAGGCAGACAACATTTTTCTCTGCCTTGGAACCCGACGACATTCCCTTAACCTTGTATCTGCATTTTCAACCATCTCAGACTATTCAATAAACTGGACTGGATCTACAGTCTCAATACTCAATATACTTCCTTTGAGTATTACAACAGGCAACATTAGACACCTTGGTTTTGATATCTCCAGCCATTTAAAAATACGCTCGTCCCATGCGACTGCGACAGCCTGAACAACAACGTTAAAAAATGGTGGATTAGTGTCATTTCTTAGAAAGCAGGTTATTAACACAGTAGGAAATCAGCATTTCAACACACGCTGGAACGCATGCACACCACACCGCACCCCACCGCAATGCACCGCACCACACACACACAAGTGGGCCAAACATTGCAGTGGAAAAAGAACCCAAAATATAACCCAAGCATTTGAGAAATGGCCTTGTGGAAGAAAGATCAGCGAGAGGGAGACTAACAAATATTTCATATTTCAAACCCCTGCTTGCCATTTTAGTTCTTAGAATTCTCCCAAATGGCCAACTCCTGAGTCTTAAAATCCCTCTCGCTTGGGTGGAGAGTTATGTTCACCAAATTAGCAAACACCAGACTTTTCTTTTTTTTTTTTTTTTACTCCTTGGCTTCGGTGGAACGTTGAATATTCATGGCGGCAGTAGAGTGAGATGGCTTCCTGCCTGCACAGCAGTGGGGCCTAGAAGACTCTGAACATCCAGAACATTAGCGATAATACTATATCTGGTTGGATATTCCAGAGTAATGGTCTGTCAAGGGGTGGGCAGGCAAGACAGCAGAAGAAAGCAAATTGGAGCGAGCGAGCGGGATGGCTGGAGGGATACGGTGACCAGACGTCCGGGTTTTTCCGGGACTGCAACGGTTTGGAGCCGTGTGTCGCGAGTCCCGACAGATTAGGGCTGCAGGAAAGAAATTTGAATATATATATAAAAAATAAAAATTAAAAAAATCACTATTCGAATGCTGAAATTGGTAAATGACGGATGACAGGAAACTCGCGATAACCGAAGTGCATTTTGGGTAAAATCGCCATGTTGTGGGTGATTTGTCAACAGAGCGCTCTCTGTGTGGGGCTCACATGATCGCGACCTTCTATTTGTGAAATGGTACACTCGTGTTGGGTGCAAAGCTGCAATAATGAGTCACACAACAGAGAAGGTAGAAAGGTTGACGAGGCAACGAGGCAAGATTTTTTTTTAGGTTTCCCAGCTGGAAAAAGGCGATGGACAGCAGGTAGAGGACATGAACAAAGAGGCGTCGGACTGCCTGGGTTGCAGCGGTGAGACGCAAAAGCATCACATTCGCAAAGATATCTCTGTTCACGGTCGTTTGCCGCCGTAATTTTCATGAAGGCAAGTAAAAGAGATTTGTTGTTTAAGTAACCTTACTAAATGTGCTTCTTTTTTTTTTGTCTGGTAAAGTAGCAAGCGTAAACGTTATATCTTGAACATGACGAGAGCCTGTCGGGCTGTCTTCTGGACCACGGAGACCAGCTCGTCCCGCGGAATCATCACGGAACTCAATCAAACGACTTCCGGCGCCCAATTTGAATGCTGAATCGAGTTTGATGATTTAATTTGACCACGGAATGGGTTTGATATTGGATTTACTCCAACTAAACCCACAAAATAGCGCCTCTGCGACGTCACAGGCACCACACACACGTAACTGACAAAGGTGGTTGCCATTCGATTGTGTATTTATTTTTATAAATAGATAATTGATTGTAAATGTCTTGGCTAATGTTGGCGAGTCATTCACATGTGATGAGCAATAAAGTTCAATAATATTTTGTCCAGTTTGTTGCACAGTGAACGCACATTAGAGAAATATTCCCGGTGACGGTGTGCGAAGTCCACGTAGTGGCGCGAGCGCACCGGTGAGTTTCCCCTCTCCTCAGGACGTTTCGCTATGTGTACAAGGGCGAGTGCGCCTTCTACCAGAATATCCATTAATTCCACATATGTGGCGGTGAAAGTGGGAAATAAACCTGACCATCACCGACGGAATGTCCTCTAGTGCAGGGGTTCCCAACCACCGGGACGGGCCGCAGGGCATTTGCCGCCGGACCGTGTGAACACCGGTGGGATTTTTCTGTGATCTGCTGCTGCTTGCGCAAAAATTAAATACATCTCGAGTAGGAACACCTGCAGCCCTCGACAGATATCTGAAAAACATGAAAATGCCCCGGTTTTTTCAACATTCACTACCAAATTGTCCCAGTTTTCAGCACAATTAAAATAATAACAATAATAATATTATACTTGTTTTCAGAGCTTACATGTGTTATGTACTGTCGAGTTCAAGCATCAACACGCCCACTTGCTCGCTGTGAATCGTGTGCTTTCAGGGGTGTGCATGTGTGTGTCTGTATGTGGGTGTAGGGCGGGCGCTTCCTGTCGGCGACTCCGCTTATCGCCCGTCCCCTTGCCTCTCTGTTACCTTGTTGAACAGAACAAAAAAGGCATTGTGCATAACGGCGGGATGCTAATCAGTCACTCTTACAGAGAGAGAGAGTGAGAGAGAGAGAGAGAGAGAGAGAGAGAGAGAGAGAGAGAGAGAGAGAGAGAGAGAGAGAGAGAGAGAGAGAGAGAGAGAGGGAGAGAGAGAGAGAGAGAGAGAGAGATGTGAATAAATTTGTTGGTACCCTTACAGCTCATTGAAACAATGCTTCATTCCTCCTGAAAAGTGCTGAAATTAAAAGCAATTTTCTCATGTATACCTGCATGCCTTTGGTATGTCATGTACATGTCAGTAAAGCAAGGAAACTGTGAAAAGAGATAAATTATTGCTAAAGAGATCAATTATATTCTAAAATGGCCAAAATAGATTTTGGCCACTGTACAAAAGGAGAACCCACAATTGTCTCTGAAATAACTTGAAACTCACAAAAGTAATTGGCATCCATCGTTCTTTATTCCATATTTAATAGAAATCAGACTTTGCTTTTGATTTTTCATTCAACAGAATATTTTCCGTAATAAAATAAATGAAAATGGCATGGCCAAAAATGATGGGACCCTGAACCCAATATTTTGTTGCACAACCTTTAGAGGCAATCACTGCAATCAAGCGATTTCTGGAGCTCGCAATGAGACTTGTGCACCTGTCAACAGGTAGCTTGGCCCACTCTTCCTGAGCAAACTGCTCCAGCTGTCTCAGGTTTGAAGGGTGCCTTCTCCAGACTGCATGTTTCAGCTCTTTCCATAGATGTTCGACAGGATTCAGATCAGGGCTCATAGAAGGCCACTTCAGAATAGTCCAATGTTTTGTTCTCATCCATTCTTGGGTGCTTTTAGCTGTGCGTTTTGGGTCATTATCCTGTTGGAGGACACATGACCTGCGACTGAGACAGAGTTTCTGACACTGGGCAGTACGTTTTGCTCCAGAATGCCTTGATAGTCTTGAGATTTCATTGTGCGCTGCACAGGTTCAAGGCACCCCGTGCCAGATACAGCAAAGCAGCCTCAAAACATAACCTCAAAACATAGCCTCCTCCATGTTTCACAGTAGGTATGGTTGTTTCTTTGAAAGCATTATTTCGTCTGTGAACATAGAGCTGATGTGACTTGCCAAAAGCTCCAGTTTTGACTCATCTGTCCAAAGGACATTCTCCCAGAAACACTGTGGCTTGTCAATATGCATTTTAGCAAATTCCAGTCTGGTTTTTCTTTCAAAAGTGGAGTCCTCCTGGGTCCTCTTCCATGGAGCCCACTGTCACTCAAAAAGCGACAGATGGTGTGATCAGACACCAATGTACCTTGACCTTGGAGTTCAGTTTGTACCTCTTTGGAGGTTGTCCTTGGCTCTTTTTCTACAATTCGCACTATCCTTCTGTTCAATCTGGGGTCAATATTCCTCTTGCGGCCGCATCCAGGGAGTTGGCTACAGTCCCATGGACCTTAAACTTATTATTTGCAACTGTAGTCACAGGAACATCAAGCTGCTTGGAGATGGTCTTATAGCCTTTACCTTTAACATGCTTGTCTATAATGTTCTTTCTGATCTACTCAGACAACTCTCTCCTTTGCTTTCTCTGGTCCATGTTCAGTGTTGTGCACACAATGATACCAAAAAGCACAGCGACTACTTTTCTCCATTTTAATAGGCTGAATGGCTGATTATAAGATTGAAGACGTGTGATACCAATTAAAGAAAGCAGTTGGATTGAAATATCACTATAATCCAATTACTTATAATCTGTTGTTAGGGGTACCAACAAATCTGTCCAGTACATGAGAAAATTGCTTTTAATTTCATCACTTTTCAGGAGGAATGAAGCATTGCTTAAATGAGCTGTAAGGGTACAAACAAATTTGTCCACGTCGGGTAAGAAAGCACCCACTCCACTGTAGGGTCACAAGAGGCGACTTCCTATTGATTACACATTCAAAGCAACGTCATGCCACCGACCAAAACGGTGGCAAAAACCTGATGATGAATACGAAACACTTCAGTGGAAATCAGAAAGGGTTACAAAGGGAAGTCACTCTCTTACAGAGAGAGAGAGAGAGAGAGAGAGAAAGAGATTTTATAAACACTTTAATTTAACACGTGGTATCTATTGATTCCAGTGGCACAAGCACAAAAAACTGGAAACAATTCAATGAACAAAGCGATAAATAAATAAATAAATACATATTAGTAATAATGACATAGTAATCATAATACTAATGAAAAAATAATAATACAAAATAAAAGCAAAAAAATAAAAACATTATAAACCACACAAGAAAAAAAGGCCCCAAAGGGAAAAAAAACAAAAACATTTATATTATGAGGGAGCGAGGGCTGTAGAAAAACAAGATGAAAACAAAGACCATTGTTGCATCCTTAATACCGGTGGAAATTAATGTCGCCATGGTGAATGCATCCAACAAAGACGTCGGGAAATTGTGAATTGGCAGCAAAATGGGGAAGGCAATATTTTTGGAGGAAGAGAGGATTAAGAGGAGAAAAAAATATATGAAGATCGGTGCTGCCACAGTGAAATATGCTTGAGTGAGAGTGGGAGGATGTTTAATTTTCTGTTAAGATGTTGTAAAGCGACCCCAGTGGGCCTCTTGGACATTTAGGTTATTCCCAGAGTCTGGATGCAACTTTGATTGCAGCGCAATAATATAAACTTTGTCAGCAGTTCTGATCGAAAGTAAACAAAATCCCATGCTGTGAGCTACAATTGACCGAGTCAGCATCTCTCTCATTGGTTCTCCCGTATTTTTTATTTAAATTAACAGCGCTTTCACATGGGCATTTGTTAAACTAATTGTCTCCAAACTCTTGAGTACAATTCTCTTTTGCCCTCTCATGGAATGAGGAGCTGAGTTGCACAATAACTGGAGTCCATGGAAGATCAATAGGGAAAAGCATTAAGAGAGCCGCTGTATTGATTTTTCATGGACACAAAGAAGTCAATCTATCAGTGGTTACAGAGGGCTTGGCAGGACCACAGAGGTGCAGACATCTCTGGTATAGCTAGTGAAAGGAAGAGTGGCCCCTTGCAGAATCTTAGCCCTTCCCTCCAACAACAGGCAGAGAAACTTGTCTTGGAGGCAAGAAAATCTCTTACATTGCAGCAGTTAAAAGTAGAAATCCGATACCAATCTGTATCTGTATCTGGCCGATAGCACAAAAGAAATGCTGGACTGAAACAAAAAATATATAATCTAAACATATCTAACCTGAAATATCACAGAAACATTTTTGCGACACAACATTAACAGAAGTATACATATATGAATATGGTTTTTAACCCTATAATTTTAAACACATTTGAACTTAAAGTGATATTTCAGTTTTTTTGTGAAATTATTTTAACTGAATAAAACAAAGCAGCGTCATGTTTATTTTATCTATCTATTTGGTATATTATTTATCTATATTGGCTATTTTTGTTCATTTTTTCAGATTGTTAAGCTTCCTTTTGCCAATTGCCTGTACAACAATGGACCAATCCTTACCAAGACCAATTCCTCATATATAAAAATGTCCTTGGATTCTGATTCTTGATTCTGATTAAGTGAAGGGCAACAATAACAATAGTTAATTTAAAGCTTACTCGTTGTTAAAGAGAAAAAAATATATATCGGCTCTGTATGGTATCGGTGGATACTCAAGATTTTGCTATCGGAAAAAAGAAAAAGTGCTATCGTTGATCTACTTCAAAGAAATAAAAACTTTAACATGAAAAACCAACGAGATGCGGTCGTTCAGACACATAGGCACGCTGTCATATCTCCGTCTGGTGTTGTCAGGAATAACAGGCACCTCCGGCCCCCTTAGTTTCCCACCGGCTCATTCCCCAGACGGCGGACCGTTAAAGAGCGATGGGAGGACGTGAGGCTCATGAATTATGCATGAGCCGAGCGTAACCCAGCCTACTGCTCTCTTTTCCGCTTCAACTATCCTAAGGTCCCCGGCGCTTTCCAGTAGGCTTCGTCACCCTGCGGCCCGCGGGAGCCGAGGTAAATGAGAACGACTTCCATTTCTATTCACCACTCACCACATATTCCTTCAGTCCCCTCGTCTTCCTGTCAACTCCCCAACCCAATCGTTCTTCATTTACATCTTGGGAGAGTGAAGCACCGAGGAATAGCAGCATCAATTTGATATCCACATTCCTTAAACCCGTCGGAAATCACACCACACATCTCCCTCTCCTTTTGTATCCGTCCGTCCCAAATTTGATAATGAAGCTCGAGGAAATTTGGACTCCACTGGAGCACACTGAGACTTTGGCCCTTTCCCAAAACTCAAAGTGCAAAGAACGGAACGGATGTTGTTTTAAAATAAGTTCTGAGTGGCTGCATTCATAGAACTGCGCTTCTTCCACCATCTCGTTAACCGCACGAATTGTTGATGAGTATACAGATGATCCGATTCGTTCATAATTAATAGATCTCCAGCTTAAGAATTGAAAGACTATTGGTGGAAAATATTGGAAGGAGATTACAAGTTTAAAGTGCTCCACCCAAGTCTTCACAGCTGCGGGGCTTTTATTAACCAATTAGGACATTAAGTCCAGAATTTTATGGCAATTTAGACTGAATGACACACTGTCTCAATGAGATATGGATGGAAGGATGTAGAAAAACGTATGTTATATGTTAAATGTAATGTGCAAATATGTAAAGCAGCATCTGGCGGAGCACTGCGTAATTGACGTTAATTGGTAGTCATATTGTTTACACGTTAATCGCTGTGTTTTCTGCTGTCGCTGAGCGCGGCGCGGAAGAGAGAAAGATGAGGCAAGGGAAGAAGGAGAACTGACCACTGCAGTGAAACCATGTGACGCATGCTTGTTCTCATATTGTATGCTGTTTTTACTTTTTTTTATTTATTTTGAGCCACTCGCTCTCTTTTTCTGTAATTCCCATGTTTGGGCCGGCAAAACAAATTTCCACAATCAGTCTGCATGAAGCCTCGGGGAAATCTTGGAAGAAAGAGAGATGAGATTCTCATCTCAGAGGAAAGATTATCAGCTGTTACATCCGACGGTGTGAATCCAAAGCTTTGGAGTCGCTGTCAATCATTGTTCTCTCTAACATGCGTAAGCACGGGTAATAGCTTCCAAAGTTGTGAGCACGTCAGTTATTCTTTCTTTCAAATTCCAACATTTGCACAGAATATGGTGTACACCATATTTATTTTCCTTTTTATAAATGAATCCCAGAGTGGTAGGGGCACAAACAGCGTTTCGGTGGTAAGAGGTTATGAGAACCTTTGAGACAAAGCCTGGAGAAGACAAATGTCAAACGATGGCGGCGCTTTAAACTTCCCAGTACCAAGGCAAATTATATCACTGATGTTATTTACCTATACAAATTGCCCCGTGCATGTGCACAAATGCAAACTGGAATGCACACGTATTCATGCAAGGTACAAAATGCTTTTTCTCCTTTTCCTAGCGCGCAAATCTAGTCAGAATCTAGCCGTCTGGAGAGGTGAAAATCTCATCTGAGGAATCTTTTGGCACAAACGGACCAGATAATTCCCAATAGACTGCAGGTGAGGTTTGATCCGGCTGGGCAGAAGACACTTTTCGCTAAGTTAAAGAAACTTTATATGGAAACAGCCTTACTCCATCCTATAGTATATGTCTGGCATATATTGAAACGTGAAAATAAATGTTGCAAAATGTTGAAAGGCATCATTTTACTGGTGTTTCATACTAAAAATAGATCTCAGCCATTTAGACATCATCGTCCAAATGGGTTTAATTTGACCTGTACAGCTTGTTGTGCAAGCATGCTTGCACAGAACACACACACAGACCTGTAGGATGAGTTGCAGAACCTCCACAGAGTGTCAAGGATGAAGAACAAGCGGTGTGGATGTCAACGCACTGGAAGTCTGATGTTTCCTTTGTTTGTTTCCCTTGACGAGTCCGGTAGAGAGCCTGTGAAGGCTGTGTGACCAGACTGTCATGCCCCGCTACAAGGGCAGAAAGGGTCGGTAACTCTTTGAACCGGGCCTCTTTGAGAAGAGCGGAACATTACATCCCATCGTGGAACCTCAAAAGCCCGAAGATGTAAGAACATCAGAGCGTGGTGTCTACTGAGTCGGCACTGGGGTCTGTATGGGATGAGCATGTGAACTGCATGCACATTTTTTAGGAAGGCAGCCTGAAACAACTTCAATAAAGGAAATGTCTCTTTGCCCACCAATGTTGGGAGTGTCTAACCAATTTGGAGGAAATTAACAAGGTGCTACTTGCCACTTTCTAATAAGATGCATATGCTTGCAGTGACCAATCTACCGGCAACCCATCTGCCGCAGCCACACAAAAAAAGAGCGGGCCCAATACTATCATGGCATTTAGAACCTTCAGGTATGGCCTTGTCATATAGCTATTTAAGGCACTTCCTTCCCTGCAAAGGGCATGACATTTACAACTTTTTCATCTAAATACAACACTGTTATTACTACAGCCATGCCATTTTACAGAGTACCTGAAACAACCAGGTTAACAAATGACCGCAACACTCCATAAAGGTTAAGTGAAAGAAAGGATTAATTGGAATAAGATTAATGTAATGACATGGTGAAAAGTGTTCTATAGTTCTGCCATAATAGTAGCAGGGTACATAAAATGTATGTGACTAAACATATCTTTTTGGTGGCAACGGCCGAGAAAAGTCTGAGGAAAGACAGTAATTTAATAGATCAATGATTTAATGAAGATCTTAACTTTTTGTGTCCCCATCCAGTAGATTCATGTGCCAGCTGAGGAAGTTGCATTAACGTTGACATTAACTTCCTACTCCTCCATATTTTAGTAACTCTCTATAATCTATAATCAGCTCCCTTTCGTATTTATGTCTCAGACTGACCTTCATTTTCTTCCCGTGTTGTCTCACCGGGAAGTATAGAACGGTCACTCATCACTAAGCAGAAAGAGTGGCAGAGCATTCTTATCAGACGATACATGCCGCCACGTGGAAGCAATTTAAAATAGCACATTATAGACTGTCACCTCCCTCCTTTGTCATCTGTCATAGACCTCTAGATCGGGAAAGCGGTTATATTCCTCATTTTATATTTCAAAAATAAAAATGTTATAGTAACATGCTAATATATGATTTATTATTATTATTATTATTATTATTATTATTATTATTGTTATTATTATTATTATTGTTGTTATTATTATATTTGTTATATGCTATTTTTTTTTTAAATCTATACTTTTGTAATGTTAACATTATAAGCATTAAAATAAAAATGTAAACATTAAAATGTACACATTAATTTGCTTCACCTGCATAATCATTGCTACACTTCAGGGACAGAATTACCTTCAATGCTCAAACACTTTATATACGTTAACATAAGATTATATTAGCAAAGTTTGAGTGTTTTTGAGTGTCAGTACGATAGTGCAATTGGTAAGTACACAGTAGTCTTGGAAATACTGTATGATTATTGAAACAAGGGTTCTTGGATATTTCTTGAAATTGTTATTAACGGTTGCAAGGAAATTCACGACACCTTGAAGTTAGACAAGGAAAACATTGCTTAAAACCCAAAGCAATTCCTCAAAATGTTTCCGCGTGGGTTATGTTTGTGAGAATATTTAAGACGGCAGCAGTGATATGAGAGAGCTGCGCAGCTATTACGAGGTGCTTTATGAAAGCTCCTGTGAAAGACCTCATAATGATGACAAATAACCTGCGCTTTCGGCAAAGCTACGTCACAGGACTAGCTCATACTTCCTGAATGAATGCTTGAGGTCAAGAAGATCCAGGCAGGGCTTCGCTAGAATATGGTGTCCCCAAAATATCGTTCAATGTTTTGCCATACTTTAAATGTTCAAACTCTCCATACAACAGGAATTATACAGCAGTTGAGATCTGTCAGTGGAGAACAATAATTTGACATTATAATTATATCAAATCAAACTACTATGTAACAAATTAAATACTTATTCTCCGTGCTCTGGTCATTCACCGAAGGGCTGTTGTATAATCTCCGTCTAGGTGGCAAACATTATAACCACGTCAAAATAAACTGGGGAATAACTAAAGGGGAAAAGGAATCAAGGTAACAGCTAAAGGGATACTACTCTTACTCTCAGCAAACACCTACAGGAAAGTCAATACAGCTGCAGCCATCGCAGCTACGGCATCGCAGTGGAATTGTGCACATACGATTGAATGGGACATCCATCATCAACTATTGTACACGCCGACTGAGAAATGAGAAAGCAATGCATAGGCAACGCTGGGGGGAAGACAATACCACCATGCTGAAGCAATATTCCCTTAAGTGGTAATTTTCCAAGTCAAGCAGCAGGACTGTACATCAGGCAACAGCTACAGCCATCCCAAAACTCACACTGATATTTGCTGCTTGCTACAGTTGCTCTTTAACGATGCGGTGGAATCGAATACAAAAAGGGAATCATTTGTAGATGTATACCAGAGGTCAGCGTTAAAACATCAGTTAAAACAATTAGGTTATCAATTTAAGGGAGAATAAATTGCAGCTGCTACAGGTATACTTATGGAGCCCAGAAGGAGAACAGATGCATGCTGGGAGAAGCCGCACAATGGCTAACACTCTAAATGCAAAGTAGACATAAATAATGCATTTATAGTTTACATTACAGTATAATGAAGACCAGTTATTTGTAGTTCTCTCTAATACATTTAAGCGCTCACAGTGGAGCCACTTGAACATTCTCACCAAATTTCTCTCCCGCCTAAACAGGAATCATACAGCATACATCGTATCTGGTGTTAAATCCCTTGTGCCGATAATAAGGGGGCTACACAGAAGCCCAGTCTAGCCAAACAACTTCACACACTCCTCCCTACACTGAAGGAGAGTTACGGAGATGGTGCCATCATAAATCTCCATAAACCAGCTCCAAATGGCTCGGTTGGCTATAAGTGGGTTGGGGTTATCAGGGGGGCACCGTATTTCCCCGATGTTTCGTTGAATTGGGCCCACTGCAACTCCAGAAGTATCAACAGTGAGTTCTGGAATCCCAGAACCACCCCGCTTCACACTCACGTTGTAATCCTAGATACAAATTGGGCGCTGTCTATAAGACTTCAAAAGTACACAGCATCACAAAGTCCCTGAAGTCAAAGTGCTTTTCAGTTGAAAAGCAGCTCAAACCAGCTGACAGCCTAAACATTTTGGGGGGGGGGGGAGGCGAGGCTGCGCGGTTTTAAAAAAGATACAACCTTCACATCCTCCAGTAACAAACTGCTTTGGCGCTTAGAATACAGGATGCTGGAGGGGGGTTGTCACCAGGCTCAGTCTTAAGTTCCAAGCAGAGCCTTTCTGTGCGAAAAGAGGATCCAGTGTGAACCCCTTGGCTTGACTTTGAAATGATAAGGAATAGACGGTTAAAACATGCTAAAAGGTCATTTTAAGTCAAAGCCATGATGAATGAGGCTCAGTTCTTGAATAGGTTGGAGACAGTCTGGCTGCGATGGATCCACAGTGCTGTGCTACGGTGTACATCATGCAGACAAAGTTCGATTGTGGACGCGTTTTTTTAGTGAAAGGCAAATTCATCTGTCAACTATAGCCCAGATGAAAGCTGCACAAAGGGAAAGTCTGGCGAATTATCCGTTTTGTGCAAGACATTTTCTGCTAAAGAACAGACACTGCAGGGACATATGGCATTGGAAAATGCCATATGTCAAACTCTATGGTTATATATTAATTAGATGTACAATGGAAGTCAAATCTCAAAAACAGGCAATATTGTCCTGTAGTCAATCCGTTATATCAGAAGACAGCTAGAAATAGGCTGGTACGTTACTACCATGATCTACAATGGTCATTAATGCTAGAAACTAGAAAGAAAAATATCTGAAAAAAAAATAGTATTTATAAGTGGATACTTATATTTGAGTGCAATATGGTAGTTGTTTGATAAATCCTTGAACCAAATGAGGTTGCACTTGTGGGTGAATTATCATATTTTCTCACAAAGGTCATAGAAGGCGAGCTGCATCTTTCTACAGACCAGAGTGAGTCATTAATGGCCAGATTACCAATGTGAATTGTCCAAAGATAGCCCTCCCAAGAGAAAAACAAGACTTGAATTACATCAGACAGCACACACACACACGACTGACTCTGTACTGTATCTCTAAGGAACTGAGACCCATCCGATACAGCTTAATCAGGCCTTTCTGTGTGATCTATACTGTCTGGTCTATGACTCACCTGGCCACCTCAACTGTCAGTAACTCTTTGCTACCATTGGTACAAAAACAGCCTGTCTCACCCTCCTCTTCCTCAGTACAAAACCTGCCTGCAAACTTAGTAGAAACTGCAGTAGGTGTAACTAGTCTGACCTTTATATGTCAAACCTGCTCGGGTTGCAAAATGTATTTTTGAATGTTTTAAGTACCCAATTATTGGGGTATCTGGCATGGTAGTATCCCTTTAACTGACATTTTGGAAAACAACTAAAAAGATCTGTCAGTGTCGGCACCATGTAATGAAGTGTTGCACATGAAACGCAGATGTCTTTAAAAGAGTGAGGAGGTACAGTTATCAGGTACACTATGTATATAGTGAACGTCTATAAACACTCGAGAGAAGGCAGAGTGGATACCGAATGGCAAGAGAAGACAAAGACAGAGAAATTACTGAGCTAGAATATGGACAATCAGATTCATTCTTTTGGTACGTTGCATAGAACAATAACACATAAACAGTGGACCAAAGCAACAACGTAAACGTATCAGACTGTACAAAGTAATTGTACCAGACTGTTCTGGGGGATGTGAGAATATTGTCAATGATGGCTCTGTAAAATCAGAGTAGGAGATATTGTTTTTTTTATTTTTATTTTTTGTCTGAGGACGAGGAGTCAATTTACTTTCTCAATGATGTGATCCGTGGTCCATTTAAGTGTATTGCTTATGTGTATGTCTAGGAATTCCAATGAATCGTGGCGCTTGTGTATTTGCCTGCAGTGTGGATTTTGTGTTACATCCAATATCAATGATGAGTTCTTGTGTTTTGGCTGTGGTGCTTTTTAGGTAAGCTAAAAATCCAGGTGTTTGAATAATAAATAGGGGCAGTGGATGATTGTATGGACAGGGCAATATGGAACTACTTAATTAATAAATGCCATTAAACAAGTTTATAGTTGAGTATCAAAATTTCTGATTATGAATGTTTCTGAATTCAACTGTGATTTATCATCAAATATATGTTCACAAATATACGCATACAGCATATACATTTACACGTACATACTATACATGTCAATTTTATGCTCCAACAATGACCGCTGTGCCCTGTCATCTACACCTTCTGCCTGCTGAGATTTTTGCGTCTGCCAGACCAGTTGCTCCGTCTGGGTCACATCAGCAGTTCGTCTTTAGACTTGGTAATGCCTTTATTTTACAATCCGAGTTCCATTTCTCTCAGTTGTTGGTGTTATGTTGTATTGTATTGTGTCCCTCCAAAATGTTTTGATATTTTTTTACTTCATTAATGTGTTTTATATTTCTGTATTACCAATCCAGCTTTACTTTTCATTCCTGAGCTGATTCAGGACTCCATGATTTAGAAAGTTCCCCACTCAACTGGACCTATAAGATCTGCTGACATCGCAGAAATGCAACTTGGAGGCGATTCCATTCTCTGATTATATAATTTGACACTGCAAATTTTGACTTGCTCGTGGACATTTCGGACAGACCAACCAAAACCAAAACCCATCATCAGCAATGACCAACAGATCCGGGCACCACTATATCGGCTTATGCAGTTAGACATGTAACATAATTAGTTAGAGCTTTATTGGCTTTATTATTGTACGAAAAAATTAAAATATGACATTTCCAAATGAGAAATGGCAACATGCAATAACCCAGTGTACTCGAAATGACAAAATTGTACATAACAAATGAAACTGTACATATGCTGTAACACTTTTTTCTCTCCATCCCCTCCAGCCTCAGGTGAACAGCTCATTACCTGAGAAATCTTAATCTGCTTTCAAGCATGCATTGCAACCCTGAAATTATCTGGTTTATCTATCTAGCTATTATCTAAATTATCATTACCAGGGGGAGCTGTATGTGTGAATGCAAATGTCCGACTCATTTTGACCGGACATTACCCAGACTTTGTCCAGCCAGCACCCTCGTACAAAGTCTGCGTAATGTTCGATTGAGCGGTATGTGTGAACAGAGCAGGAAATTGTCGAGAGCATTCACAGCGAATGTCTGGGCATGTCGCGTGTTGATGACGTCTCTATCATACGCGAGTCATTTACCTTCGTGCGGATCTTCGCGAATGGAGCGTAGCTGCTTCATACTCCTTTCTGCTTTACTTTATATTACTTTCCACTCTTTCATTTATATTAAGTCCAAATACATGGAAGATCAACGCCATAAAAGATAAGTCGGTAGCCTTGTCTGACATCTTGGGTGTGCTTAAACTCCTCAGTGTGAGTAGAGAGTATTTTCAGGTAGTGTAAACGCACCTGACATGGACAATCAATGGTTGTGCGCTACATGCGTGAAAGGGTAACTCCTGACAATGTCCGGACCTGATTATCAGGACATTGTCCTGAGTGCATGTGTGAAAGCAGCTTTAGTCACATATGTCACAGTCAATGTACTAAAATGCCTTGAACCCTATGACGCTAATAATTTCCCTTTCCCTTTTGCCGGGTGGGGCATCTGGTCAAGCCCAGTGGGGCCGGCCTCCCCCTTGTGCGGCGTGGGTGGGCATGGGGGTCCTGCTGGCTCGCCTGTGGGGCGGGGTGTTGGTCTGTCGCCGTGGGGCCGGGATTCAGCCGGGGGTTGCTCCACAGCCCTCTGGCCCGGGGGTCTTCTGTGGCGCCAGGGCAGGGTGCTCGGGGCTTTCCTGCAGCCGTAGGGTGTCTACAGGGCTGCGGAGTCCAGGGTCTTCGGGGCTCTTTCTGTGCTTGAAGGCGCCGCATTAAAATACCGACATTCTACACCAGTACCAATGGGGATATGTCATGTACACTCACCAGTGGACATCTTACACACACACACGCACACACACACGCACACGCACACGCACACGCACACGCACACGCACACACCTGCTTCGAGTGCACCCCAGCACCCTCCTGGTTGCATTCCTCTCCTTTCCTCCCTTATTTGCTGCCATAACTATGAAGAGGAGGCCACGTGACCAGTTGTAGTTCCAATTTTCCTGGACCTTATTAACTGTTTCAATACATGTTGTCGTCCAGTGTTTATGTTTTTGTGTAAATGTTGTTTGCTTCTATGTTTATTTGTCTCACACGTGGTGATTCTCCCCCTCTTGGAGTAGTGATCAGTTGTTATAGACCCAAACATGATAAATAGTTCTCCAAAGAGGGGGGTTGGTGGTGGTTCTCTATAACCAAAAGCGGTGCTCTTGTCATCCTACAGGTCGTCCACAGGACAGAGTTATTGCAGCAGTTCATGATGATTTAAGAATTAATAAAGAGTTGCATTTATGTTGAGAACTTGAACTCCACTTGCAGACTAACTCTGTCCTAGATGCAATGGTATACATATATATACAATACTCTGTGTTGTATGGCCAGCATGCTGACAGCACAGGTTAAAAAATAATAATAATAAATTTATAAAAAAATAAAAATAAAAAAAAATTCCCTTTTGAAATAGCAGAACCCACCTTGTTCCGCAGGTTATTTGGCCCTTTGGCCAAAATATTGTATGAGGGGTGTGTGAGGTATGGGGTGGTGAAAAAAATTATCTCCCTCAAATGTAGCTTTAAAAATTGTATATAACCTTGGCATGGTAGGTTCCCTGAAGGAGAGAACAAGACATTTTCAGTGGATGCTCACCCATCTGCCTTAACAAGAGTCTCTGGTGTCTCTAGCGCGTTAACAGGAAAACCTGGGAATATGTTGAAAACCTTCCCTACATGTTCCCTAATCTTCCTCCACAGATTAAATGTGGCGTGGTTATTAATAGATGCTTTTAGCACTCGTGAGATGAGAGTAATCAGACATTTTGGTAGTCAGAAGACCATCATATGTTACTGCAATGGGCATTAACCACACAGTCATAGTCGTGATAGTAACGTGTGTATCATAGCATTTCGAGACACACTGATCACTCAACTAGTGAAAAGTAAATAAATGTTTCTGTGAAAAAAGAGGTTTGTAAACCCTCACTCTTAGTGATAAACAAATCAAGAATGTGTAGGATCGCTGTATACAAACCATTCCTCATATTTGCCCATAAATAAATTTGCATATGTCAGAGTACACAACTCACCAATCCAGAAAATGTATTCCAAACCCTTTTTCCAATGTTAAGTAATTCTTTGTTATCATGACCCCTGTCCGTTAACACACACTCAAAACAATTTTTAAATTGTCTAAAAAGATGAAAAATTGTCCACCACTTACAGTCACCTTCACTATGGGGAAGATCCATGAGCAAACATCCACACCACACACAGTATATCCAGTTCATCCACATTCTTCTTCCTCTTGGGTTTTGTCAGAAAATCAGTTCTTCTGCCCCTCAAAAATAGGGCAGGAAAGAATGTGGAAGTCAGTAAATTGTGAGATCCCTTCTGTGGCAGATTGTATACCTGCAAGAGTGGGCTTGTCAGGTACAGGTGCCTGAAAACTTGTGAATTTTAGGCAATATGTCAAAAGTGGGACAGGAACATACAATTATATTCCTCCATATAATTTCAGATTGTATTACTCAATTTCATGAATATACCTTGTTGTAGGGTGTAGCTAAGGAGAGCATAAAAGCATTTATGGACATATTAGATACCTTTTGGAATAAACTACATGAAGCCCTAGATGAACCTAGCTCATACAATGGCAGATGGTGAACTTCAACCGTACCAACTGGACAGAAACTTCTGTTTAGAGCAGAAAACATTGTGTTTGCAAACTACAGTAGTGAAAACAAAGCTTGAAGTAGAGCAGCTGTTCTCCATGAGATATATTGCTCTGCAGATGTGGAACTGTTGTTACAGTAGGTCCATGTTTCTACAAATGTTTGGACAAGTTTGGACAACAAGAGGAAGGGAGAACGAGTGATGGTAACAACAATTCACTAAGCACATCAGATCCCAACACTATTCAGCTCATTCCATCCCATTAAGTTATAGGGGCAAGAACTACTTTACAAAAATGTCAACAAGCGGAAGGTGATGAGTGCAAGACCCTGAAAAGACAAGACCAGAATGCCACCCTCAAGTTAGTGGCTGGCTGTACATATTTCTGTGAGGATACTATTATAAGGACAATCGGAAAGAGTGAGTCTTCAATATGCCCTGGATAATAAAGGACATTAAAAGAACATTGCATGAGAAGAAAAAAGCTTTTCCATCAAGAGATAGAGCAGATTCAAAGTCATTCAAGCAAACTTTCAGTTTTTAAGAAGGAAAGCTAATGAATGTCTTGACATTTGTGTGCACATACTATGTACAGGTATATATTAGATTCTTAATGGTCATCTCTCAGCATACAGTGAAAATGACATTAGTCCTCTACAATTGACCCACCCATCCCATAAATCCACCCATGCGTTTGTCAATTTTAAATTTTACCATCCATTAGGAGCCACCAGTGCCTTGGTCAGGGGCACCGACAGGAGAATTAATCCCCTAACATACATGTCTTTGATGGTGGGAGTAGCTGAAGGAAACCGACGCAAACATGGGGAGAACCTGCAAACTCCACACAGAAAGGACCTGGTTTGGCCGGGGTTCGAACCAGGGCCTTTTTGCTGTGAAGCAACAGTGCCAACCACTGAGCCACCATGCCACCCAATATACACTGATATTACGATCAAAGACCTAACGAGGAGTGGGCCACCAATTGTTTTCAGAGCATTTTGAATCCTTCTTGGAAGTGCTGAAATGTGTTTAGAGGGATATTGGCACCATCCTTCAAGAGGAAAAGCCTGCAGTTCTTTGGGGGATGAAGGTGGTGAAAATCTACTTCAATCTACTCCTGCTAGGGGAGACCCTTGCAGGAGTGACAGCATCCATAGGGTTATACAAAACCATTGTTCAATTTGTTTAGCCATTTAAATCGGGGGCATTATCTTCCTCAAATACGGGAGCACCATGCAAGAACAATGTTTGTACCTTATGGTGCACCTAGTACTGTAAAATGGCTGTTAAACAAGCAATTATTGGACCCAATACCCCAGAGATAGCTGCCCATACTTTTACGGATCCACCACCATGTCGAACAGTGAGCAAGTGATATAGTGGGTTGAATGCATCCTTTGACTTTCTCCAAGCCTAAACTTGTCCAGGTGTGTGTGTACATACGGTATACAGAATACACACACACACACACACACACACACACACACACACACACACACACACACACACACACACACACACACACACACACACACATTTCTACAATGCTAAGTCACAATTTTTACACTCCGCAAAGAATACTGTGGGGTCTTTTAAAGCTGGCAAACCCTGGTCCCCCAAATTGGATTCACTCTGCAAAAAAATCATACACAGTCAATTTTCTCCATGGCAACCCCATCCCAGAATTCTCCCTGGCTTGGAGTGCCAGGAGGTTGTGAATCACCAGATCTTGGTGTATGGCTGTGAGCAGGAGAAAAAGGGCTACAGCAAAATCTTTAGATATCTAGTCAGAAGAGCACACACACACACACACACACACACACACACACACACACACACACACCTAGTTGTACAGATGCCCAGCACAACATGAAAAGCAAGAAAGGGAATAACAGGAAGACTTCAAATGTGAAAAGAAAATTAAGAAAACAAAACTAAACATTCGAAAATCTGTATAAAACCGTTCTAAAAAAATGACCAAGGCTAATAAGCTGGTGTGATTAAGCAAAGAGGGTCATGAAAATCAATAGTGGCCTTTCAAAATTTAAAACCCAAACGGTAACACATTCTCACTTCTATTAACTTCCCTGATGAGATTTGTTAGTGGCACAAGTGGGACTCTGTTTGTAAAAATCCTTTGAGAGAAAAACAAAAAAGCAGCTGGAATCGCACGCACAGGGAGCGCAGTCTTTGTGTGCAGCAGAATGATCTAGTGTGGGTTATGAGTGTGTAGAAGTGGGAAGTTATGAATATCAAGCAATGCAAGAAACGTGCTGGAGAGAGAGAGTGAGAGCGAGAGCGAGAGAGAGTAAAATGAAAAAAATATGGGTTATGGGTGTGAACCAAGCAGTAACTGTTCAGTAGACCAAGGAGTAGAAAATGCATTGGAATCCATTTTATCAATCCACCCATGGGTTTGTAGATTTTGGCCGTGAAGGCTTGAAACGTTGGTCTTTGAAAAAAAACGGCTGATTGTATATTCTCTGTTGTAATCAGCATATGCGCCGATGAAACCGAATATAGACAGATGCTTTATTGTCGTTACAAGTTGAAACACAACAAAATGTAGTACTTACATGCAGTGCAATGCACTGTGCCACCATGCCCCATTGCACTGCATTGCACTGCTGTCTCACAGCAAGAAGGTCCTGGGTTCAAGTCCCGCCTGGGGCGCCGTTGGAATCATGCTCCGGCGGGTTATCTCCCAATTAGGGGCCTTTCTGTGTGGAGTTTGCATGTTCTCCCTGTGCTCACATGGGGTTTCCTCCATGTAACAACAGCAAGGACCCCGACCAAAAACATGCACACATCATCGTCTGACCAGCGATGGACATATGGAACCAGAACCCCGGGCGCGTCATTTAATGCTGCCCACTGCTCCTGGCTGCCCCCGCCGGAGGAAGGAAAAGCCAGGACGGGTTAAATGCAGAGGAGCCATTTCACCGGCCACCATCCGAAGCCCGTGTGTGCATTTGCATGAATGCATGTGTTGTTGTGGCGTGCTGTGTGACGATTAAAGATTCTTCTTCTACTTAGCAGAATAAACAATATTTCTATAAAAATATTATAGTTATAGTCAGATAAAATACCATAAAATAGTCATGTATACGCGCACACACACACACACACACACACACACATATATATATAAAATATATAATAAATAGTCAGTCAGATAATATACCATAAAAATTGACAGTTGCACTTGCTTTATTATATATTTTTTCATCTGCTGCCAGTCGGCTTGGCATACAACATAGTGTATTTGTATGGCATTGCATCCAAGCCAGAGTTGCAAGTGCAAGTGGAGTTCAAATCCTCAACCTGCAATGCCACTCTTTATTAATCATCAAGACCTGGTTGCATTCCTCTCCTTTCCTCCCTCATTTACTGCCATAACTATGACAGGAAGAGGCCACGTGACCAGTTGTAGTTCCAGTTTTCCTGGACCTAATGAACTGTTTTTCAATAAATGTTGTCGTCTAATGTTTATGTTTTTATCTTAATGTTGTTTGTTTCTATGTTTATTTGTCTCACCCGTGGTGATTCTCCCCCTCTTGGAGTAGTGATCAGTTGTTTATAGACCCAAACATGATAAATAGTTCTCAAAGAGGGAGGTTGGTGGTGTTTCTCTATAACCAAAAACTGTGCTCTGTTCTGTGGACGACCTATGAGATGACAAGGACACAGCTTTTTTATTATACAATGCCACCAATCCCCCTCTTTGGAGAACGATCTTACAATGTTTTGATCTATGAACAACTAATCATCAATATTTCTCCAAGAGCGGGAATGAGAATCACCACAGGTGAGACAGATGAACATGGAGACAAACAACAATATGTACTTGATAAAACATAAACATAGAAACATCAGTACATTTATTTGAAAAAATAAGATTAATTATGGCGACGGAAATTGGAACAGCAATAACGGCACATGGCCTCTTCCTGTGGTAGCTATAGCAGTAAAGGAAAGAAAGGGAGAAGGATGTAATCAGGAGGGTGGTCGGTGGCGTGTTCGAGGAAGATGCTGATAGTGTGTGTGTGTGTGTGTGTCTGTGTGTGTCCACCGGTGAATGTATGGGACATGTCCCAATTAGTTCGGGTGTATGGGGTCAGAATGATATTGTAGACATCCGACAACCTCAAAAGGCTCCCAGCAAAATGCCTCACAGCTAGAGAACAACCCCCCAACCCACAGAGAAGCCAGTAACCCGTGGAGCAACACCCACGCATTACTCTAACGTGCACAACCAGTCCCAGAGAGCACAAAGTGACCCTGCACCCCTGAGGGGCACACATCCAACCCACCACAGGCATGAGAAGCACCCACAAGCATGAGAAACACCCACAGGCAAGGGCAGGACCCGGGCCGCGGGGATCAGGCACGGACCACAGGCGAGGCCCTGCCATACTAGCGAGATGCCCCACTCTGCCATAAGCCCTGAGCGCTCACTCACGTAGCCGAGTGCGCATGGTGCGGGGCATGGTGCCAGATATGTCGACCACTGGCACATGGGGCACCTGCCGCAGAGAAGCCGCGCAGCGGGAGTAAGACCACATCCTGCATGACAACCCACATCCACGACGGTGAGCAGCCACAAAGGGGCCCTGGAAAGCACCCGGCAGCGCTCTCCGCAGCACCACCGGGTCTCAGCAGGCCAGAAACCATCCAGCTTCAGGTGCAGGTCCGACAGGGCCCAGACACAGCCGGCAGGGGGCCCACCCGGCCAACAACACCCCCCCAGCCACCCACCAGAGCCCCGCCATCCCGGAAACCCCAGTGCTCAATGTGTGCTGTTTGTGTATGCAGTTAAAATTGTAGGGTGTGGGGGCTGCGAGCCATCCAAACATATCGATCTCAAGTCACGGATACATCTCCTGCCCCACAGACCCTTGCCTGGAGGTGCGTTGTTTGGAGTAAGATTTGTGTGGGTGTGTATGTGTTCTAAGCTAGTATGAGTGGTATTAAAATTGCAGCACAGTAGTGAAGCACGCCAAGGCAGGAGCACAGCCACCTGCCACATTCCCTACCCACTTAGCTCGCACCCCACACGGCCTGCAAACACTAGGCCTATTGTACGGTGTATGTACTGAGTTTGAGTTACAGCACTGGTAGAGATAGGCGACGCACAACCAGATCAACGCAGCAGTGCAGCAGGCAGTGGCCACGTAGACCCCACCCCAGATCAGATCCCCCAGCAGGTCCCTGACCAGCACCCTGGCGGCCCACAGATGCAGACCACAGAACAGACGACGGCAGCCCCCAGCCCGAGCCCCAAACCCACAACCACACCCCAGATCAACACACGGGAGCCAGATGCAGGCACCCCCCCAAGGGCACAGCCCCCGCCCCACAAATACACACACCGGCTCAACCACCAAGTTATTGTACTTGCATTAGCAGCAGTTATATATTGCACTTGGGGACGGGCTAATTGTGGGGTTTTTTTTGGGGTGGGGGGGTTCTGGGTTCAGCAGCTTAACCACAGCTCTATACCTTGTTTTTCTTAAAGGGTTCAGACAATACATCACAAAGCAGGAAGAGGCCCGCCACAACAGCCATTTTTGCAAATTCTGTATAAAAATGACAGAGAGGAAAAAAGCTCAATTCATTTGAAAACATAGATCACACGCACGTGCACGGCATGCATTGAGTATTGGAATGCAAAGAAGACTGAATAGTGACTGAAGACTGAATGATGAACAATGAGCATGTGATATACTTACACACACATATGAGAAAGGAAAGGAAGGACACAGACAGACAGAGAGAGAGAGAGACGGAGAGAGAGAGAGAGAGAGAGAGAGAGAGAGAGAGAGAGAGAGAGAGAGAGAGAGAAATAAAAAACTGGATGGGCCACAGACATCTCTGTAGAGAAAATGAGTCTGTCAACACCCACAGAGCCTGCCCCTCCTCACGGAAAACAATGAACTTGCCTCGCCAACCGCAAAACAAGTTATATTCGAAACAAGCGAAACTTATATTCCTCATCGATGGCCTGCAACTCCCACACACACAAAAGCAGGACGGCGATGAAGATGAAAAGATAACGGAATGTACACTATACGTCCAACACAACGGAAGATCAGATATTTTCTGCACAGATATATTTTCCGCTTATTAATTTTACCCAACTAATTATTATTACATTAAATTTGTATATCAAATCAATATTAAGGTATGGCGGCAGGTGGTGAGGCTCTCCTAGGAAATAGTAGAGAACAAAATCTGAAAGAGAAGTGTCCAACGGCTCATATGAGGGGAAGTATTCTTCTAGAGGTTCTTTAAAAATAATAAAGAATGAAAGGTGGTTTTTCCCCAAAATTTGGAGTGGTGAATTCACTATGTGAGCCCTTTTTTTTACAAAATGTAAATCCTAATACAGGCAATAATGAAATAATTGAGAATAAATCAAAGGGCTCTTATGATGGTTTCACTAAGCCACCAGGCAACTTACAGTATATAGATCATTTGAATTTAATTTTTAAGTCAAATAGGGATCAATTTACTGAGTCATGTACCACGAACCACGGGCCTGTGATTCACAAACAACAATTTAATTAAATCTTAATGGGCAAATCATTTAGGGACAACCTTCAGATACTGATCGCTATAGTTGGGTGGAGTTTGAAGTCAGGTCTGATAAATACAACTGTAAAACAAAATGATTTTATATTCATTATGGTTGAAGCACTCAAGAATATTTAGCCATCATAAGTATATTAATGATTGTAATTTAAAAAAATATATATGTTGAGAACTTTCTTGACAAATGACATGAAACATGCTCCGACTATATCTTTCTGTGGCTGTATGCAGATAACAAAAATATAATAAAAAGGACATAAGTCAATTTCTAAGAAGATACAAATTTGTAGCTGGTACAGTTTAAAGCCATTTCAAATCAAAGATAAGAAAATCATAGAATTAGAAGAGTTGTTGTACTTTTCTAGCCTGGGATCACCAGACCAATTCGCAAAAGTGTATTATTCTGGATAGGCCCACGCCGGGCTCTCCTCTGGATCGTCGTCGTATCAAACCCGCCCCATATTAGATGAACAGTTGTGAATGGCTCTACCCTGGCATGGTCAGGTGGAAATCGGTTTTAAAGGGAGAGTCGCCAGAAACACAAGCTCCCAGATTCGTCTGGTTCCCAGGCTAGTACTTTCTCAATCTGATCAGATAATGGAGTTTTTTTTTACGAATAAGGCAGAAAAGCAAAACACACCAGTTTTTTTCGCATTTAAATTAAGAAGTGCAAAAACAAGTGATTAGAATTATGAGTTCCGCATCTCAATTAATACAAAAAAGCCATCAGCGACTGATCGGTGAGCTAATCTTCCAGCCAGGCCTAACAATAGCCTAACAACCACATCCCCACCCTCTTCTTGATCCCAATTTAAAGAAGAGCACTTGCTCATTTAGCGATGGAGAAACTCAAACCTCCCTCCGTGGCAGACGTTTAGCTATAAAATGGCAACATAAAGCAAAGACAATCACAGAAAAAAAAAAATAATAATAATCATGTCATCAGCTCCTGCGAGGAAAAAAAAGTAATGAAATTAATTCAAATAAAAGGCAGAAGAAGCAGCCGAGAGGAAAGACAAATTGTCTTTGGAAAGACGATCCATTTTTTAATTTTTCTGTTTAGTTGAGCGCGGCGAGATAAAGTATACAGTACATTTTATTATAATTATATTTGCTGTGTAGTTTATTTGCTAATAGCGAATATCAATTAAACCAAAATAAAATCTCTTACTGCAACTTAATTTGTTGGAAGGGCTAAAAATCACAAACTATTATTATTTTTACAAGAATAATTATATTAACTGTATTAATATTATCATTATATTTGTATTAAAATGGTATATATGTTTATTAAATAACATATATACAATTAACATATAATTAACATTAATAATTGTTTAATATGTTATTATTTTATTATAATTTTTTTTATTTTATCAGAGATTACATTATTATTACTATTATTATTATTATATTATTTAAATAAGGGATGACATCAAAAGGCCACAAAAGAACTATGAAACCACAAAGAATATTTAAAGGTGCAGTGTGTAGAATTTACGGAACAGATTTGGCAGATATGGAATATAATATTCACAAGTATTTTTTTTTATTTGTGTATAATCCCATGAAAATAAGAATTGTTGTGTTAACGTAACCTTAGAATTACATGTTTTTATCTACATAGGGAGTGAGTACGCGTCACGGAGGTTGCACCGCCATGTTTCTACAGTAACCCAGAATAGACAAACCAGACACTGGCTCTAGAGAGGGACCTTCGTGTTTTTTGCGAGTTCTGCGGCCACCGTCACCGGAGGCTGCCATGTTGCAATGCCATGGGGAGTGGTATTCTGTTGTGATCTACAAACTCACCGCTAGATGCCACTAAAGTCTACACACTGCACCTTTAATATGATACCCCACTTGATACACACTTTGTCAGCATTAGCATTACAGTATCTAAACCTACTGGTCGCACGCACGCACGCACGCACGCACGCACGCACGCACACACGCACACACGCACACACGCACACACGCACACACGCACACACGCACACACGCACACACACACACACACACACACACACACACACACACACACACAATTTCCGCTGCTTGAAGGCGCTATGATATACAGTGGTACCTCGACTTACGACTGTAATTGGTTCTATAAGAACGGTCGTATGTTAAAACAGTCGTATGTGGAAGTAATTTTTTCCATATAAATTATGAAATCATGAAGGGTGAAAATGAACAAAATATACAGCACAAACACAGTAAATGTGAAAAAAATATTGATAAGCCACGAACTACGTGCGCACACCATGTAGGTCGCCCGCTGACTGACTGCTGACTGGCCAGCCACGCGCCAACTGCAAATTTCCACGGTCGTATCTTGGAGCAGTCGGTCGCAAGTCGATACAAATTTTCGCGACTATCGCTACTCGTATCTTGGATTAGTCGTAAGTATATGCAGTCGTAAATCGAGGAACCACTGTAATACCAACCACATACACCAGGTCCCGTACACTCACCGGTGGACACATCACTTACTCACACACACACACACACACACACACACACACACACACACACACACACACACACACACACACACACACACACACACACACACACACACACACACACACACACACACACACACACACACACACACACACAGTATAGTAAAAGAAGACAGCATTACAAAATTATCCAGCAGCAGCAGAAAGTGACATAAATACACTCAGATAAAAAGTAGTTTAACTGTGAGGTGATGAACTTAATCCAGCCCTGTAGGTGTCCAAAACAGCAAAGAAAGAAGGAAAGATGCATGGAAACCACATGGAAACAACAAAAGAGCACAGCAAATAATCACTAACATGGTGATCACATAATCACATTAGTGATTAAAAAAAAAAAAAAAAAAAGAAGAAGAAAGAAAATCCCATTACTCCCTGATAATGCATCAGCTTCCCCAGCTCGAGTTCCCTAGAGGAAAACCGCCAAGGCGGAGAGGGATGACTAAGCTGTTTCCTTGTCTCAACCGGAATTCCCCTGTATACAGAGGCTTAGCTAAGCCCCGTTCCCTCACAAAACCCACTCTGTACCTGCATTCTGTGCCGCGCTGCAACACAAAGCCTATAGATTATCCTCCTCCCCAAGAACCAACTCAGGCATAAATGCCGAAAATACAGCTCATTATTCTTGTCACTCCATAAAACAATGACTGAATTAACCCCCCCCCCCCCACCACATAATCTCATTCCAGACTAGGGTCTATGCTAAATTAAGATTTTCTTTCTCACACTAGGATTTCCCAGTCAAGCCCATGTACAACATATATATCTTTTAATAGGAGTGTTGAGATTTCGCTCAATAAAACTGAACTGCAATCAAATTGAAATACGCACATCAACAGTGCTGTTAAAAAGCAATTCCCCACCGTCTTGTTGTCATCTTTAGTGGGTTGTAAATTACCGGTCTGTAGAGCCGATTCGGAGATAAAAAGTTTGCCGCTTCTCTTGTTTGAGGCAATTTAACGTCCAATCTCCAGGTGGGAAAAAGTTATTGCGTAAACCTATTAAAAGATAAGAGTTAGGGTTGGCTGTTGAAAAGTTTACTTTACAACCAGGCCCAATTCAGGGCCAGCCCTTCCAAATTCCAATCCTATTATATTGGTCTTTACTACGGCAGTGAAGAGAAGTCATTTGCACACCAAAAGATGTCCAGGATGTCACAAAATCCATATCTGGAGAGTGCTCGATAAGGCGGCAAGACATGCGATCTGGAAGGCACAGGTTTAGTCTAGATCCGAACGGATGAAAAGGAAGCAAATTTGAGTTTAGTAAAAGCCAGATGTCCAGACCTAAACTTCACTACGATGCTGTGGAAGGACCTGAAACCAGCAGTTTCATGCTAACAAACAACAAAATGTAGCAGGGTTCAAGCAGTTCTGCATGTGGTTCCCCATCGGTAATGTGAGAGTCGGTAAAAAGCTACTATATAGGAAGCATTGGCTGGCGGTTATTTCTGCAAATAGTGGTGTATCAAAAGTCTATATATCACGTAATGTCCGATTGAGCGGTATGTGTGAACAGAGCAGGTTATTGTCTGGTGCATTCACAGAGAGCGAATGGGCGTGTCACGTGTTGATGACGTCTATCATGCGATAGTCATTAACCTTCCTGCGGGTGGAGTCAAGCTGCTTCATACTCCTTTCTGCTTTCCTTTATATTTCCTTTTCACGCTTTCATTTATGATGCGGATACGTCCAAATACATGGAGTATCAACGCAAAGAAAGATAAGCCTTGTCCACCATCTTGTGTGTGCTAAAACTTTGCAGCGTCATTGCCCAAACCAAACTGAGTATTTCCAGGTAAGTGTAAACGCATCTGACACGGACAATCTCCGGTTGTGTGCTACATGTGTGAAAGGACAACTCTGGACAATGTCCGGACCTGATTATCCTGACATTGTCCAGAGTTCATGTGTGAAAGCAGCCTAATAGGCTTACTTTCTCAGGCTGCATTGGTTGTTTTTGTTGTCTCAGGCTTCATTTCACATTTAATGTTTGATTTTAGCTGAGCATCAATGACAGTCAGTGCCAAAATATGCAGAAAATCAGATAAGGACTAAGTACTTTTTGATGATGCATATTAATTAATATTGTAATGTTTGTTGAATTTATTTGCTTTTCTTTTTGGATACCAATAGTTTGTTAGTTGTTTGTTT
Source organism: Zeus faber (assembly GCF_960531495.2). NCBI lineage: Eukaryota > Metazoa > Chordata > Actinopteri > Zeiformes > Zeidae > Zeus > Zeus faber. The sequence continues at coordinate 16,425,601 of NC_137201.1, read as the reverse complement.
CAGCCATTTTGAACATTTGACCCCAACATCTTTGCGTTTAACCAAAATGTCATCCAGTTTCCATAGCTTACAGGTTTGTTTTGCACATACAAGACGGCTTTATCAGCTACCAACTGCATGATCAGAGTTTAGGCATGAACGCACAGTTGGAGGAGGTAAAGATATGTTTTTTTGAGAGGGCACAAGATGATGCGGGTTTTCAAAATTGAAAACCTCTAAACAACAAAAACACGCACAGCTTTTAGAAAAATCCATCTTCTCATCCAAACTATATATGAGAGACAGATAAGAAGACCTTTCGGTTATCTGGAACCGACTGGAGTTTGAGGTTTTGGGAGGGCTGTGTTGGGGGTGCAATCATTCCCGCTCCTGTGAAATGGGGCAGCGTTCCTCCTAATCGTCCTGGAGCCCAGGACGTTCAGCGTCACATGCTGTCAAAAGGCTAAGCTGCCACGAGGCGTCATGCATTCAATCAATGACAGATGTCGCTGACAACTCCAACCTTTCGTCGCCCCAAGCACCGCTGCCCTGGAAACAAGTAATAAGCGGGAGAGAGGCAAAAATAACACATTTTCTTTCATTCATTTCAATAAGCCTTCAAATTGATTCTAAATCAGCAAATCACAGAGGTTATTAGGAAGAACGTTTTTTTTAGTAATCTGGTAAGACTAGCTTTGTCCGAACAAGCAAAGCAAACCGCAGCCACCAGTAAAATAACATACTTAATGCTAGGTCAGAACACAGGTCAAAAGACTGCCTGTCGAAATGCTAAATCTGGCTCCACCAAAACAGAAAAAAAAATGGCGCTCAAGGGGAGCTCAAATAAAGGACAATATCTGGATTGGTCCAAATGGTCTTGTCTACTGGCTCAAATGTACTTGCCATTCATCAAGGCAACACATGGCATTGATCACACCGGCTGCGACCAAATGGTTAAGTGCATACACCAGGTCTGGTACGCCCCGGACTCCTAACGGTCGTCAAGAATTGGCTATCTAATTGTATGGCATGTGCATGTTCTCTAAATGGGTAGAAGCTTTTCCAACCAAAAATCAAAGTTCAGCGACAGTCGCTAAAATACTCCTCCGCAAAATCATCCCGCGGTGGGGTCTGCCGCGAAAACTCTCCAGTGATAATGGCTCCGCCTTTATCGTACAAGTTCTAGCGAATCTGACTGAGTTCCTAGGCATCGACATGAAGCTCCATTGCGCCTACCACCCTGTGAGTGGTGGCGCCATCAAGCGGTAAAATGGCACTCTACAAACCAAACTCGCTAAGTGCTGTTCCTCCACAGGCAAGATATGGTCTGACGTTTTACCACTAGCGTTGTTTTACATGCGCATGTACAAATTGGTTTCTGGCAGACCCCCGTCTATCGGCCTGCACCAATCCAAAGTGTCGCTACAGACTACGGATGATGACCTACTCTCATATTGCAAAGCACTGTCACTGTCACTTACCTCTATATCCCAGCAGGTGAGAGGTGCCCTGGCTCCGCCTGAGCTTCGTCAACTACACTTCCTCATCCTGGCGACTAGGTCCTCATCCGAGACTGCAAACCCTATAGGTTCAACGGCCCCTACCAGGTCCTCCTGACCACACACGTTGTGGGGCCACGTCACACACTGCAAACGCGCATTGACACCAACTAAGGAGACAACAGGAGTGCACGCCGAACACTGCTCCCCCTGCAACAGCAATGGATCCTCCTCATAGACCGCAACATCCGCTCTGCTAGCCCCTTTTCAGTGGCCTCAGAGAGACCCTCTGTCTGCTCCTACTTATCTCCTTTCTTGCGGTTCTCCCCATAATTCTAGTCCTTGATCACCTTACTCACTCCAACTCCACCTCCCCCACCTACTCTCACCCCTCCGATGTCCCGACATCGTCATACCCTCAATACCTCTTTTCTCCCCTTTTCTCCGGAAGACAATTTCTGGTATTGTTCTGTTGTTACACTCCCACTGCGTGGCTTCTCTGTAGTGGGTGCTGAGGGTGGTGGTGGCCCATTTATCTGGTGCCAGAGGGCGCCGGCTGACTTTCACGTGTCCTGCGCTGAGCACTCAGCTACACACTCGGGGCATGCTGCTGGCATCTGGCCGGTTGCGCTGGGGCGGGCCTCGCCCTTGCGCAGGGCTTTGGTGGGCATGGGGGCCCCGCCGGCTTGGGACCTGACCCCAGGCCTGTGGTCCATGCCTCGCATCCGCAGCCCAGGTTCTGCGCCTGCTGCTGCGTCTAATGCCTGCACCTGGTGGTTGCTTGGGCAACACTTACTCCATTATTTCTGTTGAGTGGGCTTCCGGCTTCTCTGGGGGCTGGGAGGTCTTCTGTGGCAGCAGGACAGGGTGCTCCAGGCTGTGGGGCCATTTCTGCTACTTGGAGGCGCTACTATATAATTCTGAACTCATACACCAGAACTAATTGGGACAAGTCCCGTACACTCACTAGTGGACAAATATCACACACACACACACACACACACACACACACACACACACACACACAGTGTGTGTGTGTGTGTGTTTGCCTTTGTGTGTGCACAGGTTTCATCCCTGTCCTTTCCTCCCTCATTTACTGTCATAGCCATGACAGGAAGAGGCCACGCTGTTCCAGTTTTCCTGGAATTAATTAACTCTGTTTAATTTAATAATAATGTTTAACACTGTTTTGTCAATACATGTCATCTGATGTTTATGTTTTTCCATGTACATGTTGTTGTTTGGTTCTATGTTTATTTGTCTCATTAGTGATTCTCCCCCTCTTTGGGTAGTGATTAGTTGTAAAAAGACCTAAACATGGTAAGATCGTTCTCCAAAGCGGGGGATTGGTGGTAGTTCTATGTAACCAAAAGCTGTTGTCATCCCATAGGTCATCCATAGAACAGAGTTATCACAGCGGAAGTTGAACTCCACTTGCAGACTAACTCTGTCCTAGATGCAATTACATACAAATACTTTGTGTTATATGCCCAGCATGCTGACAGCACGGGTAAAAAAAAAAAAAAAGAAGAAGAAGAAGAAAAAGACGACTATTAAATAATGACACATATGTAATTCCCCCCAGGGGGGCGTAGGCCTGTGTGACAGCTGTTAATTTCCTCTATAATAACATGAATCTGCCTACCATCCATCCTGGATGATATTAAGAAAGAAGACATAAGCCTGAATTAATTTTGCAACACCCCCCATTTATTTTCTTTTCTAAATTGTATGACGGAGGAGAGGGAAGAACGTGGAACCTGCTTTGCAGACTTACTAGACATAAAACCCAGACAGCTGTTGGCTCCTCAGAGATACATGTAAATAGAGCGAGGTCTCCAGTGGAGTGACAGACCAAACAGCAACTCATCGTCAGGTGCTGAACGCAAACATGGAAAAGCTGAGCTGCAGAAGGGTGTTAAAATTCAAGATGTTGTAGCAGGCCATGGAAAAATGACGATGCCACCCCACCCCCCAAAACTCTCTCCAGTATTTTCCTCTCTCATTTGAGACATCTTTCCACATCTGCAATTAGCTATTTTTGGCCATAATAAGATCACTGCAAAATGTTTGCTGTTGAAAATTATACACAATTTCATCAGTAAGCAGTAGGGATGTAACGGTACAATGGGCCACATAATCTAATAGAGAACATAAATGGATTGGAGGCACAGACCTTTTGGATTGTTGTAGTATTTGGGTTATGTGATTTTACTGTAAATGGATGGTTGTCGATATAATATGCTTTCCATTCAATAAATGTGCAATAGTTGTTTTAAAGAATATACGTTCATTATGTTCAATAAAAGTTTACATTCCTAAATCTTGAGAAACCTCATATGTAAGCTAGACAGACATTTCCCCTGCTCATTAATGTGCCCAAATGTACTGTATGCCCTTAGGCCTCAAGAGCCCTTCTGGTGCCAGCAGACACATAGAAAGCTCCTGGCAGGGAGCGCACAACAACGAAATTCTCGCATGTGCGCTTTGCATGCATGCTTCACCTCCGCTGCAACAACTTCATCCTAGGGGAGACACTGCTCTGATATCATCCTGTTAAGCCCTAAAACTTTTTAACAACAACCATATCAACGAGAAAAAGTACAACAAAGGAGCAAAATCCTTCAGACAGGAGCAAAATATTGCAACTTAAAACTCAGAGTAACAGTTTTATTGTACTTCAAAACACACTATAAAACACAATCGCCAGCGACCTCTCAGAAAAGCCCATCAGTCAGCCATGCTGGAGAGCAATGGGTGCCCCAATTAAGCTGCAATTGCTAAAAAAGCTATAGCCTACTTTTGCAAACAACATTTAGCTGTGTGCATACTGTCAAGTGTGCAGGCGTCATGTCAACAGCTCCTATGATATACTGAACAGCATCTGGAACAACACATGGAACCTATAAATTCAACCATCCTGAAAGGGCATTTTCACGCACACGCACACACAACCTACATTGCCGTGGTTGATGAATCCATGTTTCCTGGCGATGCGCTCGGCCTCGGCAGAGCCACCCTCAATCTGAACCGCCCAAGTGTTGGTGAAGACCTCTGTGGCACCGGCCCACTTCAGCGCTGCCGTCAGGAGGACAAGTAGCATCCAGTACTGCCGCAGGGCCACCCCGGCATCCATGAAAAGGAGAGCAGTATGCCCACCGGGCAGTCCCTCCGTCCGTCCTACTGTCACTCTGTCACTTCCTGGCGAGGCGTGGCAGAGCTCCGCTCTACCTCCCAGCAGCAAAGTAGAACACTGACCTAGAGAAAGGAGGACAGAGGCAGCTATGAGCTATAGGCACGGACCCCACCTATTAAGACACAAAACTCAAAGCCAGACTGGAATAAATAGAATGCACACAGGGTCTCACACTCGATCTGGCCAAGAGAGGTTAAGCCCCCCGCACTGCAAGCAACACATGAATAGAAGATCAATAGTGACAAATGTCATGTTCAAGTCTGAGTGATCAGTCAATTCTCACTCATCTTTTTCCCCACTCATCATGTCTCTGAGAAATGTGCAACTCAAGGGGTAATATTTTACATTCTGCTAAACAAGTCGCAGGAATTACAATATTTTTCAATTCCAAAGTTTGGAATTTCTCCAACCATTGTAGCTACAAAGGCTTAGGTTTGGAGGGTTTGGCTTGGGGGAAGTGTATTCCAAAACCTAATTTACATTGCAGTTCAATTTTTACCATCCATTTGATCTTACATATTACTAAATAATACAATTATAATTTTTACTCAGTATTTTTGTACAATGGGGTACAAAAGAGTGAAATGCGTGTTTAAGAGGTTTAGGGACGTCACAAGAACCGATACTTTGACAGAAAGTTGATGCCTAGCGCCATTTTTTCTCATGTATAAGTAGGACCTGGGTAGTATCAAGTAGTATCAAGCAGGTACTGCAGCACTGTCCACAAAAAGCACCAGAAAGCAGTGACATTTAGAAAAACTCTGTACAACCAAAACGCATCAATGTCGGTGGAAGTTCTTTGCCTTGGGGGGAAACGGTCAAGAGGTGATCGCAGATGCTCGGAGTCCAGACAGCACGGGGCGCTATCCAGCTTTCCATACGAACAGAGGAACAGCTGAAACACCAACACCGTGATAAATTTGGAGTTCAAGTACGGGGGAGTTTCAGGTTATGACTAAATGAACAAATGATGTTCTGCCAGACAACATGGATGAACACATGAACATGAACATGCCTAGAGTAATGAGCAGTGACACCAAACTCAAACGATGCATAACAAATAAACATAATTTCAAAGTTAATCTGAGTAAATATAATCTAAATGTGGCTCTCTTTAAACATGGCTCCAAGTGTTGAATTATCTTACTTGTTTAAGCTAACCAGACCTCATTGTGCGCTACAGTTACTACCAATCAAAGTCAAGAGTCTCATCGTCTGTCAAAATATAAGCTTTGAAAAAATATTTTCAGGACTAATGGTCTATCATCATGTTAGTATAGAGCAAACACACACACACACACATACACACACACACACACACAGCGTGTGTGTGTGTGTGTGTTTGCCTTTGTGCGTGTGTTCATCTATATTTTAATTGACTGAATGCCAACACTAATTTACTTCATGTTAGTGAGCTCCCTGAAGGATAATACACATTGCTCCACGCTTGTAAAGCTACTGCCACAATTAAAAAGTTATTTACCATATTACTTAAAGGAATTACAATATTGTTTAAGGGTTAATACTTAAAGTCTGAATGCCATAGTTCTATTTTTTCACAATGTTCATAAACAAACACACACACGCACACACACACACACACACACACACACACACACACACACACACACACACACACACACACACACACACACACACACACACACACACACACACACACACACACACACACACACACACACACACAGGCCTTTTTCTTTTCCTTTTCCGTGGTACCGAATTAAACACGGAGAATGTGGGGATTTCACTGGCATTGCCATTCGACTGCAAAAATTCCTTGTAAGTTCTCACACATTAAATATTGTACTGTAAGAATACATGAGCTAACTATTCTTCCAGATCTGGCGGATGGAGCTGTTGAGTGTCAAGTTAATAGGAACGGTTTGGAGGAATTAAGCTTAATGTAGAGCAGAGAAAAAAAAGGGTGCTAAAATCATAGGGTGTGGAAATTAAGCACTTAATTTAATCTCCAGGAAATACAGAGCACAGAGGCATGTATGATATGGCTTCTTGTTCAATATTCAATATTCCCTCAGTGATTCCCCAATAATAATCAAAATGTTACAGAATGAAGTCTTGTGAGGAGTGCAACTTTAATCTATGCCTTTGATCGTAATGAGAATTTTGTGATGGGCAGATGACATTTTCAAATTATTTGAATAACCCCCCCACAAGAAAGTAAGTAAGTTAGCTATTTTTCCACACAACTTCTCTTTAACATTTGGGCCACTGCTGACAAATACAATAGATAGCAGATACAATAGATACACAGTTGCCAAGAAAAAACTCGCAATGCAGATTTTCAGGATTAGATTAAGTTGAACATCCGTCTCTCTACATTCTTTGACAAAACCAAGAGATCCCTGATATTCACCCCCTGAAAAGTATAAGCCTGTATAAATAGAGTGAGGAAAAGCGCAGAGCACTCAGGCTGATAATTTGACAGCACAGATCGCTGCCGCTGTGCTTAGTTTGGGTGCAGAGCTCGGCTCTGGATTTTTCAGGACAATGAGGAGGAATCAAGACACTTATCCTAAACACAATGAAGATTTTCACAGTGAACGGTTAAGAATTTCCCAGACGAGACACTCGGTACGGGTACCGCAGCTTAATTCTAAATTTACGCAACAGACACATGATGATACATTGCCTCACTGGACCGCTCAGGAGGATGAAGATGAAGAAGCATCTGCATGCAAAAGGACCACACTAATGTCAGCTCAAAAGATCTCTGCCTCTTAACTATCTTTATTCATTCTGATATGCATGCAACACTATCGATTTCCCTACATCTTGGGAGATTGCGTCCTTGCAGATATTTGACTGCTTTTCAGGGACGTGAGAATAATTGCAACCCTTGATTAGTAGGATGCCTGCCGGGATGGGATATTGGTGCATTCACTTAAATCTCCACAGTGGACTTAGGAACTTTTTTCTCTCTGACTTACATCTACAAATGACATATGGAGATATTCCAACTTCGTCCAGCATACAGGAATTCCATCATCCTTCATCTGTCCTAAAATGGCCCCCTACCCGGGGCCTGTTAGGTCTATTCAACTTTGGAATGGGGGAGGAATGGTAGTTGTCCCTTGGGTTTCACAAAAAAATATTTTCGAAGTGAATGCTGATTGGGGCACAGTGTGAGACACGATGGAGGCATGACCAGGGGTTGTCACTCTTCCCGTGGAACAATTCTTCTGCTGAGCTCATTAGATGCTGCGCTTGAATCGCACAGATGGGGGACGGAGAGAGAGAGAGAGATAGAGAGATAGAGAGAGGGGAAGAATAAGAGAAAGAGAGAAACCGACAGACATAAGGACAGAGGCAGAGAACAGAGTGAAAGGGAAAGGAGGGTGAGAAAACAAGAGGGGCGGAGAACAGGATAAACGTGGCGGGAGACTGGGGACAGAAAGGAAAGGGGAGAGAGACGGGAGCGATAGAATGAGAAAGCAGAGGAGAGATAACCCTGTAACAGCATTGCTGAAGAGCGCAAGCGAGGAAACAATACACCCTTCTAAAAAAAAAAAAGAGCCTTAGAATATAGCAGAGAGAAAAGGTAACGAGAGCCGCATACTTTTCATACATTTGAAAGCCCTGGCAAAAACTGAAATGAAACTCTGACCATCACAATAAGAACACTTCAGTCTCACTAAAATCCAAATTTTAAAAGAAAGCCGAAACTAAATTGCATCCAATCCTTACATCTAACAAATGTAAATCTAACTCAATATACTGTATACTGTATACCTGCAGTATGCAAAAGAGAAGAAAAAAATTAGCACCTTCTCTCTCAAGCTCCATGCTTCACAGCAAGAAGGTCCTGGGTTCGATTCTCGCCTGGGGCGCTGTTGGCACCGTGCTATCTCCCAATTGGGTGCCTTTCTGTGTGGAGTTTGCATGTTCTCCCCGTGCTCACATGGGGTTTCCTCCACCTACCATCAGTAAGGACCCCCACCAAAAACATGCACACATCATCGTCTGACCAGCGATGGACACTCGTCACCTGGTCCCCGGGCGCATCCACGAATGCTGCCCACTGCTCCTGGCTGTGCCCCCGGAGGAAGGACAAGCCAGGATGGGTCAAATGCAGAGGCCTCATTTCACCGGCCACCACCCAAAGGGTGTGCATGTGTGTGTGTGCATGTGTTGTAGTGTGGTGTGCTGCGTGACAATTTAAGATTCTTCTTCTTCTTATAAACATCTCAAGGTGGGAAATAATGCGAGAGGGAGATCACAGCATCGCGTTCTTGAAAAGGCTTCCTCATTCCTAGAATAAAATAGGTTGCAATTGTTTTAGTTTTTTTACAAAACGCATTCATTCGGCTTGATAAGTGAAGCGACAAGTGACACACATTGCATGAAAATCACACTAATTAAAACTCAGGTGCCTTTGCAGCATTCAGGCTACAACAGCTAGTATGGTTACAATGTTTCACCCTCTCTTCAGTCAAACTAACCGGTGTAGACACTCCTGTCTGGACAAACCTCCCCACCCTGCATTTAATTTCACTGAGTGGTTGAGAGACAGAGTAAACTGCATCCGAAGACCATTAGCACACCACTGTGTTACCATTGTTGTTTTACTACAGCTATAAACACTCGGGCAACGGGCATTGTACTGCCAGTAATGCTGTCGGTCAGCAGCTGTGAAAAGTTAAGCCCCTTTCTCACATGGAATCCATAACCTTGCTGGATAAAAAATATCCAGCGAAGGCAGCAGGTAGTCATTCACACATTGGCCTCCTTCACGGAGAAGTACTGTATGGAGTCTGTTCCCACGTTAGATGACTTACAGATACAGCAGGTAATGTGTGAGGGTTAGTATGTTATGTCCCGCGTGGATGCAATCGTTTGACAATCTGTCTGCAACGGACGTACAATCTGAATCGGTTTCGTTTTTTCTAAATTTTATTTTATTTTTTTAAATGGCTCTCAGAGACCAGTGCTTCGCTTCTGTCCCCCCGCCCCTCCCAAATGGCCTTGTTTTCCGTCCGCTGACGGCACCGGGGCAGAGCCCTCATCCCAGGACGCAGTTACCCTTACCCAATGTTATTAAATCAGTGTGATCATTTTCAACCTGTCCCTCACTCTCCGCCTCCGGAGGAGAAACTTTCTCCACCCGTTCTTCCTCTCCCTGTCCGCTGGTTCCCTCTCTGCTCCACGCTCCCGTGTCGGTGCTGCAGCCGGTGGTGGTGGACCGCCTGCAGCCTACTGCAGGTATGGGCAGGCACTTGACCAGCGATGGACACTCGTCACCAGGACGCGTCGACGAATGCTGCCCAGGCCCTGGCTGCCCGCCGGAGGAAGGACAAGCCAGGATGGGTCAAATGCAGAGGCCACATTTCACCGGCCACCACCCAAAGCATGTGCATGTGTGTGTGTGTGTGCATGTGTTGTAGTGTGGTGTGTTGTGGTCTTCTTCTTCACTTGGGCCCGATGTCACCACACTCAAAGCACTTCATAATTCCCAAACAGACTTACATCATGTGGCGCCCCTCTCCATCACTAACTCTAAAAGAATCGTCCAGGGTCTGAGCGGCATTTTAAAAAGCCACAAATACCTGCCTCCGTGGAGACTGGATGTGTTTCAGTTTCTCGTCTTAGCATTCAAGCTCCACGGTACTGACTCACCATTTTTCAAAATGTTTATTTTTTTATTCCCGAAAACAAACTATTTGTGCCTTGCAGGTATTCGGATTCGGCTCCACTCCTACTTTACATGCTTGTCCCGGCAATTTTACTGCTTCCACTCTCTCACACACACACACACACACACACACACACACACACACACACACACACACACACACACACACTTCCATATACAGCTGTACCGGCATTTTCCCCTAAACAATACTAGATTGAGAGTGAGAAAATCTACAGAACAATTTTTACAGAACACCGACACCGGCTCCTTTTCCCACATTAAGCCAATATGGAACATTGCCAGTGGATTTACGGCTTTCAGCGCAAGTGGAAAAGGGGCTTTAGACAAATGGGTATTGGATAAAAAACAATAAAAATAAAAAAATGAAAAAAGAAAAAGGTTTGGTTCAATCATCCCAGCATCTTCAAAAACCTAGGATAAGAGAGCTCGCCCTTGACCGAGACAGTTGACGCCCAAACACCTACCACTGAGCTTCTCGGGTGTCGGAACAATGTGTAGAACAGCACAACACTATATTAATATTAAATAGGGCCTTGGTGAGAAACCCCTGCGTGTTCGCTCAATTTATCACGGATACATTGAGATGAAACAACAGGAAGAACAGGAGGAGAATAATGGGCGAGGGGAGCTTGACAAACAAAGGACAGTTAAATAGCACGTTTCGTCTTGAGGAGACTGAATAGGTGTGTTTTGTTCCTCCAGCGGTGGTGCTGCTGCGTGAAGAAGCGTCCTAGTTTCTAATTCAGGATTTCCAGTTGGCCAAATCAACAACCACCCAAGCGCACCGGGTTCGCCCTCTCCTAGAAAACAGAGGCATGGCAGCGGATTGCACAGCATGAGGAACATCAAGCGGCTCAGACAGAGCACCATCCTCTCCTCGAAGGAAAATTGCCCAGAGCAGAAGGGACGACTGTAAAACCAGGGCTGCACAGGCATGTTGTTCGCGCACACACACACACACACACACACACACACACACACTTCAAGACAGTATTACACAGCTGGCAGTGAGCTTCAGTGGGGGATTGAGTGAGGATGCGGTGACAACTGAAGCCAGATGTTGCTCTTCCAGCTGAGCGGAGGGAGGCGCCTGACAGTACGGGACGGGAGATTGGTGTCCACATCACTTTTATATGTAACATTATACTATTCTCAAAGGGATAACACTCCTGAACAATGCACTGAGATCTGTATTCTATTGGGAAAGGACATAGTACTCGGCCCAGCCGCTCCTGTTACTGGATCCTCCTGATGAGTTTGCTGCCAAAACACCGCACACCACCGTGACCATAGGTCCTCACCCCATAGTTGCTTAACTTTTTCGAGGCATAGAAAGACACATAGTGTAACATGGACTCCCCCACAGTGTCGGTCATTGGACCGAACTCAGCATTAATGTAAATAAAAGCAAGTCAGTACGAAATAATCACAACCACACTGAATATACACTGACCCTGGGCTGAAATATCAATCCGATATTGGCAGGAATTGAAGCACCCGCGCCGGCGCAGCATCCCCACATTTTTCGCAAACGCATTCCCACCTCGCGGAGAAAAGTACTGAGATATATTCACCCAAAACAGAAGCAGGAGAGGAGCAGGAGGAGAGCCCGCACTGGCGCTCTTCGTCGGCCGACGCGCGTTTAGACCCGCGCGGGGGGGGGGAGGAAACAGATGTTTGTGGAAATATTACAACGTGGTCAAATCGAATAAGGAGGAAAAAACAGCTGAACGGAGACACCAGTCGCGAGTTAACCCGTCACGTTAATGCACGCTGGCTGACAGCGTTGAGCTCACCAGGAATAAACTTCAGCACCGCACGCAGTAGCGGGGAGGCTGGGAAACATATCTCCGCCCGGGGCACCTTGTTGTTGTTGTTGTTGTTGTTGTTGTTGTTGTTGTTGTTCGCGTGGGTAAAAACAAAAAAAACACATGTCCGAAGCGAAAACCCTTAAGTGAGACCGTCCATAGCGGCGCAGTCAGAGACGTCTGCGCTAATAGCCCTCGGTGGCCCCCTCTCCCTCTCCCTCTCCCTCCCCCTCCAAAACACTCTTCATTGTTCCCACCCACTCCGCCGCTTCTCTCCTCCCTAAATAGAACCCATCCCCTGGCCTCGTCTCTGGAAACCGCGAACGGCGGCGTCGGTTGGCTGCGGTCTCAGACTCCCGACCTCGTCCCCCCCCCCCCCTCCCACCTCCACCCAAGCAGAGGATTCGCTCCGGCGGCTCGGTTCGGCCCACAGCAACTTCACGGAGCCCGCCGCTCTACTTCCCGAACAAAGCCAGGTGGACATCCGACTCCCCTCCGCGTCCGCGTCGCCTCGGTCGCCGCGGGCGAACGACCGACGGAACCGCCGTCGCGGTGGCGATTTGACGTTCGCACGTCGGGTCCAGCTGTGGCCCGAAGCGGCGTCCGTTTGGCTTGACGCGGTTGGGTTCGGGTTTCAATTGGCAGCTCTGTAGTACGGGACGAAAACCAAACATTCCGCGTAGACACTGATAATATTAAAGTTACAACTAAAACACTGGGTGAGTACTGACGAGACGACACTTTTATTGTTTTATTCATTATTGACAGTTATGGCGTAAGTTTTTTTTTTTTTTTTTTTTTTTTTTTTTTTTACTTTATTGACTCGCCCCCAACGCCACAGCCACACTCTCCAGGAAACGCGTCACAAGCATGCTGCGTTCCCCGGGAGCTCGCAACTCGGACACCGCGGCTTCCCGAAAGAGCACCGGGAAATATTACAAGGAAAGGGAATGGATGCGACGTCCGGGTCAAGGGAGCCGCCCTGCCCCGGGGTCCGCGCCGGCGTGCCCCGTCCGCCAGGGTGAACAAAGTCCCCTTTGCGTCGGCTGTCACCTGAAAGCGCGTCCAACTTCGAGCTAAACTATTACGTTAACACACGCGTCGTGGGTTGCAGAATTCGTTTGCCGAGCAGACACACATTGACGGCGGGTGTCCGTTTCCCCGAGAATGAGGCGATGGGACGCGTTCGGCTCGGGGGTGGGGCTCCCGAGCCGATCTCCGAGCTGCACCGTGAACGCAGCAATTCGAATCCGCAGGCTTGCAGGGGTACGCGTCATTCCCAATCGTGTGATCGCCGACGGGGCGGGGGCTGTCGCTCCCCGCCGTTGTCATGGCCTATCGGAAACGATCCGCGCTGCGCGGGGGGCCGCGAACGAACGTCGCCGGCGCTGACGATCACAGCGGTTGTCAGTGAGCGCCATCTAGGGGGCGTCCAGTACAAGCGCACGCAAAGCGCGCTGACGGTGGAGGGGAGACCTCCTTTCTAACCCGTGACAGCCGGGTGCGGCGAACGCTCGGGCCCGCCTGTAGCGCCGCTTGTAGCGCGGAACAAAGTTAAGGGCAGCACGCATGTGCCGTCAACCCGGATGTCGATTTTTCCATCCTCCCTTTTTTTTTTTTTTTTAATTATTATTATTATTATTTTTTTAATCAAGTTGCGGCAAATTGGGGTTAATAGCAGTAAGCGCATGTAAACACGCGCGGTTCGGACCGGGCCAAAGCGGGCTAAACACGTTGGGCATGCGCGACTGCTGCGCCGCGGTTTCTGACGGAGATCTCCACCTTTCAACTGAGGTGAGAGGTGTGTGTGCGTGTGCGTGTGTGTGTGCGTGTGCGTGGGGCACTTTTATCATATGGAATTAGAACGGGTGACCTGGAATATTATTGAAGTGGATGAAAGTAGGCGAAAATAAGTCGTGCCACCTCCCGCTCCTTTTCAGACAAACGCCCACGGCACATAATGAAGACAGTGCACATGCACATATGCACAAATAGAGAGAGATTCCATATCAAATACAATAAAAATCTTTGTTTATTTATTATTATTTTTTTTTCCAGTGACCGGATACATACTCGCTACGGTCATGTCACACATACAGTATGTGGAAATGTCAACACACGGCACACACAAAAAAAATACATGCACATGTAAACACAGAGATTGCATATTGTTTTTATGAAAACTTTTTTATATTGATTTTATTTTATATTTTTTTTCCCCAGGGGGATGGGGGTAGGAAAGCGACACATACACACCACGTCATACACTCAGTATATGGATATATAAACAAACAGGTACCTTATATGTGCACATATACAAATGCAGATATATATACATACACATGGTATTGCACATTTGTTTGATTGTGCACCGCTTTCTGTCTTGTAGACTAGACTGGTACTTAAAGAGAATGGACTTTCGCAGTAAGAGGCACGAGCGCGGCAGCAACTGGACCGACCCGGAGATAGTGGAGCTGCTCCAGCTGTGGTCAGACGACTCGGTCCAGGTCGAGCTGGAGAGCTCGCTGCGCAACCAGCGCGTGTTCGACCGCATAGCCTGCGTGCTGCGCGAGAAGGGCGTGTACCGCACGGGCGACCAGTGCAGGGAGAAAATCAAAAAGATGAAGCTGGAGTACCGCCGCATCAAGGACAACCACAAGATGCGCTCGTGGAAGTTCTACGACGTCATGGACAGGGTGCTGGCCAACCGGCCCGCCGTCACCTACTCCTCCCTGGGCGGAGCGGTGGTTGCCCAGCAGATGTTCCACAGCCCGGGTGGAGGTGGCGGTTGTGGGGGCGGAGGTGGTCCGGACTCATACCTGCAGGTGGTTTCCTCAGGGGGCTGTTTCGGCCCTGTGTCCGCGGGCGGCTTTTTGTTCGGCAACCCGCCCAGGTCCAGCGATTTGCTGTTGGACGTCAAGTGCGAGAACGTTGAGGACGTGATGGTAAACTCAGGCACGGCGCCCCCGGCGATGTACTATGGGTCGGCGGACGATCCGGAGACTGACGAGCAGTCTGTGTTAGAGCCAGAAGAAGCTCTGGGACGAGGACAGGGCTTAGCTAGTGCCAGGATTTCCCCCGCAGGTTGTTCTTCTACAGTCTCAGGTCTTTTGCTTTGTACATTAGGTAAAAAAGAACGAGTTTCAAAGTGCTCTCTACCCTCCTGTCTCATTTCCCTCAGGTTTCAGCGCCTTAAACATGGCCGTCCCTACAGCTGCAGCCACCGCCAAGGCCACTGGTTCCCATCTCCAGGAGAGCGTGGTCCAACCCAGGAAGGAGGACAATGGCCGCCCAGGGAACGAGGCGAGGCAGAGGAAGCGGCGCAGAGCCGGGAAAGGTGCTGGTCACTGTGGGGTGGCTGGGTGCGGGGGCCAGGGCCAGGGCCAAAGCCTCGACAAGGCCCTGGCCAGCTTCTTCAGCTGGCAGCAGGTGGCAGAGGAGCGCCTCCTCTCGCTGGAGGAGGCCCGTTTGGAGAGCGAGACTCGGGCAGAGGAGCGGCGCGAGCAGCGGGAGGAGCTGCGGGCGGAGCTGGACCGCCAGCATGAACTGAGGCTGCTCACGGTGTTCGCCGGGGCCCTGGCTGCGGTCAGACAGGGGGGCCCTGCCGCCAAAGACACTTCACCTGCGACTCCCAATGCACCCGCCGCCTCTTCATTTTCTTCCCCGACGCCTCCTGAGGCTCAGACGGTGCAAAGTACATCTAGTGCGGTGAAACCCAAACCGACGGCAGCAACCGCTTCGCCCGCTAAGGCCGGCGACAGCGCCGAGAATCTTCTGGTGAACCCGAGGGCCGCAAGGGCCTCTGCCCCTAGCGCCTTCCTGTCCAGCCGTGGGAACTACCTCCGGCAGCACCAAGGCCTCCTGCAGGAGGGCTTTGCCCAGTACCACGCAGACAAATACCACCATGAAGACAACCCCAACGTGAGTAGGCCACGGAGGTGAGACCAGTTATGAAATGGTTATTCAGTAATGCGATGTAATGACACCTGCTCTACAGGGCGTGGTCAATATGGGCACCAGTGAGAACAAACTGTGCTTCGATCTTCTCCACAAACGGGTGAGTTGGACCACGGAGAAGCTCACTGGTGACAATTTAGTCACTTGTGTCTTTCATTCCTTTTCTCCAGTGTCATAATGATGGCAACAGGCTCTATTTTTCCCCACCCTCTGTTTTCTAATGTGCTTCCTCCTTTTGTGGCCCAGCTGACACAGCCTGACATGCAGCTCATGGATCCACAGCTGCTGAACTACCCAGACTGGAAGGGATATGCCTTGTGAGACTTTTACATTAAATTTTTTTTTTCTTCTTCTTCTTCTTCCTTTCAAACGTGTTGTCCGAAGAGCCCAGCTAGGGCTGGGCCTGCCATTTGGCCAAAATCACCAAATGAAAGAAGCAACTTAAACTTATTAGCTTGCAGAGTGAAGAAAAACGGTATATACTGGGAAAACATGTCAAAACCTAAATGAGAAGCAGCCGATATAAAGAAACAAATATCCAGCAAAGAAGCAATGACACAAATTGCCGTTTGACATTTCAAACACCCATTGAAACCATGGATTATTCCGACATCATTTAATTTACCGCCACATTAAAATTATTACCTCAATACAAACATTATATCTTTCTTCTCTGAAAAAGACCTGTTAGGCTTTGTGAACCAAAGTGCAAGGCGGGAGAGAGAGTCTCTATAACAACAACAACAACAAAAAAATATATTTCTAGCCTGACAGGTTTGATCTTTTGTTTATTTCCATTTGTTTCCTAAATCTAAATTTGCCTAAATTGGAATGGTATGGGGCCTTTCTAATGGTGAACTCTTTGATGAGGCGATTCATGGGTTGACTCCAGAATTTCTGATCGATGATTTCCTATTTTGTCGATGATTTGGATGATGTTCTCTTGCCTCGCAGTCTCAGGAAGGAGGTGGCCAGCTTCCTGACGAACTACTGCGGCTCCCAGAGGCCGCTTAACGCCGATAACGTGAGTGAAATGTCGAGATTATAAACCCAATTCGTGAAATGCCGCGGAAAACACAGAGCGTCACCGAAACGACCGATAAAGCAGCTGTAATGTTTATAACCAAATTTCCCTCCAGATTAAATGAAATAACTGTCTGTTTTAGTGCCATTAATAATAGTTTTATGTTTATTGCCCTCCTTCCGGTACCTAATGGAATGTTCATCTTCTCCCAGGTTGTGGTGATAAACGGCTGCGGTTCCCTCTTCTCTGCTATCGCTGCCGTAATTTGTGACCCTGAAGGTGAGAACAGAACAGATTGTCAATTTCTACTCTATAGCGCAACATTTTTTTGAATTATTATTAATTTTGCAGAGGGAACTACAAGACCATTTCCCATAATAATTTCCCATTCCCAGATAAATGTTTTCTCAAATATATGAGAAAACATTTTATATATATTTAAAGGGATACTGTGAACTTGTTTTTATTTTAGCTCTAAATTGAAATATAAAACTACTCCCCCATGAAAGACCTTCAACCTGGTCATAATATTATATTATTATATTATATATATTATATTATATATTAACGTTTCTTTACAAACGTGATTAAAAAGACATTAGTGAGTGTTGCTCAGCAGCGCCGTCTGCAGGTGGACAGTGGTACAACACGTGCAATGTAAGAAAAGAAGCCACTGAATAATAAAAAAAATAATACTTGAAAAATAACTGACCGATTTAAAAAAAAAAAAAAAAAAAAAAAAAAAAAAAAAAAGTGAGGGGGGGGTAATTGACCAATTAACAAATCTAAGAAAAAGAACAGAAAAAAAACAAAAAAAAAACGACTTATTAACATTTTTCAAGAAAAAGCAACAACTTAAATACATATGAGCACAAACGAGAAAAAAACTGCAGACTACTAAAAAAAACACCCAAAATGTGAGACTTTGAAAATACGCTCATTTTCATACTTTCGCATCTTTGCTCGCTCCACTTCTTGTGGCATTCAGACTCGAACCAGGCGAAGTGAAATTCCTCCTCAATCCAACACAATGACAGATTGAATTGAATGTGATTTGAAGGCCGTTGGCTTGAAAAGTGACCCGTTGTGACCACGCCTCACTGTGAGGGGAAATCATTTCCCAACTCCAAATGACGGGATGAACTGGTTATTGGCTCATTAGCTGCTTGGAATGGGGACCAATAAGCAATCACGGTGTCATGACATTTCACTGCATATATGGATGACGGTATGTTCAGTATATGTATGTGACAAATAATGTCTTGAATTTGAAATAGATGATGGGCCATTATGGAAGCATCAATGCATACATACGGTGTTAGTGTGTATCTGTGTGCGAGTGTGTATTTATCCTAGCACTCACACACAGATTATTTTATTTTTATAATTTTTGTTAATTTGTTCTTATTACATTTATTCTTATTTTGTATTTCCTCTCTCTCTCTCTCTCTCTCTCTCTCTCTCTCTCTCTCTCTCTCTCTCTCTCTCTCTCTCTCTCTCTCCCCTTCAGACGCCATCCTGATTCCCTCTCCTTTCTACGGTGTGATCTCTGAGGATGTGAGCTTCTACAGTGGAGTGAGACTCTTCCACGTTGCTCTGGTCGACCAGGTGCCCTCACATTACAGAGTTACACTGTTGTTCTTGACACACTTTTAGAAAACCTTAATTCATTTACCGCAGAAGGTTATTTAAAATGTAACAATCAGTCCTTTTGGTTTTGAGAATTTTCTTTCTTCTCAGGCCGTCGAGGAAGGCGGCCGTCCCTTCCACCTCAGTGTGTCGGCACTGGAGGAGGCTCTGAGCACGGCCAAACAGGAGGTATTTAAACTCCTGTGTCATATCGTTTTTAGCCAGTGTATGGAGCCTGGATCATGTTTATGGTTCACATTCAGAGTTTTCCGTTGACTTTGCGTACGTCCGTTAAAAATTCCAAACCTTGAAAACTTTGAAAACCCTCTTCCTCCTCCAGGGAGTGATAATCCGCGCCGTCATCCTGGTGAATCCTCACAACCCCCTGGCGCAGGTCTACACCCCAGAGGAGATGAACGGCTTTTTGGAATTTGCCAAAAGGTTTGTCACCCCTTTTTTTTTTTTTTTCTTCTCTCTCCAGTTAAATCCACCTGCTCTGCGCTCCCTCGGCTCCTTGAAACACCTTGAGCTTTTCGTGTTTACTCTTTTTTGGGATTTACTCCTTTATTTTTACAGCCAGGAGCGCCGTCTGGTGCAGAATATCAAGTGCTCTAGATTGACTTTTAATGCCCCCCAAAGCATCAGCATATTGTCAAGTGCAGCCACAGGCAAAGAAACCTCCTGTCGCCCTCCTCCCTCCCGTAGGCCGCTTCCCTTCTTTCGCCCAGGTCCAATATCCCCCATATCGCTCAGGGTCCCGTGTCGCCCGGGATCCCATGTCGCTCAGGGTTTCATGTCCGCCAGGGTCCCATGTCCGCCAGGGTCCCATGTCCGCCAGGGTCCCATGTCCGCCAGGGTCCCATGTCCGCCAGGGTCCCATGTCCGCCAGGGTCCCATGTCGCCCGGGATCCCATGTCGCTCGGGATCCCATGTCGCTCGGGGTCCCATGTCGCTCGGGGTCCCATGTCGCCCTTTGGGTCCTTTGACGACCAAGCCAAGGAAACTTAACAGTATTTTCTGCTTCAGACACGAGCTCCATGCCATTGTGGATGAGGTGTACATGCTGACGGTGTTTGAGGAGTCCTTCACATTTCGGAGCGTGCTCAGTAGAGACAGGTAGTGTTTGAACTCGCACACATTGGATCCCGAGCAGAAGCGTTGTGAGTAATAGCCGAGTTTATTTTTCTCACACCTGTGTCTCACACCGCTCTCTTATTCCAGTTTGCCTGATCCACAGAGGACGCATGTGATGTGGGGACTCAGCAAGGTAACGACTCACAAAGTCCTATTTGTATTATTATTTCAAAACAACATCTGTTTACCTTTCTTATGCCTACACTCACAAGCTTTTCATTGACTCTTACAATAGAATTGTACATAATGCAAACCCGCACAATTTCCTATTTTCGTTAGAATGTGAATTGTTGATACTGAGGTTTATTGTATATTGCCTAATTTTTCTTTAGTTTTCTTTGTTAATATTTTTTTGTTTATTTAAGGACTACTTTGCTGGTGTGTTGTTTCTGTTTAGGCTTTATTTTCTTGTTTATTGATTTTGTAGGTTTATTTGTTGTATTAATTTCTTTCGATATTTCAGGAATTTTTTTGGGGTTTATTGTGCATCATAAAATCTCTGTTAATTGTTTATTTGCGGACTATTTCCTTGTTGGTTGTTTATTTTTATTATTTATTGCCAATTTTTTATATTTTGTATTTTTATCTAATCTATGGATCTTATCTATCTATGATTTCCAAGCTAGGCAAAGTCAGTGTCCAGGATCATGATAAAGATCACTTTGGGTGTTGTTTGGCCTTCGCACTAACTGTGTCGTCCTGTGTGTTTTTTTATTTTTATTTTATTTTATTTTTTTTTACTTTTTTGTTGTTTTTTTGTTTTTCTCCTCTAGGACTTTGCGATGGCGGGTATCAGAGTGGGCACGCTGTACACTGAGAACCGGGACCTGATGGAGGCCTTGGAGCAGCTCGCATCCTTCCACGGCGTCCCAGGACCCACACAGCACATGGTGGCTCAGCTGCTCCAGGACAGAGGTGTGGAGCAGATATACTCGATTTGACCTTGGCTTTTAAGGTCACGATTTTCGATTTAAACACATGTATTTTTATTTTTTTTCCAGCACTGACGGCTATGCCATTGTCAAGTGTTGATTTGTAAAGACAAACGCTTGTTTCTCAATAAGTAACTTTGAGTCCAGTCACATTCAGTCATTATAAATAATGTTATGTTTTTGTAATGGAATAAATACAAACAAAATATTTCATGCAATTTCATCGATAAAAAGAAATGCTTGGGAGCCGTAAGAGCCGGTTCATCCGGCTCACTGAGAAGAGACAAACTTTTCAACACACTGCAAGTGCATCTCTTCCCCTCCACGTCTGTGTGCGCTCTGTACGTTCTTCTCTAAATTGACTTTTCCCCCAAACTCTACTCATAACATCACAGCATCATGTTCCGTTTAACATTATCATCTTTGATATCGCAATCCAAATCATATCCGTAACGTTAACTACTCTTATGGAGCGCTTACCAGCAGTTCACCCAAGCTGCTGTACTCTGTTCTGCCCTCTCAATTGGACAAATTAAGTGGACATATTGTAAAATATATCATATTTTATTGAATGGGAGCGAGCTCCCCCCGCACACGCAGCTCAGCTGAAAAAACTCTGCTTCAGCGATACAGTACCCAGGTTATTTTCACATAAGGTAACATTATACCGTTTTTACACCAAAATTTGCTTTTTTTTAAACCCGGATAAACAAGCTTAAAATAAGCGATTGACCTTTCCCATTGCAAGGACTAACGCTTTATTTATTTTTCATTTTTCACGTTTGACGTCACAAACATGTCGAACGTCCAAAAGAATCAGATCGTTTGTGAACGACCCAACACTACACTAGAAGCAGCGCGGAGTATCCACGCGTGGAGTATAGCAGCACCCAATGCGCAGTGCACGCACCGGTCCTTTGGCGGTGGGGAGACGCTCCTCCGGTTCGGAGACCGGCTTGGGGCGGTGCTGGAGTGGCTTGGAGCCCGCGGGGAACATGGGGGATCTCCGCTGTGGTCCCCACACTCAAAACATTTCATGGTCCCCATGCAGGAAAAAAGCCATAAACTTCTGATTTTGATTTTGGATTCTAAATCGTTTCTTGAAGTTGGTCCGGTTCTGACGCTCACATGCCCATTGTAGGCGCTTTCAGCGGTGGAGGTCAGCATGGGCACTCTGACCGGTCTGCATTTACACCGCCCCATATGCAGCAAGCTGTGATGCACTGTGTGTTGTGACACCTTTCTATCATAACCAGCATTAACTTTTTCAGCAATTTGTGCTACAGTAGCTCTTCTGTGGGATCCACTGGTTACCTGTAGCCGCTCGCTCAAGTTCAAGTCCGTGATGCTGGCCTACAGAGTGATTGTTGGAATGCTCCCACTTACTTAAATGCTCATGTAAGAGCACATGTAACCCCCCCGGATGCTGCGTCCGTCAAATGAGCGTTGCCTGGCTCTGCCGGCTCCACAACCACGGCAATCCAGCCTATTCTCATTTGTAGTTCCACGTTGGTGGAACAAGCTGCCAAAAAACATCAGAGCAGGGACCTCCCTCTCTGTCTTTAAGAAGCACTTGAAGACCCAGCTCTTCAGAGAGCACCTCCTCTCCTAACTTACATTTACTTAGCACTACTTCGCAGTATTTAATTATTGTTACACTAATGTTTTCTGTTGCCATGTAGCTTGAATATTATTCTCCCTTGTAAGTCGCTTTGGATAAAAGCCTCTGCTAAATGACTAAATGTAAATGGATCAGACCAGACGGGCTTGACTTTGCTCCCCACGCACGTCAATGAGCCCATGGACGCCCATGACCCCGTCGCGGTTTATCGGTTGGCCTTCCTTGGACCACTGCAGACCGGAAACACCCCACAATACCACAATTTGGCCCTTGTCAAAGTCGCTCAGATCCTAACCCTTGCCCATTTATCCTGCTTCCAACACATCAACTTCAAGAACTGACTGTTCACTTGCTAACTCATATATCCCACCCCTTTTGAAAGAGGTGTGTGTGTGTGTGTGTGTGTGTGTGTGTGTGTGTGTGTGTGTGTGTGTGTGTGTGTGTGTGTGTGTGTGTGTGTGTGTGTGTGTGTGTGTGTGTGTGTGTGTAAGCAGTCACACCTGTATAGGTAATTGGGCCCGGGATCGGGGTGGCTGTACGCCTGTTGCTCGTTAGAGCAGTCAAAGCGCAACAGGTCAAACCCCCCCTGTTTTCCATCTGCTCCAGGCTTGTTCCATTTTGCTCTCTACAATAAAAATGGTACATTTCAACCCCCATCGCCTGTGTCTCTGTGTCGGAAGGCCATCGAAACGCCACTCAGGTGGTGTGTGGCAGGCGGATCTGCTACAAAACGAAATAACTATATAGATATAGATATATAGATATATATATAGATATATAGATATATAGTTATAGATATATATATATAGTTATATATATATATATATAGTTATTTAGTTTTATTATTTTCCCGTAACAGAATGGATCAACAAGACGTTCCTGCCCGAGAACCACGCGCGGATGCGGGCAGCCCACGGCTTGGTGACGGGTGAGCTGCGGAGGCTAGGCATCCCCTACCTCCACCACCCCGTCGGCTTCTACGTCTGGGCCAACTTCAGGAAGGTATCTGGACCAGTTGCTATTGTTCAAATCTGTTCGATCCCATCCACAGAGCAGTGGTTCTCAATGTGGGGTCCGGGGAACCTTCCACAGTGGGTTCTTCAAGAAGGCTCCAGGGGGTCCCCAGTCAAAATGATTACTAGTTAAAACCTCAGTGCTATTTAATTTACAAGACGCTGGCACCATTATAATGAAGAATAGTTGGCTCACCTGGTAGAGCGCACAAGTCCTTCCCACAGCGGGGCCCTCATGGCTCCATGTCCTCACCTCTCTCCCTGCCTTTCCTGTCTCTACACTGTCCTATCCAAAAAATGCAGAAAATGCTGCCGAAGAAAATCTTAAAATAAATTAAAAAGTGCAATAGTCCCTGTTTTGATGCTACTTTCACTGTTATCTTCTTACTATTAAGGAAGGAATCTCTTTCTGTCTGTTTGCCTGAATTTATGTCCTTTTGATTATCTCGAGCAGGGCTCCAGGGCTCTGCGATTGGGTCACAGAGTGTCCTTCCCGGTGTGTGACTTTAACCGGCAGTTTCGTCTTCCAGTGTAGAACGCAGGACTGAATCGTTGACATTTTGTTGAACTGCGCCATTAAAATGTCTTAGAACGTCTTACACTTTGAACAAGCATGTACAAGTCTCTCTCATTATAGTATAGTATAGACAAAATCCTGTCCAACAAAAAAACCTTCTCAGATTTGATCTCCCAGAGACAATGTCTCATCAATGGGGGCTCAGTGGACTAATGCACATGATCAAATTGAAGGTCCTTGATATGTAGAGAAGGTTGAGAATCACTCCAGTTCTCGATTTGTTGCTTTGGCCTTTCCTCCCCATTTAAAACCAATGGCAAATCTAAAAGATGGAAGTATACTGACTTTCAGCCAAACAGAACCTGATGGAGGACACCCAGTTCCAATCAAAACTGACTTGATCTCCATCTACATCTCCCTCGTAGTTCCTGGTGGAGGCCTCCTTTGCGGAAGAGCTCTCGCTGTGGAGGACGTTCCTCAGACACAAGGTGGTGCTGAGCTGCGGCCAGGCCTTCTCCTGCCCCACCCCCGGCTGGTTCCGCATCGTCTTCACCGACCAACAGCGCCACCTGGAGCTCGGTTCGTTCCCACCGGACATTTCAGAATCGGAATCGGTTTATTCCACCAAGTACATTTTGATATAGGAGGAATTTGCCGTTGGTGGGGGATTGCTGCGTTCCTCTCAAGACAATGAGCATAAAGAGCTTGACGATCTGAAGAATATAAATAATAATAAAATACAAATAAAAATATACAGAAATATCCAAAAGTTTAAAAATATACAACGTGCAATTGTATGCACAGGATAAATGATTGGTCTAGGCATACTGTATAAGGTAGAAATGTTTGCTATGTACGTATATACAAAATTATCATATTATATTTAACCTTCCATTTTAGATAATAGCCCCTTTTATCTGCACGAGTAACAAGCAAATTTGAAATCCTTAATTTGCTCTGCGCTTCATAAGAGTAGTAAAGGTGATGATATGATTTAGATTGTGATATTAAAGATAAGATAATAATGTGAGACAGAACATGATGCTTTGATATTGTCGCACCAAGCACAGGCTCACAGACTTTTAAAAGGGAGCCGTTGTTTGAGTAGAGGAGACACTGTTATACATTGCAGATTTATTTATTGTTTCAATATTTAAAATAAAATTTGTGTGTGTGTGTGTGTGTGTGTGTGTGTGTGTGTGTGTGTGTGTGTGTGTGTGTGTGTGTGTGTGTGTGTGTGTGTGTGTGTGTGTGTGTGTGTGTGTGTGTGTGTGTGTGTGTGTGTGTGTGCACAGCTCAATACATTTATGAATAGCGCAGACACTGAGCCGCGCTCGAGATGATTATTTAAAATCTTTAATCCAAATTAAATTCTAACGTCAATAATAATAATAAAAAAATGCTCAACAGAGAATAAATTATTCAATAGAAATGAATAAATCTACTACTACTGCTACGAGTGTTATTATTAAGGTAATAAAGTCCCAGAGTTGTAGCGCGGTCTGCGGGAGAGAAGATGCTCGTTCTCGGGGACTTCTCAGAATCCGCAAGGCGTGTGTCAATGCCCCGGGATGGTCATCCTGCAGAGAAAATATATTCTTAACCCCTCCCCCCACCACCACCGCCAAAAAACCCCACCCTCAATCCATGAATGCTTCTCAGATTGTGTGTGTGTGTGTGTGTGTGTGTGTGTGTGTGTGTGTGTGTGTGTGTGTGTGTGTGTGTGTGTGTGTGTGTGTGTGTGTGTGTGTGTGTGTGTGTGTGTGTGTGTGTGTGTGTGTGATCCTCCGCAGGATCCAGCGCTCCTGTCCCCTCCCTCCCTCCCTCCCCTCTGCTCTGTGGTTCTGCTGCTCTGGCTGGAGGCCTTGTCGGTGGATGATCACACTTAAACTGACATGGTTCCACCTCTCTTTCTCGCTCCCTCTTTCTCCGCCTCTGTGCCCCCGCTGAGCTGGTGTCGAATGGGAGTTGACAGGACAAAATCAATATCAAGGGCTGAGCGTCCATCCACCCTCAACCCCCCCCCCCCCCCCCCCTTGTGATCGGATCGCATATCGGCGATCGCCCAAGCCCTGCTTCCTCTATGTACTGAATCAGTAGAAAACTTCAGTAGAAAAATCGACCCGTGTGTCAAATCTTTTATCCATGACTTTTTCCTCTTCCAGGCATGAAGAGAATGCGCGACGCTCTCCAAGAAATTAAAGCCAACACTCCCGGCCCTTACGACTCGGGCCGCGTCGAAGAATCCGCACAGGAGACTGTAAAACAGGCGAACGAGGACCCCGCCGAGACGGGCAACGCCGCCGCCGCCGCCGTCTCTTCAGCACCTTCATCCCTGGGGAAACCCTTCAGGGAGGAGATGGAGAAAGGGGAGGCGGAGGCGGAGGAGGGTCCAGTCCGTGAGGAGAGCCTGGACTCCTTGATCGGCGTCCTCCAGCGGCAGATGCGCTCGTCCGACTGGCTGGAGAAGAACACCCCAGAGCTGTCGGAGGGCGAGGACCCCGAGGTGCTGGAGGTCTTCAAGGAGCTGCTGCAGAGGGTCAGGAAGTAGGTTGTAGCGTTGGGGCCGAGACGGGGGATTTCGGGACAATGGGGCGTCTCGCTTTTGGAAACTTTGAGCGTGTGATAGGAAAGCTTTCATTTTTCCATCACACCCAAAACAATGCAAAACCTTTATTTGCTTTAAAACTCAGCGCCAAATGTCAAAACGACCAAAATGACTTATTACAATTTCAACTGGACGTGATTCAGCCCATTTTGCTTGTCATTTGTGAAATGATGCACTTTATTGTTGATATGAATGTACTCTCTTTTATGTAAATGTACTGTTTGTGCAAAATAAAAGTTGATCAGAAGATTAAATGTTTGTTCTACATACTTTTAAGTCCAATACATCATCTTGCTTATCGGGGTATATACGCCTACTTTAGACAATTCATGAAGGAGACGAGCGATATCGCCACCCATCCATAACTCATAGTCATAACTCAAAACCATGACCGCTTTGGGTTATGACGCCGTGACACCCCTTGCTGTAACGATGGGATGTATCTGCGTGGTGTGTTCAGACTTGCGCGACGTCAAATTGCCCAAACGTGTTGGCGTCGGACGCCTCTGGATTTTTTCGACCGCGATCGGAAAACCCAAAACCCCAATGTATACAAATCAAAACCCGATTCCTTTGTCTTCTCGATCTAAAAAAGTGGACTTTTCTTACTCGACGTCTGATGTTCTGCTTTCTCAGAATCTCATCGCCTGTTTTTTTTTTTTGTTGTTTTTCTTCTTTGTTTTTAGTTTTTTTTTTTTTTTTTTTTTTTTTTTTTCTGCTTTCACTTTCTGGTGTGGGAGGCGGTGAGTCACGGCGAGGTATTTTCGGGGGAGTTTCCAGTGGGGGCGGGGGAGGAACGTTTACAGTGAGCGTTTCCACGTGGGGTCCCGGAGCGGAGTGGAGTGCGGAGCGCCAGAAGACGTGCTGCACCCACACCACCGCATGATGTGTCACACTGTTTGAACACCGAAGGTTGTGCTGCTTTTACAGTAGGAGCTCTTCTCACTTATCAGTGAGAGGACGTCACACTTGGAACGCGGTGTTTTATTATTTCTTCTTGTTTTGCCCAGTCGACGGGAAAAGGAAGTGAGTATTCACCATTATAACATGGTCGCTACCGCTTTATTTTTGAGATTTGACACTTGGATATGAGATGTCTTTCTTCTCTCCTATATAGTCTATAGTATTTTGTTTAATGTCTTACTATTCATTGTTTATTTTTATGTTCATTGTTAATTGTTTATTGTATATTAAGAAGGAATTCACTATCTTCTTGTTAATTTGAAGGTTTGTATTTTTTTTTCATGTTTTTTCTTCTTGTTTTTATTGCTTTTTGTCAATGTTTAGGTTTATCTTTATTGTTTGTTGCTTATCTTTAGGTTATTGTGTATTGGCAAATGTTACCAGCCATTGTTCATTGTTTACTCTTAGGTTTATTTTTTCATTGTTATTTTTTTAAGTTAGCTGTATATTTAACATTTTTCCATCTTCTCGTTAATTTTAAGGTTTATATATAGGTATATTGCCAATTTTTTAGCAAATTCTTATGTTTAATGCACATCGCCATTTTATCTATCTATCTATCTATCTATCTATCTATCTGTCTGTCTGTCTGTCTGTCTGTCTGTCTGTCTGTCTATCTAGTAATATGAAGGTGCTCCAGCTGGAGGACCCATTCGGTCGCTTCAGGGTGGCAGAGTCCTGCGTGGGCCTGGTGGGCTGCCTATGCATCGGCTACGCGGTGTGGACCCCCTTCTGGATCTCAGACCGGGGCCTCTGGACCAGCGGGAACGCCACGGAGCATTCCCCAAATGAGGGACGCGCCGAGGGAGTAGTCTTTAGCGGTACGAAACAAACTGCAACCCGTCTTTTTTTTATTAAAGGTTCATTTTAGATGGATCAATATGTTTGAAAGGAGCCATTTGTTTCAAGAAACCACAGTGAACTATGGTGTTGATTTTTGGAATAAGCTCGGGATGTGGCCCGAGGCCCTTTCGCTCTAGAGCAGGTTGTTGGGAAGTTGTCAGTGACTTTGAACTTGTGGGGGACGAGCCTAAACCTGAACTAGTTTTGGCTTGTTACTGCTGCAGAAATACTCTGAGTTGAGTGACTGGCGCCTAGAGGGAACTTCTGTCTTGTTTCAGCCACATCCTGGTCTGTATGCAAAGGGAATCAGAATCTTTCTGAGACTGTTTGGGTTGTGAGGGACACCTGTAATACATCTAACAATTTAAGTATGATCTAATAATACAGTAATGTCACATTTTCATATATATGGTGCTAGATTTCAGATATGTGGTGCATTTCTTCATGGTGCCAGATCTCAACTCAAATGTATAGGAGAAAGGTTGTCAATGCTCTGAATGCACACACTGTCGCATATTTCACAATCCGACTGCCTTTTCTAAATAACATAACTATTTCCTATTTTTCCTTTATTCCGCTTTAGATAATAAAGCTTATAAAGTTTATTAAAACGTTCATAACATGAGGAACGAGGACCTTCCGTTTCCACTGAAATCAGTGCAGGTTTCCACTTGCGTTGATCGTCATTTGCACTCACACAAAGAATTTGTTTTTCAATATTTAAAATGTAGTCTCTTTTTAAATGTTTTTATTTTCCCATATTTTTCCCATGACCAACTTATTTAAGCAGTGTGTTTGTAAGAGTAATAGTTGTATGTGCAGGGGAAAGTGGTGCGTGTGAGATTCATTTTTGTGTATATGAGAGGGGGAAAAAATGTGTGAGAGGAATTTCAAGCTCCAAGTTCAGAAAGTAAGACCTTCATCTTTCCATGTTTTCGCTCTAGCATGCACTGATCCTGCTGATTGAATTATGACTATAACTGAGTCTGGGTTTGTGCTAATTCACGTAAATCCACACGGTTCACCCGGAGTGGAATTTTACTTACTGTCCCCGGTTTTTCCATTTGAGTTGTGCATGAGATCTACATCTTGGATGAAATTTGGCCCCTCATGACCTCTCATCAACTCTGCTCCCGTCTGTTCAGATCTCTCATCCCTGGAGGCTCAGCAGGTTTTTGGGGTCCTCTCCTTCCTCATGGCCATGAGCTTGGCTGCCCTCTGCCTCCTGTTCGCCCTCTGCTGGACATCTGAGACGGTGCACTCCTACTCCAACACCAGCTCCCTGCTGTTGGCCGGGCAGGCCCTCTACCCCACCACGCTGCTGCTGCTCACTGCCGCCCCCACAGGTGGGTGGGGGTTATCGACATGGGTTGGGGGGGGCCGCCACAAGGCGTCCTTCAAGAGGTTCCAGAGGGTCCTCCAGCAGAGTGATTAATAGCCAAACCGTAAATTAATTTACAAGACAGTGCAATAATGACTGTTTCGATCATAGATTCACTGGTATCGCCCTAAACTATGATATAGACAGGTGTCAAAGTTTGGACAAAATCATAAATAGCAATAAAAATGTCCTTATATTTGGAGGAAATGTTCAGGATTTTTGAAGTTTTCCCTCTTTTATATAATTTATATTATACCCCTCTTATATATTCACTGCCGATATAGTGCGCGGTATAGTAAGATTTGCAGCAGTCCAGCCTTTTTCTCCAAATTAAATGTGCGGCTCCATCCCTCCATCAGGAGATCAATGCAAGTAATGGGGGTCAAATCTGCAATCTGTGTTCAGTGCAAAAATGCACACAAAAACTCCAAACGTTGCTTTAAAATATAGATAATCAATTGCCATATTTTCACGATATATTGAAAGCTATAATTACGAACATTACAATCATTACACCCCTCCCTTTCCCAGGCTTCTTCTTCCTGCTCAGCTGGTCCCTGTTCACCCATCAACACCTAGAGGAAATCCAGCAGAACCTCTCTTGTCTCGGCTCCTCCTATTGGCTGGGTGCTTTGGGCTGGGCCCAGCTGCTGGTGGTTCAGCCTGTCGTCTTCCTGGTGGAACAGTACGTGGTTCCGGACGTCATGCCCGACCTGGAGAATGCGGTCATATCCAGGCAGTTCACCACCCACCTCCGCACGCTCAGCGCCGACTCCGAATCGTGTTCCTACAGGAGGATGAGCGACTTCCTGCCGAGGAGGTTCACGTCAGTGCACTGAGTTGGAAGGATGAGGAAACGCCAGGAAGCGACAGAGGAAAATGAATGTGAATGTTGAGGCTTGTCAGAGACTTGTATGTTGCTGGCAGGCTTGCTGGTAGGAGTCCCTGCCTCCAAAAAAAAACCAGTTTCACTCAATGGACACCTGCTCTTGTCTCATTGGTGGACAGAGAGAGATAGATATGTTACATTTGATTAAAGCAGCTAATCAAATTTGTAAAATATTAGTCATGGTCACTAATTTGGTTAAATAATCTTAATATCATCTCGTCCATTATCTCTCGTACAGGAATCGTCAAAATCTTCCAAATGTCATTGCTGAGTGACAGTAAACTGATCGCAGTGAACACTTCGTTGGCTTCCAGAAAGCTAGAATTATCCCCAGCTACAATGAATACTATGTGGACACTAGCTCATCAAAAAACAAGTCTAACTAATAATTGGACTATTCCGGCAAATGAAAGAGCCAATTCTGGAAACTTCGGGACTTTCTGTAATTTTCCTCCAATATGCATAAACTACAGTATAGTAACATGGTGCTAGATCTCAACCCAAATGTATAGAAGTAAGGTTGTCGATGCGCAAAATGATGGATTTAATAGCGTTCAATAGGTTTTGATATAGGCCATGCAGTTTTGTATTTTTGTACATTTGTGTTTTGCATTGTTTACAATTTGCAGGGTGTTTAGATTCTAAATACATGGTAAAAACGTACTGTTATAAGGCATTCTTTGTTTCAAGCGGGTGAGACATTGGGTCAGCGCTGCACATACTGTACAGGTGTTCATGGTAATAAGCAACTTCAGAAAGTTAAAATCCACCCCAACCATCTGGATTTGCTAATTACTTTGCACAATCACCATATTCTCCATGGCTGCAAACACCGGTGGCAGGACTTTTCTGAACCTGGAATTGTCCACCGCTGGTGTGAATATAGACAATACACTAATGTGCAAAAAAACCAACCAAAAGCAGTTAAGACTCTGAATAAGTTGAACGATGGCGTCCGTTGGTCACTTCAACAGCGATTAATCCAAGTAAGGAAAGTTATTCAGTTCTGTCTTTTGGAACTCGCTTATACGATAACAGCCCTTTCCCACCGCGCCTTACACCTGGTAACACCCGCCACCGTCTGGCATTTGTCATCAGTGGGAAAGGTAACACCCGGGTTCCAGTCCCGGGTCAAGTCACCCCGCAATAGATACAGGTTTTTATCGGCTCCACCTCCGATCGGCCCTGATGGAAGCACCACACCCGGGTCAACACGCTCATTGTCGCCCCTTTACCTGCGCAATGCGACGCCCGTTGAGCTTCCGGACGTTGGAGCGTTAATAGAGAGGAACATCCGTGTATCATTCAGTCATTTCATTTCTGATTTAGAATCCAAAGTCCGAAGTTATTGACTTTGCACGGCGGAGAATTTGAATTTACCTTCTAGTTTTGTTGCCTGCTCACACTAGATTGACGGAAAATCCATTTTGGTGGGGTGGTGAGTTTAACTCTTCATCAGCGCCTAGCATTAAGCCATTAACCTTTTGCCGCAGGCTTCTGCCGAAGTGGCCGGTACAATACCCGGCACAATTTATTAAAGGCTTTAGAACCGTGGTTTGAGGTTCGAACACAGGGGGGGGGTTCTGGTGGCGGACCCACCAGCCGGGTCGCGGAGACGTCGTGGGTCCTCCCTCCGCTTCGTGGTGCAGCGCGTCGGGCTTTGTTATCCCCTCCATCCGATGTTTTCCCCCGGAAAGGAGTGTTTCGATGTTTACCCCCCCCCTCCCTCCCTGCAGAGCTCGTCCCAAACTCGTGTGCGTCTACACGGATCGGTTTTCCGTCGCGCGGCCTCTCCAAAAAGTATCCGCCTCTGGGTGTCTCTCTCTCTCTGAGAGGTTTGGAGTGGGGCCCTGCTCTGCCGGTGTTTGTTTCCACATCCCCAGCAAAGTGGGGGAGAATTGACAGGCTCCGGCTCTGTTAATTGGGCGTTAATCAGGTGTTGCTCTAATTAAAAGGCAGTTCCGCCCTATTGGATCCTGCCTAATGAGTTTGCTATTAAATCCACTGAGGATTTTTGTCTCTTTTTCAATATACCAATAGGGTGATATTTAATTGCTGTGTAGTATTAGGACAAAATGTCCTTGAAGGTCATTTGGCTGGTTATCCCCTTGAACAGAATCCATCCCCATTCCGCTTCCCCAGCTCCAAACTGGAATAGATTTGGAGAGGCAGTGATTTCAGGACCCGGCACTTCGACCCCGTGGACGCCCTCGATGTTGTGCTCCTCAGCGGGGAGCGGGATTTAATAGACCTTCTCAAGGAGCCCCCGGAGATGGAGCTCTTCAGACCCCCTGCTGCGGCTCGACTGCAGGCCGACCCTTTTGGAAATATCCATTTTCTTTCGACACCGAATCCGAATTTGTTTATTCCGCCAAGTACTTTTTCATATACAATGCATTTGTTGTGGCGTGGATTGCTGTGTTTGCTGTACAGGAAATGAGCATGAAAAATTGACTGAACAATTCAAACCTTAATAGTCTGAACAAACTGCCAAATATACAAAAATAGCCCCAAAAAAAGTTTTTATAATTGTAAATATATAACAATAACAATAAAAGAATACAAATAAAATACATTTATACTAATAAATGATACGTGTGATTCTATAAACAGGATCAATTATAAGTATATGTATATAAGGTATAAAATATTACTATTTACTTATACTAAGTTAATCTTGTGAAAATGAATCAGAATATAATCTTTATCTTGTGATTGACAGTGTCTCTTAAAATAATGTGTTTGAAACGGACTTCAATGTAAGGCTTCTCTATTTCAGTATGGAAACAGAAGTCAGACATCCAATCATGAAGGAAGAAATGAACAAAACAAAGCTACACTGAGTAAGGTGGTCACATACATACATAGATAGAAAGATAGATAGAAAGATGGAGAGTATGAGTGTATGAGTCATCTTTACTTTATAGAATGTACAGTAGAAAAAAATTGTAAGTGACAATTGCTGCAATAAAAACTTTATTGATTGCAACATGAAATTGCTGCAAGTGATCAAAAAATAAATCCAAACTCAAATTTCAAACATCAAGATGCAACCATACAGCCATCAGCCACGACATACCACCACTAATAACTAATATTATTATTATATTATTTAATTTTGTGGCTGATCGGTGTTGATAACCCTTTGTATTTTCACACTTTCCCCCAGGACATTCCTCTCCTCTTTGCAAATGGAATAGCAACACAAATGTAATGTCGGGGTGATATCAAGGGGTTAGAATATTGTTCTTTCCTGTCCCCGGGGGGAGCCACGGATGCAAATAACCGTGTTATCCATCTCAGGAAAAATACCCATCTCCTTCTATTTAGAGGCATACATTTCCCAATGTATCAGGCCTACGTATCTGTAAGGCATGAACAGTACATGAGGCAGTTTAGAGCAGGTGCGAGGGAAGCCGTTCAGGATTAGAAAGGCAACAAATTACATCCCCCGAAACATTGAGGTGACCCGTCAAGATATCCAGCGGTGAGGCCCTTTGTGAGTCACTCATTCGGGAATGTCAGCCACAATAAATAAAAATGTATTATATTCAAGGACCCAGTATTGTCTTGAAATTTAGGTACAAGTGCGAGTATGGGCACAGTACAAGTAAAAAAAATAAAATAAAAAATGAATTGCAGTCTGTGAAAAACAAGATTCTTCACACATCTGCTGTGTGTAGAGGGACCGGCGCATAGAAGTAAAAAAAACAACTATTATAACAAAGGGACTCCCGGAAATGTTGCTTCATTCAATAAACGTATTTTACAGTACTTGCAAATTCAGACATCGTGCGGGAGTCTCTACTCTTTTAATTGTCGCAGTGGTAGAGGTTTTATGCTGTCTTTAAGGTTTTGAACGTCAGGTTTTCATTTCTGCAGTGTCTGTGTGCAAGCCTTTGTAAACAAGACAAGAATGATCCTTTATTTTGGCGTTGGGTAAGCTTGAACGTAAAGAAAATGTAAGAATTTGAGAAACATAATTCTGTGAAAACAGCATGAATTGTGTTAACGGTATGATTGCACAACAAATTGCCGGCAATTAAAAAAGACACATCTTCAATCTTCTTTTTTTTTTTTTTCTTTTTGTGAATTTCTTTTTTTTTGGGAGATTTTAGGCCTCTAAAATACTGTGTTGTTTGCTACTTTACCTTTTGGGGGTGCTAGTGCACTGTCTATGTTTAAGGTTGGTTTCTCTACATAAACCAAGGGTAAAATTGGGGGAATGCTGCTTTTATTTGATGAGTAATGAAATTACAGCACAGAAGATGTGCACATGCATGTGTTAATGTGTGTGCGTGCGTGCGTGCATGTGTGTGTCTGTGTGTGTGTGTGTGTGTGTGTGTGTGTGTGCTGGTCATTCTTTGGGGGGAGCGGGGCTAGGTAGACAAATTGTTATCATACCGGAGCATTTTTCAGAGGGCTTTGGCGCCAGAATGTGTTGGACTGCCTAATGAGTCCGTTTTTTGACTTACTTCTTTGGCTGGGATCTGGGGGAGCGTAATGAATTATTAAATTAAGTGAGAACTCGGTGCTTTTTGCAGTTTTATTTCCCGGCGCTTTACATAATTCAGTCGGAGACATTTGTAACTTCCCTGACAGGTTAATGCTGTTGGCTTCGGAGCGGAGATGAACGAAAAAACAGCGCAGGGACGACAAGATGGCGGAGTGTGGGGGGGGGGGGGTGAAATCTCAGAAGATAGTTTCACAATGCGTCCCTGAAATCTGCTTCGGCATCCTGCAGTGTCTGATGAACTGTGCAACTCTCTCTCTCTCTCTCTCACACCCACACACACACACACACACACACACACGCACGCACAGCTAGTTTTAAAAATAGGTTACGGAATGCTAAAATCAGGTATCAGACAGTGGCGTCAGGCAACATCCCAGTTTAGCCGTATCACACGTGGCGGGCTTTCAAGAAAAGCGACTCCTGAAAAAAAAATGTCCTCCTGCTCCTCCTCCCCCTGCATTTTTAAGTCAGTGCCGTCGAAAGTGTTTGTCCAGCGACTGGAGAAACATCCGGAGGAGGGCGTCTGGCTTCCCGCCGCACGGCTCGCGCAAGAGCCACCGAGCGGCAACGCTGCAAAAGCGGAGCGAGAGCGGAAGATTTCCGACGTCCCACAGGGTCGGCGCTTGACAACCTGAGAGTGAAGAAAAGCGGTCGAGTGAGAAAATGAAAGGATGGAGTGATGGAGGGAGGGATGGAGAGATGGAGGGAACACACTGGAAAATAACGCGCCTTCCTCAGTGTGTCCCTCGGTCGTCCAACGCCTCGTCCGTCCGTAGAATCGCCAATGAGCCACGGCTGCTTGGGGCCGGACCCCCACGGCCGTCGCGATCGGGCGGCCGAGTACAATTTTGCTCGGCAGAATAATAGAAAATAGAGGAAGGAAGGACACGAGGAAGG
The DNA here is from genome assembly GCF_960531495.2 of Zeus faber. Taxonomy (NCBI): domain Eukaryota; kingdom Metazoa; phylum Chordata; class Actinopteri; order Zeiformes; family Zeidae; genus Zeus; species Zeus faber. Next base: position 16,389,503 of record NC_137201.1, on the reverse strand, counting down.
ATGGATGGATGGCTGGACGCATGGAATGATGGATGGGTGATTGGAGGGAGGGAGGGAGGGAGCGAGGGATGGATGGATGGATAGAGGGATGGATGGAGGGAGGGAGAGAGGTAGGGATGGAGGGAGGGATGGATGGAGGGAGGGAGGGATGGATGGAGGGATCAATGGATGGATGGATGGATGCAGGGAGGGAGGGAGGGATGGATGGAGGAATGGAGGGATGGAGGGAGGGAGGGATGGATGGATGGAGGGAGGGAGGGAGGGAGGGAGGGAGGGAGGGATGGATGGATGGATGGATGGAGGGATGGATGGAGGGATGGATGGATGGAGGGAGGGGAACAAATAGGTTTTGGGGGGAATTCTTGAGATCGCTGTCGTTTTTGTGGGTGGACAGGTGTTGATGGGTGTGGTTTCATCGTCTGAGTGTCTCCTTGGAACGTCTCAAATAATGAAGCCCCCTCCCCCGTGGGCTCCCTTCCCTCCTGGCAGCCTGCAGCCGCTCTCTGCTCTTATCTCCTCGTGTGACCAAGGAAATTAAATTACAAGTAGAATCACTGCGCCATCGTTTCTTTTACACGCCGCCTCTGCTTTGCATAGAGAGCTTTGGTCACTCACTGGTCCTGATGGGGATGATGGGGCACTCACTCATGACCTCGTTCACTCATTACCTCACTCACTCACTCACTCACTCACTCACTCACTTACTCATTACCTCGTTCAGTCACTCGCTCACTCATTACCTCACTCACTCACTCACTCACTCACTCACTCACTCACTCACTCACTCCATGTAACAGGAGTCTGCTTCCTCTTCAACTTAATGTTTTTCACACACAGCAGACCGTCTGACTGAATAAACTCCCACATCTCTCTCTCTCTCTCTCTCTCTCTCTCTCTCTCTCTCTCTCTTTCTCTCCCTCCATCCCTCCCTCACCCACTCTCTCTCTTCCTCTCTCCCTCCCTCTCTCCCATATCTCCCCCCTCTCTCTTCTTCCCTCTGCCCCACACGGCTCTCTCTCCCTCCTTCTCTCCCCCTCTCACCTCTCTCCCTCCTCTCGCCCTCTCTCTCCCTCCCTCTCTCCCCCCCCCTCCCTCTCTCCTCCAGTTCTCTCATAAGAAGAGAGGGGATGAAACACTGTATCTACTAGAATGAAGTGCATCCTGGGGAGGTAGAGAGATGGGTGTTCCGGCATGAACCCCCTTCACGGTGCTCTGCGTTGGAGGTGTCAAGGAAAAGAGAGAGCGAGGGAGAGAGAGAGAGTTTGAGAAGGATGGAGGCAGGAGGAGGTGTAGCGAGACTGACGGTGCTGTGCTTGAAGGGGTGATTCAGATTGGAAAGGAGTGGTGTCATAGGTATAGGAATAATTATGTTATATATATATAATATATATGTCTGTATCTTCTTCCGTTCGCTCACTCATTCACCTGCTCACACAGTCAGTCCGTCACTCATTCATTCACTCACTGACTCACGTTCTCACAGATTCACTTCTCACAGATTCAGTTCATTCAAATATGCACAGACACACTTCATATAACTCCCTCGCTCACTCTCTCACTCACTCGCTCACTCACTCGCTCACTCACTCGCTCACTCACTCACTCACTCACTCACTCACTCACTCGCTCGCTCGCTCACTCACTCACTCACTCACTCACTCGCTCACTCACTCCATGTAACAGGAGTCTGTTTCCTCTTCAACGTAATGTATTTCACACACGGCAGACCATCTGACTGAATAAACACTCCCACGTCTCTCTCTCTCTCTCTCTCTCTCGCCCTCTCTCCCACATCTCTCTCTCCCACATCTCTCCTTCCCTCTCTCTCTCTCCCTCTCTCCCTGCCGCTCTCCTCCGGTTCTATCATAAGAATAGAAGGGATGAAACCATGTATCTACTAGAATGAATTGCATCCTGGGGAGGTAGAGAGAGAGAGAGAGAGAGAGAGAGATGGAGGGAGAGATAAAGAGAGGGGGGGGGGGGGATGGAGGGAGGGAGAGATGGAGGGAGAGATAGAGGGAGAGGGGAGAGAGAGAGAGAGCATGAATAGAATAGCAGTGTTTTTCATGGTTATTATCTCTCTCCCTCTCCCTCCATCCAAACTGCAGGGACCAGGTGTTTGTCAGTCCCTTCCTCGGGCTTCTCCCTCTTTATTCTCTCTCTCTCTCGCTCTCTCGCTCTCTCTCTCTATTCTCTTCATTCCGCAGCGCAGAACTAATGCCAGATGCCCTGTCCCCGCGCTCCGCAGCTCCTCAATTCTCCTGCTAACGTGTTCCAACGACTCAAAGTGCGATAGATCAAATCCCCAACGATCAAGTCCCAAACGTTTCCTTATCGCACGAGAGTCGATGCACTTTCAGTGCGATGAAACACATGAAAGAGAAGACAAGCACTTTACAACTAAGCATATGTGCTTTGTTTACATGTGCTTTGTTTACATGTGCTTTTTTTACAGCTAAGTACATGTGCTTTGTTTACAGCTAAGTACATGTGCTTTGTTTACAGCTAAGTACATGTGCTTTGTTTACATGTGCTTTGTTTACTAGTGCTTTGATTACATGTGCTTTGCTTACAACTAAGTACATGTGCTTTGTTTACATGTGCTTTGTTTACATGTGCTTTGTTTACATGTGCTTTTTTTTTACAGCTAAGTACATGTGCTTTGTTTACAGCTAAGTACATGTGCTTTGTTTACAGCTAAGTACATGTGCTTTGTTTACATGTGCTTTGTTTACTAGTGCTTTGATTACATGTGCTTTGCTTACAACTAAGTACATGTGCTTTGTTTACTAGTGCTTTGTTTACATGTGCTTTGTTTACACCGAAGTACATGTGCTTTGTTTACATGTGCTTTGTTTACATGTGCTTTGTTTACTAGTGCTTTGATTACATGTGCTTTGTTTACAACAAAGTACATGTGCTTTGTTTACATGTGCTTTGTTTACATGTGCTTTGTTTACTAGTGCTTTGCTTACAACTAAGTACATGTGCTTTGTTTACATGTGCTTTGTTTACATGTGCTTCGTTTACTAGTGCTTTGATTACATGTGCTTTCTTTACAACAAAGTATATGTGCTTTGTTTACATGTGCTTTGCTTACATGTGCTTTGTTTACATGTGCTTTGTTTACTAGTGCTTTGATTACATGTGCTTTGTTTACTAGTGCTTTGTTTACATGTGCTTTGTTTACTAGTGCTTTGCTTACAACTAAGTACATGTGCTTTGTTTACATGTGCTTTGTTTACATGTGCTTTGTTTACTAGTGCTTTGATTACATGTGCTTTCTTTACAACAAAGTATATGTGCTTTGTTTACATGTGCTTTGCTTACATGTGCTTTGTTTACATGTGCTTTGTTTACATGTGCTTTGTTTACATGTGCTTTGTTTACTAGTGCTTTGCTTACAACTAAGTACATGTGCTTTGTTTACATGTGCTTTGTTTACATGTGCTTTGTTTACATGTGCTTTGCTTACAACAAAGTACATGTGCTTTGTTTACATGTGCTTTGTTTACTAGTGCTTTGATTACATGTGCTTTGCTTACAACTAAGTACATGTGCTTTGTTTACATGTGCTTTGTTTACATGTGCTTTGTTTACTAGTGCTTTGATTACATGTGCTTTGCTTACAACTAAGTACATGTGCTTTGTTTACATGTGCTTTGTTTACATGTGCTTAATTTACTAGTGCTTTGATTACATGTGCTTTCTTTACAACAAAGTATATGTGCTTTGTTTACATGTGCTTTGTTTACATGTGCTTTGTTTACATGTGCTTTGTTTACTAGTGCTTTGATTACATGTGCTTTCTTTACAACAAAGTATATGTGCTTTGTTTACATGTGCTTTGTTTACATGTGCTTTGTTTACATGTGCTTTGTTTACATGTGCTTTGTTTACTAGTGCTTTGCTTACAACTAAGTACATGTGCTTTGTTTACATGTGCTTTGTTTACATGTGCTTTGTTTACATGTGCTTTGCTTACAACAAAGTACATGTGCTTTGTTTACATGTGCTTTGTTTACTAGTGCTTTGATTACATGTGCTTTGCTTACAACTAAGTACATGTGCTTTGTTTACATGTGCTTTGTTTACATGTGCTTTGTTTACAACAAAGTACATGTGCTTTGTTTACATGTGCTTTGCTTACATGTGCTTTGTTTACATGTGCTTTGTTTACTAGTGCTTTGATTACGTGTGCTTTGTTTACAACAAAGTACATGTGCTTTGTTTACATGTGCTTTGTATACTAGTGCTTTGATTACATGTGCTTTGCTTACAACTAAGTACATGTGCTTTGTTTACTAGTGCTTTGATTACATGTGCTTTGCTTACAACTAAGTACATGTGCTTTGTTTACATGTGCTTTGTTTACATGTGCATTGTTTACAACTAAGTACAGTGGTACCTCGACTTACGACTGCATCTGCAGCTACTAATCCAAGATACGAGTAGCGATTGTCGCGAAAATTTGTATCGACTTGCGACCGACTGCTCAAGGCGCGTGGCTGGCCAGTCAGCAGTCAGTCAGCAGTCAGTCAGCGGGCGACCTACATGGTGTGTGCACGTAGTTCGTGGCTTATCAATATTTTTTTCATATTTACTGTGTTTGTGCTGTATATTTTGTTCATTTTCACCCTTCATGATTTCATAATTTATATGAGAAAAATTACTTCGACATACGACTGTTTTAACATACGACCGTTCTTATAGAACCAATTACAGTCGTAAGTCGAGGTACCACTGTACATGTGCTTTGTTTACAACTAAGTACATGTGCTTTGTTTACATGGGCTTTGTCAACATGTGCTTTGTTTACAACTAAGTACACATGCTTTGTTTACATGCGTTTTTTACATGTGCTTTGTTTACATGTGCTTTGTTTACATGTGCTTTGTTTACAACTAAGAACATGTGCTTTGTTTACTCTGCAAGTATCTTTACTTCTGGATCTTCAGTATAGACACTTTTTCAACTTTTGAATCCACATCAAAGCAAGAGAGCGTTCGAGAGTGAGCGATGACAGACAACAGCTGTCTGTCTGTCAGTAATCCTGCCTCTAAGTAGGTTGACTCTTTAAAACAAAGAGGAAATTTTGTTTGTGAGACCGTCTCCCTCGGCCGACAGATCTTCAGCGCGAATCCATTGGACCAGATTGTTCGGGGAAAGAAGACTAATGCGCGAGTAAACAGGAAACAAATCCTGTGTGCAGGTTTTAAGGTGGACTGGAGGTCCCCTGGCAGCCGCAGCGACCGACTGCTCACCAGTCACTGAAATCTTCATTTGATTAACACTGGCCTGGTTTTACCCGAGTGGATCAGCAACCATCTGGTTACAAACAGGGCCTCGCTTTGTAGTGGTGCACGACTCGCAAACAATTCGCTCGTAACGAACATTTTGTTTTAATGAGTCTGGAGTCACTCTGCTAAAAGAGTGGTTTGTTCGCGACTCAGTAACTTCTACCTGCAAACGGAAATGAATAACTGAAAACAAACACTTACTAATAACTAACCTTATTCTGTCAAAAATAATTCTGTCAAAAATATTCCACCTAAATGAATATTTTTGACAGAATGAAATTATTGAAAAAACCTAGAGTCGTAACAATTAAAGAAACGTTTTTTATCTAGTCATTGTAAAGAGCCGAATCTCCCAAAGGAGCCAAGCCTTTCATCGCTACTTGCTCTTCCACGCCCGCTGTGTTGCTGTTGTAAAACCCAGTGTACACCAGAACACAATGCATTCAAATTCAAATTCCAACCTGAATTCCGATCGCTCCGTGTCATTGTCCTCTATCTGCTGCGGTAATGGGATTATTATTTTTTTTTTTTCCAAAAAACAACGCTCTCGGGTTGTTCCCTGATTTTGTCCAACTCCAGAGAACAGGGAGAGACCAATGGAAGCCGTCCACAAAAATGAAACAGAAAAACAGACATAACTCCACACAGAGAGGAATTAATGGGCTCTCAAGATGAGCCCTGCGGATGGAGTGAATTTGGAGTGCTGGACGGGAAAGATATTGTGGTGTCAGCGTTGTCATCGGCTGATGCAGCGGGAAGTTATTTGCAGTTGAGATGTCGAAATGTTGTGTCTTACTCCCCCCCGCCTGATGAAGCGCTTTCACTCAGGATGAAACCACGACAAACGTGGATGAGTTATTTAGGACTCAGGGGACTCAAGATGCCATCGCGCAGGCCAGTCTTCACCTTGAGATATTGTATGTACACATTATAGGCCTACCTCTTCTGTATCTGAGATACCGATACAGATATAGAAATCTTGAGTGTCTGCCACTAACAGTACCAATCCAATGTTCTTGTTCTATTTCTTTAACTTGCTTCTTTAACCTCATGCTTTATGCTTTAAAGGTGCAGTGCGTAGAATTTAGTGGCATCTAGCGATGAGGTTGATCGCAACCAACTGAATACCCCTCCCCATGGAGGTGCAACATGGCGGCCTCCGTGAAGCGTACATGCTCCCTATGTAGATACTGTAAAAAAAAAAATGCTCATTCTAAGGTAATGTACACACAACAATTCTTATTTTCATGGAATTATGCACTTATTAAAACATTCTTATGAATATTAGATTCCATTTCTGCCAGGTCCGTTTCTTAAATTTTACACACTGCACTTTTAAATTAGTTATTTTTATTTATTTGTTATCTAAAAGTACCATGCTCAAACAACTCACTACACGAGAGCATTTCATTACCTTATAGGAAGAAAGGCATTGCCAAAAACATGACTTGTGCAAAAATGCTGCTTTCTTTTAATCAGTTAAAATACTTTCACAAAAACACCCAAAAATATTAGTTGAATATTATATGTAATTATTTTTACAATAATGATAACAATAATAATTATTATATAATTGGGATATGATATATGTTATATGTTATATTAACAATATTATTATTATTATTATTATTATTATTATTATTATTATCATTATTAATATTATATTTATTTATTTTATCTTATTTTTCAAATATAGAATTAAATACAGAATTACATATATCATTATTATTATATCATTATAATAATAATAATGATATAATAATAATAATAATTTAATTTAATGTAATATAAAATATAATAATGAATATTAAATATGACTTCCTGAATTTTCCTCCAGGGATAAATGTGTTATCTTTTGCAATCATATTCGAAAGTGAAATTTGAGCATCTTTAAAAACCAAAATATAGACTGCTGTTTTCACATGGTGCTATACTTTACTTCTCTTTAGATTGTTACAAAAACGTACATTTCTGTAATTTTTCAGGGTAGATTGGTTTTAAGATCGGATCGGATTCTCTCTTTTTTCCCCCTCTAATATCTGATCCAGAACGATCTTTTGCTAATTAAAATAATCAAATGAATGATTATGAGTGCTGCTTGGGAGAGGAAGAGGAACAGAGTGAGGGTAAGAAATCATGGCTGGGGATGAAGGAGGGAGGAGGAGGACGGAGGGAGGGGACCAGCCAGAAGGGAGAACGAGGGGAGGGAGGGGGAGACCACAGCTGCTGAAAATGAAATTAAGTGGAAATCTCCCCAAAGAAATCAGTGGGTGAACGACGTCGCTTTTAAAACTTGAAAAAGTTGTTTTTTCTGTTGATTCAATCAAATTTGAATGAATTTCATTTCATTTCAGCATTATATATTTTTTGTTTCATTAAAATTCGTGAATAAATAAATGTATATGGAAATAAATTAATAGATAAATACAAATGAAATAAAAGAAAATGTAATTGATATGTAATGCTCGGCAGAGAGAGAAATGTGCTTGATGGTGACATTTTCTTTGTGGTAGAGACAAGATACAGAATGGGGGAGCAGCTTAGGTAGAATCTCACATGTCCGCTTATTGGCACTTTTCTTCTTCTACTGTTTCCTTTTTTCCTTAAGCCGTTGTGCCTGTGTGTACTGTATCTGTGGGATGGTTCTTCACCTCCTCCGTGGACCTCTGGCTTCCCTCGTTCTGCCTGGGAGCCCTGATCTCTTCCCTCCTCTCCCTGTCACAGCCTGCAATCGGCCCTAAGCCCCGGCTTTACACCACATCACCCCATCGCTTCCTCTACCTCTTCTCTCTCTCTTCTTTATTCTATCTTCTCTTCCAGAGATGGATTGATTAAATGGGATTCTTCAAACTATATACAATATACATCTAGGTACCAATTGATGAGGTGCACAATGCCTATATAATAATAATAATAATAATAATAATAATAATAATAATAATAATAACAATATACTAAAACACTATGACTATGACTATAAGTAGTAATAATAATAATAAATATAGCTGCAGGCAGCAATACACAGTCCAATTGAGTCATGTTAAGTAGGTATTACATGTTTCGGAGGTTCCGAGGTTCCCGAATTTGCGCTCTGTGATTATATGCGCAGACGTTTGAAGCGAATCCTACCTCGGATTGTTTCTTTAATCGCTCTCCTTTTTGCAGGGATGGGGGCTGTGCCGGATTCAGGTTGGGAGGAGTGCAACTTCGAGTTCAAATTAGTGTTTTAGCAAGACCCGCCACGTAAGCTCCAGGGAACCTCATCCCTGCTGCGTTCTGCCCGGCCGGGGAGAGAGCGGAGGTAGGACCGGTCCGCCTGCTGTACTGTTGTGTCGCATGGTTGTTTCTCTGGTCTGTATGATTGGCTGTTCGTGTCACATGTTTGGAGTGACGTATCTACGGATGTTTACAAAGGTAGTCGAACTTACGTAATCTTAGTGGTGACTTTTTTCCTTGAGTTAAATTTTCAATAAGTTATGTTTCCATGAAATACAAACAACGTTATGGTATTTCTGTGAGTATTTACCATATCACGGCTTCTATCTTTCCGATGTCTCGCTGGATCTTGAACCCATCACTCAGTCGTACATTCGAGTCGATTGGACTCGACATGGTTTCACAAGGTTTTGTGGAATACTGTTTTTCGTATTTTTGATTAATCCAGGAAATTTATGGGGGCCACGGAGATAAAATATCAATTGAACAGATCCACGGACTATACTACTTCAGTGTAGGGCCCAAGAACAGACCGAGGTAAGTAAGGAGGTAAGTTAGGGTAAGTTTAATTTAGGATGATTTAAATCTATATTTAACACAACACAGACGATTAATTCTATTATATAATTATAGAACCCAGAATCACGATTGTGGCGCCATCCTTGCGGCCGCCTACGCGAACGACTCCTGTTGATTACGCACATTTTAGTGTTTTTACTATTTTTAGAGATAATTGTGCATAAACTCCGGGTGCCATGACATTTAACCGCATATAGTATGTGTGACCGTATGTAAAAGAATGTGAAAAATAAACCTCTTGAATCTTGAATCTTATACTTCTATCAAGTAAGAAGGTATATAAATACGCATGCAAACGGCTAGTTTGTACTCTCTAACCACTACAGAACAACAGACACAATAATGGAATAATTACGTATTGGCTGGACCCCTAATAATAATAATAATAATATCATTGTTATTATACAAATTGTTGGTGTACTTTTCTGCCATATTTCCGGAGCTCGCAAAAGGCTCAAACCTAAATAAACATGATATAATGTCTTCCTGAAAAATAAATAAATATTTAACAAGCATTTGACAAATCTTTTGTAATTTGAAAATTATTATTTGAGGACGATCTTCCTCTTCGATTTGGCGTTGTTTACATTGGCTTAACGAACCCCAAAAAGAAAAAAACCCGCCTGAATATTAAATAATATCTTCCGGAACATATTTTACAAGCAAGTGCCTACTCTTTTCTTAAAGGGGACCTATTATGTGCCTTTTTAACAAGTTAATATAGGTCATGCAGTGGTAGTTAAGGAAGTCGGGGAAAGCATCACCCTCCCTCCACTTGGTAATAAATCCATTGAATCCATTGAATCCATTGCGGGCGCACTGTCTGTGGTGATTGACATCCATTTACACACTGGGAGATGGGTTTTCTTGATAAAGTTTTTGAAAGACTGAAAAATGTCCGATGTTCTTTCATGGGCATCATCTAATTGCAATGAGAAACACTCACAGTCCACGATGCCCTTCAAAAGCCGCTGTGTCAAATCATCACCCATTACTTCACAGCACCATGTAACTGTACTTCTTGATAGCTGAAGAGTTTGATTGAAGATAATATTTCTGGTTTATTTTTAAAGTCCCGAAACAATGAGCCAGCTGCCTCAACGAAGGCCTCTTTTACCATCTCTCCATCTTTGAAGGACTTCTTACGCTTAATGATGGAGTAACCCACCCGGAACGATGCTTCGGTGGCTGCCTTTGCGTTTGGATTCCGCTGTGTGAGCTGCGATTTCAGTTCAGTCACCCTTCTCCTTCTCAGCTCGCTTTTCAGATGGAAATCAGTGTCGTAGTTTTTATGAACAGTTCGAAAGTGCATTTCCACATTTCCCTTTTTTGGAATAGCAACGGTAGATTGACAGATCAGACAAACGCACTTTGAATATGACATGGTAAAAAAAAGTCCTCCCCCCATTATGCATGAAAATGGTAAGTTTTTGGTTTCTTTCTTGGTCCGGCTCCCCCACTCAATTTTTATATCCCTTCTTTAGCAGATATAAATTGGAAGGCTAACTTAGCATGCTATAGTTTTGCAGTACCTTACGCATTTTCTACGTGGTGACCTGTGTGTAAGAAGAGAGGAGATCTAAGTAGTTGTGATAGTAACCCAATGAACAAAGTTTTAAGCAACAGCAGACTGGCCTCACTGTAGGTCAGTCAAGTGGCAAATGCCAAGTGGAGGATAGATGATGATGATGCGATCTACCCGCACTACCTTTGTGATCTACTGGTCGATCGCGATTGACGTATCGGGCACCCTTGCTCTAAACCATACTGTTTTAGGATGGTGTGTTTAGTGGGTGGAGCCTCCCTCCTGAGGCCCCTTGTTGTCGTTTTTTTTTTTTTTTTTAACCTGTGCTGTCAGCATGCTGGGCATAAAACACAGTATTTGTATGCTATTGCATCTAGGACAGAGTTAGTCTGCAAGTGGAGTTCAAGTTCTGAACCTGCAATGCAACTCTTTATTAATTCTTAAAGCGTCAAGAACTACTGCAATAACTCTGTCCTGTGGACGACCTGTAGGATGACAAGAGCACAGCTTTTGGTTGTACAGAACCGCCACCAAACCCCACTTTTGTGCACTATTTTACCATCTTTGGGTCTATAAACAACTAATCCCTACTCCAAGAGGGGGGGAATCACCACAGGTGAGACAAATTAACATAGAACCAAAAAACAACATGTGCATGGAAAATCATAAACATCGGACGACAACATGTATCGAAAAAAAACAGAGTTAATTAAAACAGGAACAGCAATTGGGCAGGCGGTCTCTTCCTGTCATAGTTATGGCCGTAAATGAGGAAGAAAAGGTGAGGGATGTAACCAGGAGGGTGCTGGGGTGCGTTCAAAGCAGGTGCTGGTGGCGTGCGCCCTGTGATGAGGACGCCTGTATGTGTGTTTGTGTGTGTGTGCGCGGTGTGTGTGTGTGTGTGCGTGTGTGTGTGTGTGTGTGTGTGTGTGTGTGTGTGTGTGTGTGTGTGTGTGTGTGTGTGAAAAGTGTCCACCGATGAGGTTACAGGACTTATCCAAACTGGTTCTCGTGTATAAGGTCGGTATCATGTGGTGACACCTCCAAGCAGCGGAAAGGGCCCTGAAGCCACCCCTGAGTCCTGCAGCCGCATAGACACCCCACGGCTACAGGAAAGCCCCAAGCCCCCAAGGGATGGAGGTTTTTCCTGTTTCTCGTTAGACCAACCAACGAGCAACAGGTATGCAACCACTCTGATCCTGGGTCCCCAATTATCTAGATCCAGGTCAGGTGTGGCTGCTCAAACCACACCATCCCGACACCACACACATGATCAGGGAACACAGGATAGGAAACACGGGATCAGGAAACACGGGATCAGGAAACACGGGATGAGGAAACACGGGATCAGGAAACAAGGGATTAGGAAACAAGGGATTAGGAAACACGGGATCAGGAAACACGTGATCAGGAAACAAGGGATCAGTCAATACGGGATCAGGAAACACAGGATGAGGAAACACAGGATCAAGAAATACACGATCAGAGAACACGGGATCAGGAAACACGTGATCAGGAAACACAGGTTAAGGAAACACAGGATCAGGAAACACGTGATCAGGAAACACAGGATCAGGAAACACGTGAATGACAGGGAGACTAGAAGCGTGATCGGTAGTCGAAGACGATCTGGCACCAGAGGAGGGGAGCAGCAGAGCGTTAGGGTCACTAATTGCTGGCGGGTGCTGTACTCCGAGTGGAGTGGGCCTGGTCACCGATGATCATCAGGTTGTGGTCCCAGGGCCTGAACAGAGGATGGAAAACCATACTCACACACAGCAAACGGATCAGGGGGAGCAGGCTGGGTAGGTGTGACAGAAAATTGTTGTTTGAAAATGTTTTCACTTCCTCTTTCAACACACGCACGCACGTACGCACGCACGCACGCACGCACACACACACACACACACACACAAACAAACTCACACGCTGCCATTGTGGGGAACTGTTTACTTCGGGATTCCTTCTGTTCTCCCCAAAGGCAGCAACCCCCACCCGCTGCCAAAAAAACCCCCAATTCTCCAATATCAACCAAAAAAATACAAATATTTCACAAGTGCCTAATATTTTTGTAATTGTACATTTCAATTGAAAATGATAACACAAAAATTGTTGTTTCTCTCTTCCTCTCACACACACACACACACACACACACACACACACACACACACACACACAAACACACTGCCATTGACGGGGAACTGGTTCAACATTTTTCTTTGTAAATAACAATATGTTACAATAGAGTTATGTGTTTACTGCCATCCTTCCTTTCTCCCCAAAAGGAAAAACATTGTTAAAAATATTCTGTGGTATCTTCCAAAAGAATTTTCATTTTTCAAACAAGCAAGTTAAATGTTTTTTCTAATTTTAAAATTGCATTAAACATTAAATGAATAGCAAAATGTTCATACAGTTTTGGTTTTCTGCCATCCTTCCATTCTATATATATATACTGTATATATATTTTTATTAATTACATAATATCTTCTGAAAAGTACAAAATATTATGAAATGTAAGAAGAATCGTAAAAAGAAGAAGAATAAAAAACAACCGTTAACCTTCAGTGTAATATCCCTAACAAACACCAACAGCTCCCACAGCAGCGTTGTGGGGACCTGTTTACACTGTGGAGGAGCAGCGTCACTCTGGGCTCCAGATGTGGCTCCCCTTGTGCCTGCGCCTGAACCCGCTCCCCACGTCCACTCCCCACATCCATAACACTCAGCTCCGTGCCAGGTGGCTGTCTCCGCCGCTCCCTCCGCCCATTAATCAAACTGTCATTGAGTTGATCAATAACAAGTCAATTAGCAGACGTGGAGCGATGCCGGTCTCGAAGGGGGTCACTGCTTGTTTGTTAGGCGGACATCTGCAGCTCTCTGCCTGTCTACCACCACTACCGTGTGTGTGTGTGTGTGTGTGTGTGTGTGTGTGTGTGTGTGTGTGTGTGTGTGTGTGTGTTTGTGTGTGTGTGTCGCTTACCTGAGAAGGCACGTGGCTACCATAAATCTAAATATCAACTATAAAAAGACTTGGACCGTCCCAACAATCCATCATCTGGAAATAAAAAGTCTTGGTGTACCTCAAAAAACAACGTTTCAGCGCAGTGCTTCCCTACCTTCATTCTGCCACGGCACACTGTTTCCAATAAAAAATAATCCCATGGCGCACTACTACCCCATGAACTAGTAAAACATCACAAAACGTCACAAACCAAGTAATTGTGGCCTACTAAAAGTTAGTGATGCATGACTCACAAACGTTTCGTTCGTAGTGAACAAATCGTTCGAGTGACTCAGGAGTCGGGAGTCGCTCCGGCAAAACAGTACTGTAGGCGAGCGAGTTGCACCAACTAAATCGAACTGACAAAGAGTCGAAAAATCGAATCGCTTTTTACTGAGTGACTCCTCAGGAACCGAATCTCAAGAAATGAGGCCAACCGTTCATCACTACAAAAAGTTTTCACTTTCAACTTGGAAGTTCTCGGTATTCTGGCTGAAAGTGATTTATTGGCCGAATTAGTGCAGCCCTGCAAATTTGATCTTAGAACTCAAGAGCGATTTTCTATTATTAATAAATTAATGGAAATGATCTCTTGTGCTGCAAATTTGTTTTAGTTTTTAAGTGACATTTAGCACACCAGGTGAGGTCTCATGGCACAGTGGCTGAAAAACACTGGTTTAAAGGGGACCTATTATTCTTGTCCTTATTTTCTGTAATACTGTGTATATCATGCTACAATGTTGGATGTTCAAATCAGATGTGGCCAAAGTGTCAAATAATGAAGTGAATCAATGACAAAGTAATCGCTTTGAACAAATCATTCAGGCTTCCGACCGCTCTGAACGCTTGGTTTTCAAAGGTTTTTTCTGCTCTCTGCGAGAGCTGATGTCGGCCCATCTCGGGTTCCTTCATATGGTCATCCGCTCCAGCCCATCTGCTGTGCGTTTCTCCAAACAAAACCAATAAAAATAGGGTGTTTTTATTGTAGATGTATTTATTTATTTTGTATTATTTTATTTTCCGACATTTACATGAACTTGTGTTCAAACCCCATTGGCTCAGAACTAGGGGCTTGGCTGCTCCTTCACAATTAAAGCTACACACAGAAACAGCCTGTTTTGCAGGCTCGAATTCATAATCTCAGTGGTATTTTCAGCAAAAAACTTCAAAAGCATGTTTTGGGGACCTCAGAGACCTATATTAACATGTGTAGAAAGGAACATAGTAGATCCCCTATAATGAACCACTACATTTAGCTAAATGTAAATGGCTGTTTTTCAGGGTTTTTCTTTTTGTCAATCGGTTTATTGTTATTTCAAACACACTCACAACGTTGTCAAAGGTCGCGGCACGTTGTGCTGCCAGTGATCATCCCGCTCCCCTGTTAGGCATACAGGAGTCGGGGGAGCCCAAGGCGTGGTTGGTTGGCCGCTGACTGCCTGGCTAATGACTTGGCTGGCGCATCCAACATCACGGCAACAGGCTCCCAGAGCGAACAGTGCAGATTAATCCCCCGGATAATTACAAACAAGAGTGATCTTGGGCAAATGCTCCCCTACCCCACTGAGAAATTAGATCAAATGATGATGTCTAATTAAAATTCGCTCTTAATGGAGGCTGGGAGATTACGATTGAATGATGAAAGGTGCTACCCGAAATGTCCTGGGAGCATTTATACAGGAAAAACGCCTTTGCATTAGTAATATTATCAAATTTCCTCCTATGATGTTAGTATTACATTAACACTTGTTGTTTTTTACAAGGCTCTGTGGAATACTCGATTCAGTAGCGACAATCTTTGGTCAGTAATTTCTGAGTTAGGACCGCTGTGTGTTAATAATGACAGGCAACCCCTTTTCCCGCCTGGTTTAGCATCCTTCGCATCCCGAAGCCTATTATGATTATGCTAACGCTACCCAGCGGTGATATCTTGTGACGCTACATAGAAACTACAATGGAAGACTTGAAAACATGAATGCGGATATTGTCAAATTTCAAATGAATAACAGTAAATTAGTTCTACACTTAACAGCCTCAACATTAGAACTACCTGCCTAATATTGTGTATTTCCCCCTTGTGCTGCCAAAACAGCTCTGACCCGTGGAGGCATGGACTCCACAAGACCTGTGAAGGTGTCCTGTGGTATCTGGCACCAAGACGTTAGCAGCAGATCCTTTAAGTGCTGTAGGTTGTGAGGTGGGGTCTCCATGGATCGGGCATGAGGCTCCAGCACATCCCACGGATGCTCGATCGGATCGAGATCTGGGGAATTTGGAGGCCAAGTCAACACCTTCAACTCTTTGTCATGTTACTCAAACCATTCCTGAACAATTTTTGCAGTGTGACAGGATGCATTATCCTGCTGAAAGAGCCCACTGCCATCAGGGAATACCATTGCTACTGTATATTTGGCCTGCAATGTTTAGGTAGGTGGTAAATAGTAAGGGGAGGAGGAGGACTCAAGGTTTCCCAGCAGATCATTTCCCAGAGCATTACACTGCCTCCGCCTGTTTGCCTTCTTCCCATAGTGCATCTTGGTGCGATCTCTTCCCCAGGTAAACAATGCACACACCATCCCGACCATCCACATGATAAGTAAAAGAAAATG
This sequence comes from Zeus faber, assembly GCF_960531495.2. NCBI lineage: Eukaryota > Metazoa > Chordata > Actinopteri > Zeiformes > Zeidae > Zeus > Zeus faber. Next base: position 16,373,270 of record NC_137201.1, on the reverse strand, counting down.
TGATTCATCAGACCAGGCTACCGTCTTCCATTGCTCCATGATCCAGTTCTGATGCTCATGTGGCCAATGTAGGTGTTTTCGGCGATGGACAGAGGTCAGCATGGACACTCTGACCAGTCTACGTAGCCTAATATATCAAACCCCTTGACAGGTGCCACTGGAATGAGATGAGCAATGTTATTCACTTCACCTGTCAGTGGTTTTAATGTTGTGGCTGATCCGTGTATGTCATATGCAGGGAGAAGTCTTTTTTGTAGGTCGAATAGTTCGCTGCGGTGTTGTGGCCTATTTTTCTTAGCAGAAGCTCTTGAACCATCATACTAGATGTGAAATAATTTCAAATCCATATTCCATCTCAATAAATTATTTTATTTAGTTAGTAGCCTTGTAATATGTGGGATAATGTACAGCCAGCCGGTCATTATTACAAAATAACCCCTGACAGGATGTTGCACATTATCCCTTATATAAAAATATTTATATACAATTTATATTAAATGACAGCGTTTCCAGTTTTTCTATTTTTTGTATGAAGCAATGGATGGTTGAGTTTTATTTGAATAATATTGGCAGTATTTATCAATTTTATTTTATTGTATTTTAGAGCATTTCTTACACATACAATCAGCCATACAAGGCATTCTTTACTGGCAACATGACGGTATTTCAAAACTAAAGTGTACTTTACCTGTCCATCTTGGGGAAATTCTTTCTCTGCATTTTACCCATCCCATAGCCATAGTAATAGGAGCAGTGGAGCTCTATAGAAGCATTTCTTTCTCAGCATATGGCCACCTGTTTGAGGTGAACCTGCAGCTGTAAATAAGAAAACGAGGCTGAGGTGGCATCTTAGTTTCTCAGACGGGGATCCCTGTGTTGTGGTGGTTGATCAGTTTGGGGTTGACATCATTCCACATGTGCTTGTGTGTTAACGGCTCTATTTTGTGTGCGTGCACATGTTTGTGTTGTCTATGTACTGTTTTCAGGGGTGAACTTGTTGTTTTTTTCTCCAAATCAGCTGCCACATCAGGTGGCAGAATTGACTGTTGGGAGAGCATTAGGAATGGTATAAATACCAGACACATGGCGGGCGACGGGAGCGATCCCACCGCATGGAACCACAGCCCTTTGTGCACCAAGCTGAGAAGGCACTCGCTCAACAGACACCAAAACATACAGCACACAGAGTTTCGGGCCCGGCTCCGAGGCTTCCCCCTGTCCTCCCATGCGGAGAAACCCCCCAGGGGAGCCGACGCCAGCTGAGACTAAAAAACAAGGTAAGGGCCCAGCTGAAATGCATGCAGACGGCCTCAGCTGTGCCTCTCAGAGGAGGCTTCACCATGTGAAAAACACACTGAGCAGAGGAATTAAGCAGGATGCCAGATTCAAACCCTCCCAGGGAGAGAGCATATTGAGCTACCGTGGCACAAAGATGGATAGAAGGAAAATGGGACAGCGTGTGGTCCATAGATGTGCCATGGTAAGACAAAAAAAAATGTAATGGTCTTTTTTGACTGTCATGTAATGGTTTGTATATACTGTCGTGCCTAGAGCTTATAGCCATGCTTTAAAGCAAAACCTAATTGAGTAATTATTCATATTGTTTGCTTGCATGTTTTCCTCCTGTTGAGTAAATAACTTTGTTAAAGGATAAGTAAAGGATAAGGTTTCCTATGTGTTTGTAAGTGTGTTTTAAATGCCCTTGAGATTGTGGCCCAGTAGTTCGCTTTCCGAAGCCAAGAAAATGTTAATGTGTTTGATTGATGTCTTGCAGGGATAAAGTGGGCAATTTAGCAAAACCTGCTGTGTCAAGGGAATAATATAGCTTTTGTTCCCAGAGTGATGGGGTTGGAGATAATAAGATTCCCTCTATGTGTTGATGTTCACACTTTTTCTTGTGCATTCCTGTTACAGCAAATCCAAATGCCACTAAAGGTGTAATGCAGCACTCTTGATCAGGGCTCAGGGCTGCTCTCGGCACAGTGGGGATTTTGTACTACTTGGTGTGTAAATTCAAATTGACTCAAGTAAAGCTGCTAGGTGGTGTCATTGGCTCAACAGTGAAAAGGAAGTCGAATATCTGAGGATTTAAAACCTTAAAGCTCTTCTCTACATCTAATAATGGGCTTCTTGCAGACAGCTGAAATTATTTCATACTTTTATAGTACTTCTAACTAAGCTCTCCCTCTGTCTTCTCCAATCCTATGCTGCCTTCTCCCCGGTCCTAAACTCCTTTCTCTCCTCCCCTCTCCTCTCCCATGCAGGGTGTGACACCTACCTCACGTCATGGCAGAGGAGAACCTCAAGACAGATTGTCCAAGATCCTCTATGCCAGCTGAACTCCAGCATGGCCATTTAAAGTTCTCTCACTGGAAGTTTAAGCTGTTCAGGGTAAGATCCATGGAGAAGGCCCCGATGCCAAGCGAAACACAGGCTGAGAGAGAAGAGCGGTCAGAAACCTCTGCTGCTTCTGACCCGAGGTCAATGGTGGAAGATAGTGTGTGTCTTCCACAGAGTGTAATGAAATTGTGCCTGGGAGGAAAAAGTAAAGAAAATGTCGAAGGTTCGGGTCAAAGAATAGATGCAAAACTACAGGAGATGGACTCCCACATGAACCAGCTCAGGTGTGTATGTTCAATGTAGTATAGCACAAAATAATATATCATATTACGCTATGCTATGTTATGCTATACCATACTATGCTATAATGTACTATACTATGCTATACTACACTAAAATACACTACACTACACTATGCCATACCACACTATACTATACTATACCATACCATACCAAATATACCCTCTTTTTGTATGAGAGAGCATGCTGCATACTAAAAAGTCAGTGTGAAAAACTATTAGTTAAATATTTTTTTTGAATAAATAATGAATTAAATGTCAACATGTGCTGCTTTATTTCCTATGTGTAGGTGTCTGTGCAGGCTCTGTGGGGTGGCTCTAAGAAAAGCCAAAGGCCCAGTGCACGAGGTCCAGGGGGAACTTGACGCCTCTAGCAGGCTGCAGTTGCAAAGGATGGGCTGCAAGTTCACTAGCTGGCCAGAGGTCATCCTGAAGGTTTTCAAAGTGGATGTGATCGGGGACATAGAAAGTGTCCACCCTCCATTGTTCTGCCACCGATGCTGGATGGCTGTCATACGTGGAGGAGGTTTCTGCAGCTTCACAAGGGTCAGAGTTCCCAACTGGACACCCCATTCTTCCCTATGTCTCCTTTGCTATTCCAAGTCTTCAGTCAATCAGAGTGGGAAAAAGACGAAGAGACCCCATTCTCGAGTGCAGCATCGGGCGAAGAGAACCAAGTGGGACCCCTACGATAATACTTCTGGTGAGAGGAGAGCCCTTGGACTTCACCAAAGCCCTGGTGTCAGAAACCAGAGAGAACAGTGGGTGAAAGGCATCACCCACTGCCAGAGAGACCACCTTAGCACCAAGCTGATCTCTGAGCAGCTCCCTGTGGACTTTCTTCACGCTGTCACTTGCCTGGTATGTGACCACCTGCTCTCTGAACCGGTTCAGTCCCCGTGTCGACACCTGTTCTGCCGCAGCTGTATACTGAAGTATAGCCGCACCCTGGGACCTTACTGTCCGGCCTGTAACCTTCCCTGCGCCTCAAATGACCTCACCCCGCCTGCCAAAGTGTTCTTGGCATTGCTTCACTCTCTCCCCCTGCTCTGCCCCCAAAGTAGATGTGGGGAAAGGGTAAGGCTGGACTCATTTCGGGCCCATGCTCTTGGCCATCAGGAGGAGGAAGAGAACAAGGAAGATAAATCATTGGAGAAGAATTTCAATAGCTACGTACCGATCAATAAAGGAGGGAGACCACGGCAGCACCTGCTCTCGCTGACCCGTCGCAGTCAGAAACATCGGCTGAGGGACCTGAAGAACCAGGTGAAGGTGTATGCAGATAAAGAGGAAGGCGGTGACATAAAATCTGTGTGTTTGACGTTGTATCTGCTTTCACTGAGATCCGAGAACGAGCACCGTAAGGCGGATGAACTGGAAGCCATAATGCAAGGTAATTAAAGCTATTAAAGGGGTCGGTCGCTCTAAGTTTGACATTTAGGTAACCCTCCCCTCCATACATACACAAAAACAAGAAAATTAAGATGTTTTATTTATTGATAATTGTTTCTGCCTATCGAAGAGGAGCATACTGATTTAATAAACAACAATTTTCTTAAAAGGTTTGGGGTTTGAATAGAGCGTGAGTACACTGCGTGAGATTCTTATAGTAAAACAGACAAAAAACCAAAGCATTTTATAAATGCCTGATTTAACGGACCAGTCTTATTACATGCCCAACCTCCTCCCAACCCTCCTTATCCCACTTTTACTCTGTCTGCCTGCCTCTAATCCATCTCTCCTTCTAGCTTCCCCTTTAATGCAAAATAACAACTCTTGTCAAGGGGCTTTTAGTATCAAAACAACATCAGCAGCTCTTGTATCTGCAAATTACACAGACAACACCATCCTCCTCTCTAGGGACTAGAGGCCAGCTGGTGTCTGTTTTAATCTAGAGCCAATACATCACTTTTGCGAGCTTCAGCAACCCCCCTCTGCCCCCACATAACATTGGGAATTAAGAACTATTGGATTGGTTCACTTGGACTTTTGACTTTTGACTGTGATGCTCCCTCGTTTGTGTGTTACATTTTTAATTATCTCTGTGTTATAACATTCTGTTTTGTGGCATTTATTAAGAGGCCAAATTAATAGGATAAGGAACGCATATGTTTGATTCAGTATTTGAAGGACTATCAAGGACTAAAGCAAAACCTCTTCTCCCACCCCTGTGTTTCATTCTGCAGGTAGGGTCATTGGGTTGCATCCTGCTGTGTGTCTGGCCATTCGTGTCAATACATTTCTGAGCTGTAGCCAATACCACAAGATGTACCGCACCGTCAAAGCCACCAGTGGTCGCCAGGTCTTCCAACCCCTTCACACCCTTCGAGCTGTGGAGAAAGAGCTCCTTCCCGGCCATCACACATTTGAGTGGCAGCCTGCCCTCAAAAATGTGTCGGCATCCTGCCACGTGGGTATCATCAATGGGCTTTCTGGGTGGGCGACCTCTGTTGATGATGCCCCTGCTGAAACCATCACTCGCCGTTTTCGCTATGATGTTGCCCTGGTGTCCGCCTTAAAGGATCTGGAAGAGGACATCGTGGAGGGGCTGAGGAAAAGGGCTCTCGAAGACAACACTTGTACCTCGGGCTTCACTGTTATGATAAAAGAATCATGTGATGGCATGGGAGATGTCAGTGAGAAGCACGGTGGAGGTCCAGCGGTGCCAGAGAAAGCTGTGCGCTTCTCGTTTACTATCATGTCTGTGTCTGTGCTGGCAGATGGAGAGGAGAAGGCAGTAACCGTCTTCAGAGAGCCAAAACCAAACTCCGAGCTGTCCTGTAAGCCCCTGTGTATCATGTTTGTCGATGAGTCAGACCGCGAGACTCTCACCACCGTGTTGGGCCCTTTGGTGGCGGAGCGGGATGCGATGAAGCGGAGCCAACTCATCCTCTCGATTGGTGGTCTTTCTCGCTCGTTCTGCTTCCAATTCAAAGGCACTGGCTATGATGAGAAGATGGTGCGTGAGCTTGAGGGCCTGGAGGCCTCCGGGTCAGCTTATATCTGCACTCTCTGCGATACTACTCGAGCAGAGGCCTCTCAAAACATGGTGCTTCACTCAGTCACCCGCAGCCATGATGAGAATCTAGAGCGCTATGAGTTGTGGAGGACCAATCCATTCTCAGAGTCTGCCGAAGAGCTGCGAGACAGAGTGAAAGGGATCTCTGCCAAGCCTTTCCTGGAAACCCATCCCACTCTGGATGCGTTACACTGTGAAATTGGCAATGCCACAGAGTTCTACAAAATTTTCCAAGATGAGATCGGGGAGGTGTTTCGGAAAGACAACCCACCTCGGGAAGAACGGCGTCGCTGGCGGGCGGCCCTTGATAAGCAGCTGAGGCAGAAGTTAAAGCTTAAACCCATAATGAGGATGAATGGGAACTATGCTCGGAAGTTGATGACCCAGGAGACTGTGGATGTGGTGTGTGAGTTGGTGCCTTCAGAGGAGCGACGGGAGGCCCTGAGGAGGCTCATGCGGCTCTACCTGGAGATGAAGCCCGTGTGGCGCAGCACCTGTCCAGCCAAAGAATGTCGCGATCAGCTGTGTCGCTTCAGCTTCAACTCCCAAAGCTTTGCTGAGCTCCTCTCCACAAGCTTCAAATATAGATACAAAGGAAAGATCACCAATTACTTGCACAAGACCCTGGCTCACGTCCCGGAAATCATAGAAAGAGATGGCTCTATTGGAGCCTGGGCGAGTGAGGGTAACGAGTCAGCAAACAAACTTTTTAGGCGCTTTCGCAAGATGAATGCCCGCCAGTCCAAGTTCTTTGAGCTGGAGGATATTTTGAAACACCACTGGCTCTACACCTCAAAGTATTTGCAGAGGTTCATGGAGGCTCACAAGGCCTCAGCTAAAGTTATGCATACGAGCATAGAGCCAGTGGAGACCCAGGATGATGAAGATGTGTTTCTGGATGTTCCAGTTTGTAATTCATAATCTTATTTTAATAAACATTCTGGGAAACTAATAACTGCAATAATTTATTGCCCATGTTGGATCTGTAGCAATGATGTGTATTTTCTTGGACATTGCATTTTATTAGATTCACTTTAACAGAATAAACCATAGCTTTGCACTTTATCACAGAAGATCATTGTCATTATACACTTTGACAATTGAGACAAAATCCCTTTATTTACTTCTGATGTAATTCCCATTGTCATCATGTAATTCCGTGAATGAAACATATTGTTAATGGCTGGAGTGTGAAGATAAGACAAAGCATGGATGCAGGGGAACAGTTTTTTTTTTCCTTCCCTTTAGGAAGCTTTTAGGAGCGGAAAAATCACTTAGTGAATGATGCTGCAGTTTATTGTATTGCAGGGTTGTGGCACATTTATACATTTACACAGAGGGAATATTTATGGAAACAGATGAAAGCACCATAAGTCATTGGACAGAAATTGTGTTAAAGAGACCCCATTTATGATCACAGTATTAATATATCATTTGGGCTTGAAAAAAATTGAATCACAGGCACAAAAATGATCTTTCTTTCATGACTGCGCTCTGAGAAATATGACTTGAGTTCTTTATAGCGAGGTCCCTGAGGGACTGAATAGACGCCAGGTCACTTTGAACCAATTTTATCTCCTTTAGTTTTACACTGTGCAGGAAAAATTATATTTATTCGCACCTCTGCACATAAAAATAAGGCATAAACTGACCTTTCTGTTGATATGATAAAAATACAGCATGGTTTGTTACTAGGCCTAATGCCCCAGAGATTTCTTGTTGGCACAAACTTTTCAAAAGATCCCTGTTTAACTTGTCTCCTTTCTCTTTTTATGCTCTTTTCTTCTTTATTTGTCACCGCCGTTACTTACAGGGGAAGATGATGGATGTGAGCGAAAGAAACTTGATATAAAATGAATTGATTGAGAGATTATTTGCCTGATTGATGGATCTTCGTGTCTTTTTTGTTTGTATTTTCACTTTTTCAAATAACTTTTCTTTAGAATATCTTCTTTCTTGAGTCAGTGATTTTATTTTATTTCATGGTGTACAATGTTTACCTCAAAAATCCTTATTTTACAATAAAGAATATTGAAGCATGCCTCACATTGTGTCTCGTGTTTTGCTCACAACAAAATACGACTTATTAATAAGGGATGATGAGTGGTTGCTCACTCTGCACAATGCTCCTCATTACATGATTTAAAAAAATCTATCTATCTATCTATCCATCTATCTATCTATCTATCTATCTATCTATCTATCTATCTATCTATCTATTGATCAACAGTGTCTGTCTGTCTATCTTTATTATATGATGTAACTGGGGTAGTTTGTCATGCAGCATATAAAGGCTTTCCTCAAAAAAGGTGTAGGAAAAACAATAGATGTTGAATTATATTCATTCGTATATTAAAGAATACACACAAGGTAAGATGTTCCTATTTTATTTTTCTTACAATAAAGCACTGATGAAGTATTTTCATTTTCAGTTTTCAGGGTGCACTTTTATACACATACACATTTGTCTTGTAACACAATTATAAATCATAAATCAAACAAATATAAAATTAAACCCACAACATGTCATACAACATTAAACTTAATTATCTTCATGAAAACTCAGTTACTGATTTCCACAGCAATGGACATCAGTCAAATAACCTCCTGAAGAAGCTCTTTTTGGCAGGGGTCATCTTCAGTGAGGGGTGACTCTTCCTTCTTTCTATTTTTATAGGGCTACGCTTCAGCGGCAGCACCTTTCGAGGTGGGGTCATTTCCTGGCGGGGCAGATCCCCGTGGTCCAGGCAGAAGTATTTGCTTTTTCCTTCAGAGAGCCTGACCAGCACAGTTTCAGACAGATCCATGCACTGGGCGTGCACCCAGTGGCCTTCCTCCCCTCTGGAACAAAAGATCATGGCCGGTCGGTGAAGCTCCATGGAGTAATAAGGCTGCCAGGTGTTGAGGTCTACCTGACAACCCAGGCAGCATTTGATCCAGTAGCCTGTTTGGGACTGATCCTCCTCGTCTTCCTCATTGTATGTGTCCCCTTCTCCGTCACTGCTGTCCTCCAGCTCGTGGGGCTCACGGCCAAAATAGAGCTCCTCTGAGTCCTCGAGCGGAGTAGAGTCCTCAAGGTCGGTTGATTCCTGGCTACAGCCCTGGGCTCGGTCCTCGCCGCCACCTTCCTCCTCCCTTTGGAAGCACACCTGATAGAAGTAATGAGACTCTAGTTGGGTTGACCTTCCCTCAGACGGGACCCCTATGAAGGCGCTTCCCTCCCCCAAGCTACTGCCAAACCAGGTACGACTGTGACTGATATCTGCTGTCCACTTAGGGGCTTCCAAGGGCTCAATATGAATCCCTTTGTCATCTAGGACGACTGTGCTACAGTCCATCCTCTTGCTAGAGTCTGACTGATATCCCCCCAAGATTATGTACTTGTGAGTTGGGCCTGTACGGATGAAAATAGCACTGGAGACGGACAAACCAAAGTTTAGCGCCTCACAGGAAAGCATTGGGCTTCCCTGCAAAAGCTCGACATGCAAGCGGAAGAGTCGAGGGGGTCGGGAGTCGGAGGTGAGTGAGTGACCGCCTAGGAAGTACACGCAGTCCTCCCTAGCGAGGCCGAGATGAAAGGACTGGCCGTCACCGAGCTCCGATATCGCATGAGCCGAGCAACAGCCGAACGTCTGGTCGATGAGGAACACCTTCGGAGGACAGTCGGTAACGCTGTTCCAGTTCTCTGTGGTCCGCTCTCCAGCAGGCTTATGTGACCTACCCCCGAACACGACGTAGGCTGTCTTGCCGCGGCTTTTAACCACATTTATGGAATGGCCGTAGCGTGCACCTGGTACCTCTCCGAGCAACTCCTTCTCCTGGCAGCGCAGGGTCATTTTGCGGTTGCAACCCCGGCTGCTGAGGGTCAGCAGATAGAGGCTGGCCGAGATGTCGTTATTAGGGGTGCGACCGCCGTGGATGAGGTAGCTCTCAGGGTGCCCGTCATAGGGGTCGAGGCGGGCCACAGCTGGATAGCGCAGCGGAGGAAGGTAGCAGGAGTCGTTGGAGAAAGAGATGGCTCTCAGCTTCAGCTCGTTGCAATTTAGCCGCACTCCAAACACTCCTGTCGGACATGTACGCTTGGGCCAGCCTTTTTGTCCAAAAAGCAGAACATCTCCGTCCAGCTGCAGCAGGGTGCAGCCGGGCTGTAAGAGGCTGGCACAGTTCACCGGAGTCAGCTGCTTCAGGGACATGCTCAGCAGGTGCCTGAGTAAAAACAACAAACAAACATGTCACTCAGCTGTCGCTTGTTTTGATGTAAGTCAACTTCACGCTCATTTATGAGTGATGGAGGAATGCAGAACAAAGAAAATACCCTGCAGACTTTAAACAAGCAGGCATAAGCATTCAGTAGCAGGATTTCATTTTTTGATCTATAATCATATTGTGCATATTGTGAAACCAAAGTTTCTCCCATGGAATAGGGAAAACTTCAATTTTTGCATTATACTGCATTGCATATTATATTAAGCTTTTAAATTATACAATATTCCTCCTCATCTTTTTCTTCACCATTTTATAGACGTAAGTCAAAAAAAGATTATAAAAATAACAATGAAAAAAATCTTATAAAATGTATTTCATTTTAAATTCAACTAATTTCTACATTTAAAGATACAATACTATGTATTTGTGTTTTAAGTTACATATAAGGATATATAAGTATATAAGTATATTTAGGCAGTGAATGTTATTTACGTACAGCAATGACGCTATTGCATTACCAAAATCATCAAACTATGAAATATGTTAGCCATAATTCATTGCAATCTATAATAAACAGCTATATTAACAAAATATGTATTCCCAAATGAACTGAATAAGTTCAAATGATGACAGGTTGATTGGAGTTATTGTTCATTACCTTCATATAAACCCACAGTTTTGAATTTGTAATTCTTAGCAATGCTTACCTTATAGCAGGATTCTTTGAGTCACTTTGGTAGAATATTGAAAAGAGATCCCCAGGGTGCACGTTTACCAACACTTACTTTGACAAGACAGTGGGTGACAGAGTTTGTGAAGCTTCATTGACTAAGAAAGACTTCCAGAACTTGAGGTTAACTGTGTGTGACTGCAGTTTACGGGCAGATGTGACGCCGCCGTCCATTTAGCTGCCAATGCGAGAAAAGACATCCAAAACTGGTTAGAGGGAGGAATTAAAACAGAATTAAGGAAGTGTTACAAATACTACAATACTATCAGCATTAACTGAATAAACAGACTACTGAATATGGAATAAAGTACTAAATAACTATTTCTCCTGAAATTTGGTTGACCATTGGGTGGATGATAAATATGATTCATATACTCTCTCTCTCTCTCTCTGTCTCTCTGTCTCTCTGTCTCTCTCTCTCTGTCTCTCTCTCTCTGTCTCTCTGTCTCTGTCTCTGTCTCTGTCTGTCTCTGTCTCTGTCTCTGTCTCTCTCTCTCTCTCTCTCTCTCTCTCTCTCTCTCTATATTTATATATATATATATATATATATAAATCATAAACAGTAAAGAAAAACATATATCTATTTAATTGTATTTTTATATTAGTCTGTGTTTTTCTTCTTTTTGAGGCCTGCAAAACTGTATAATGTCTATTTCTATTTTTTCTATATCAATCCACGAACATGTTGGGAATCTTCCATTACACTTGGGAGAAATGCTGTACTGTCTTTGCCGATTAAAATAAAACAGGAGAAAATAGGAAAGAAGAAGACAAAACTTAGTGATTGATTCCATCTAATTCCTGGCTGGTAGAGTCTCAGAAACCACTTTTCATTTCTAATTCATTTTATCACTGGCTCTACCGCTCAGGTTTCTCCTCCAGGTATCAGGTCTGCTGTATCAGTGAAGTGCAGACAGGGGTGAACACTGAGGCCTGCTGGAGGCAGATGTCTACCATACTCATTAGCATGCAGTTTTTTTGTGATTTTTTTTTTTTTTCTTCGAATTTGATCGGCTGCGAGGAGGCTCGGAGTGTGCCAAACCAGGGCTGAAACCACGAGCATCTGGAAGAAACCGTTAGAGCTTGAAAACCCCAAAACAGCAGCCGAGCCACCTGCGTGTGAGGCGCTGCGTGGAGTGGAGAATGAACCCCCGCTGCGAGAGAGCAGACACGGCGGCGCTCTCTAACTGAAAGGGAAATGTTTTGCTTTGGAGTTTATTTTACAAGAAAATGTGACATCTAAGAAAGGGCGGCGGCGTGGAGTGCTGCTAAAGCCTCGCTTAAAAAATAAACACGTGGCGTCGTCCCAAAGTGCGGCTAACAAAGCGGCAGCTGCCACCAGTGCACGGTGCGAGGAGGAGGCACGGTGCTGCGTGGCGGACCCCGGGCCATGCGGGGACTTGTACATAATTGATAAAACGGGGTAATTAGAATCAACGGCAGCACCTGTTTCTGTCCTTTGTAATGTGTCACTACCTGACCGTTCCTGCCTCGCGGCCAGGGCTTGATGGATGATGCATCGGCAGCCATGATGTTCTGGCGATCGCCGCGCACGAGTGTTTATCACTCTTTATTGCGACTCTAATCGTTCCCCTTGTGCTGATTGGGAACGCAGAGCCCGCGGGGTAGTTTCTCCCTAACTTGCTGCCTAATATTGCCATTGCAGAACCATACTTATTATCTTGTCACAAGTGACCCGCCATTACTAGAACAGGGCTTTAACATTTAATCTATACATATTTACTGTTATTAAGGTTTTGGACATTTCAATTATTCCTGAAATGAGACATTGGACCTGGACAGTTGGAATGGGACGTTAGGGGTTGGGATGTCTTTTTAAAAAAAAATTGTTTAACCTGTGCTGTCAGCATGCTGGGCGTACAACACACAGTATTTGTCTTACTGCATCTCGGGCAGAGTTTGTCTGCAAGTGGAGTTCAGCTTCTCCACATGCAATGCAACTCTTTATTCATTCTTTAATCGTCAAGAGCTGCTGCAATAACTCTGTCCTGTGGACGACCTGTAGGATGACGAGTTATTTTTTTTACACAGAACCACCACCAATCCCCTTCTTTCAGAACGATCTTACCATGTTTTGGTCTATAAACAACGAATCATCATTATTTCTCGAAAAGGGGGGGAATCACCATGGCTGAGACAAATAAACATAGAACCAAACAACAACATTGGAAAAACATAAACATAGAAACATCAGATGACAACATGTTGAGACAAAACAGAGTTAATTCAGTTCAGGAAAAGTGTAGCAGCAATTGGGCACATGGCCTCTTCCTGTGATAGCTACGGCAGTAAACGAGGAAGGAAAGGAGAGGGATGTAACCAGGAAGGTGTTGGGGGTGTGTTCAAAGCAGGTGCTGGTGGTGTTTGTGAGTCTGTGTGTGTGCGTGTGTGTGTGTGTGTGTGTGTGTGTGTGTGTGTGTGTGTGTGTGTGTGTGTGTGTGTGTGTGTGTGTGTGTGTGTGTGTGTGTGTGTGTGCGTGTGTGAATATAAGAGGAAGAGAGAATGTGTTCACCGGTGAATGCAGGGGACTTGTCCCAATTTGTTCTGGTGTATAAGGTCAGATTTACATTGTGACGTCTCCAAGCAGTGAAAAAGGCCCCCACAGCTGTATAGATACTCCACGACAGCAGGAAAGCCCCGAGTACCCTGCCGCTACAGAAGACCCCCCCTTCCCCACAAAGGAGCCGGGACCCCGCGTAGCAACACCCACAAATGGCCCCGAGGGGCATAAACCAGTCCCACAGAGCCCATAGACCCTGTGCCCCTGAAGTGCACACATACAACCCACCCCGATATGCAGGCCTAAGACGCACTCGCAGGCGCAAAACAAGGGCCGCGGGCAAGGCCTCCATCCCCACCAATGCCCCGTGCAAAGGTGAGGCCCGCCACACTGCAACCAGCCAGATGCCCCGTCTGGCCACCAGCCCGAGCACCCCCCAGTTAAGTACACCCAGATGTCATGACTCCCCGCCGACGCCCGCAGACAGCCCGGCCAAGGCATTTGACATAATTCATGTTCAATGTCACTTAAACTTTGCATCCCGCTAAAATAAGGTCACATTTCTCAATTTCAGTGTGAAACTTGAGCTTGTTCCGGTGAACACAGAGCTGCTATCCTGGACGGATCTGACGAATCGGTGCAGCCTTGCAATTTTGAACTCGGAACACAAGAGTTAATTTCCATTATTTGAGGTTAACTGGTTGAAAAACGCTGCCCTGGGATTCTTCTCTGCTGGCCTTTTCCCTGGTGGTGACGCAGGTGTTATGGCAAAAAGCCAGACCAAGTCCAAGTCCAACGCTTGGTTCTGCAGGTCGGTCTCTCGGGTCACGGTCCCCAGTGTGTGGCTGAATTGGCACAATAAAGCTCAGGATAAGAGAGTTTGTAACAGCCGCCCACCATCCATCCCTGTCACCCACCAGGGACTACTCGGAGTTTCCACACATCTGTGGCCCCCTACGACTCCACTCCGCGTTCCCGGAGGAGATGGACAGATTAGAAGGGAGTAGACAGAGGGGGATTATTGCGGTTGATGTGGCGGGCGAGGGAGAGAGAGAGAGAGAGAGAGAGAGAGAGGGTGAGAGAGACGGGGGGGTAAGAGAGGGGGAGGCGGGAAGACATCCCAATGGCTGCATTTCGCCTGCTGATCGGGAGGTCAGTGACTTTCTGATTCTTATTTCTGTCATGCATGGCCCAGTGGACTCTCAAGCTCTCCGACCGCCATCGCAGGCTTCAATCATCCTTCTTTCTCTCTCTCTCCCTCCCTTTTCCATTCCCGAAGGCCTCCGTCTTTTACAGACTGAATCTTGATTTTCTTAAAGCCAGTGGCTGAATGTTTCAGGAGATGCAAGTTTACTTGGAATGTGTGTATGCTGGAGCATGAACTGGACCTCGGGCTTGGGCCAGCAATTGATTTTACCATGATTCTGATTAGAGGGCTCCCTCATTTGGATTGATACGATATATCAGCGACCTGCTCAGTGAAACCGATGATCTCAGATAGGATCCCATATTTGGGTTTCAATTAATCACGCTGGTTGGTTATCGGGAAGATGAAATGGCAGTTGAGTGAGTGGCTGTAGCCCTTAGCATGATAAACAATCCGTGCGGAGAACCCAGATGGCTGAGGTAGCGACGTCAGGCGATAAACGACACTCTATCCTCGCGAGTGAATTCGCTGCTACTCACCGCTGTAAGGTTTTATGTCATGTTCATTTTGAAAGATATTCCTCTCACACAGAAAGGACCCTCATTTAAAGAATGGGCTGACAGCAGTTGGAACGGATGCTACTTCCATGCGGGTGCAACGTTCAAGGGCATTCAAGGGCTGACCACATCTCCCTAACCTGCTTTAGCAAATTCACCACAGCTGGCTTTCACGTCATGATCACCACGGTTTGACGGTGGCGGACCCCGCCGCCAACAACGGAAACCGCATATAGAGGAGCGACATGGGTTACGCAAATGCACTGAATGGTTGTTTCTTATAAAACGCCACCGATTTTATTTTTTTAACAACATAACCCTGTGGACTAGCACTTTAATGCTGGGTATTATATTCACTTAAACAAAACTCAACAAAGCTTGTTTTTCATAGATGGAAAGGGGTTGAGTGATGAGAAGGTCCACACTGATCCAGGTAACCTGACCGCTTCTTTCCTCTCTCTTTCCAAACTTTCTCCTCTACCTCGTCAGAATGCCGATCAGCTCATAGTGGGAGGCGTTTCCCTCAAAACAGCAACCTGACGGCGCTCTCGTTATCAGAAAATAAGGCTGTTTAATTGTGCGTATGGATCTTCATTAGTATCAATTCATGGTAATCTTTTGTGATTATGCTGGAATTGGAGAGGTAAAGCGTTGCCGTGCGATATTGATACGGGGCTTTGAGGAGGGCAGCGGTGCTATTTCACGGAGAACGGTTCCTTTAATCAAAGCTCCTTTGACAGTAAATTACACCCAGAGTTCTCACATTATTGTCCCGAAAAGGGGGGAAAACTCGGCCAGAAGTGAAACATTTCTTATTCCGCAGACAAAGCCAAATTATGTGAAACATTCACCTTAGTTCACCCCGTAGAAAAAAGGATTGATTTAAGTGCTCCTCTCTGCATTACCATTTCTATGCATCTTCAACACATGCAAATTGCTTTAGCGTTTTGCTATTGTCATTGAGGCCTGCGTGTTCATGACTCAGGTCTTAATTCAGCATCTTCACAGGTGATAACTTAACCTTGACTGGTGACACAGCAAACATGTCCCCATTGTCTGTGTGTGTGCTTGTCTGTGTGTGTGTGTGTGTGTGTGTGTGTGTGTGTGTGTGTGTGTGTGTGTGTGTGTGTGTGTGTGTGTGTGTGTGTGTGTGTACCGCGCTCCGGCGGGTTATTTCCCAAATAGGAGCCTTTCTGTGTGGAGTTTGCATGTTCTCCCCGTGCTCACATGGGGTTTCCTCCACCTCACGTCAGTAAGGACCCCCCCCCCAAAAACATGCACCCATCATGGTCTGACCAGCGATGGACACTTATCACCTGGTCCCTGGGCGCGTCCAAGAATGCTGCCCACTGCTCCTGGCTGTGCCCCCGGAGGAAGGACCAGCCAGGATGGGTTAAACGGACCATCCCAAGCATGTGCATGTGTGTGTGTGTGTGTGTGCGTGCATGTCTTGTAGTGTGGTGTGCTGTGTGCAATTAAAGATTGTTCTTCTTCTGGTTCAAGTGACCTTTGGTTAAATTGGGGGTTTTAATTTAGAGTGGGGGATAGTGACAAAATCAAATACCTTTATATTTTTTTAATGAACACCTCAATATCGATAAATTAACGACATCTTGGGTATGGATTGTATTATTGGTGCTTTCATAAGATATTGGCACAGAAGAAATATTTGAGAATCAAATTTAAAACAGTCTAAATTCAGTAAAAAAAAAAAGGTAATTCTCTGTCAGCAGGGGCACCAGAAAATGCCTGTTAAAAAAACAGTTAAACAGCTGTCAATTTAAAAACACAAACTGTAAAAAACAGTAATTATCTTTCCCATAATTAACATTTATAACTGTCATTTTATAATTCCATGGAATCTTTTACTTTTAAAATATATTAATTGTTAGAACAGAGTCCTACACCTCTAAAAAACAGAATAATTATCTTTAAAAAGGATAAAGAAAAGCTTAAGTACAGATAATTACTATTGTTATGGCAAAAAATACCGTAAATTTAAGACCATTATATAAAACACAAAAAAAACATGTAATTTTACTTTGCAAATGCCCAAATTTAAATTAACTATCAGGAGTTTTGAGAAAAAAATCTGTCAAAAATTTTTTTTTAAATTGCATTAGCTCACTAAAACTGTCAAAATAATGCATTTTCTTTCTTTTTTTAAAATGCACCATAAGAAATAAAGCGCCACATTTACTTGATTAAGTTATGTCAACCGATCCCACGAAACTAGATTGAATGAATGGGAAAAAATATTAGAAAAGTAATTACTGCATGCCTTTAAGCAAACCACCAAACCCTCTTAATGAAACACCACATCATACAGTTATGCTGAATTTACATAAAGCAATTATTTTGAATTTACTAAACAGAAATTAATTGGATTCATGCAGGATTTTGTTGATTGTACTTCGCATGACTCAATCCAACTGCTATATGAATATGAATTATTCAAATACAAACACTTGACCTGATTTTAATGAAAAAAAAATTACAATAATTGAATCACAGTGAGTCATGTCCAAACAAACAAACAAACAAACAAGGACCAATAGCCCCAAGGAGTAAAGCTTGACATTTACTGACCTTTTTTAACAACCTTGCAACCAAGTAAGAAATCCACAGGGTAAACACAAATGTATACTATTTGGTGCTTAGCACTTTACACTTAAAAAATAAATAAATGAAAGAGAAAATACAATAAAAATACAAAAATGTACAAATAATGACTCAACAAACTGCAAAGACTGACAATACTTTTGGCTCCATGGGGGACCCCCCCTCTTGATTCACTTTACCACTAGAGGAAAAAAAAATCCCTATAAAATGTTATAATGCTCAAGATAATAAACAACCACACAACTTTGCAAGTGCTAGTAACTCCCATCACACCGCTGCACCAGTTGTTTCTATGATCAACAGCTTCCAAGGGTTTAACCGCCGTCTACGCACACCTCAAGTCCACTCTACTGCTGGCCAAGTGGTCTCCTGGTGGAGAGACGGGGAGGGGAGGGTAGAAACTCCCCCTGGGCTCTGCTCCTTCACGTCGGATAAAATCGATTCCCAAGACCTTTTCCTGTATTTTCTCCTCGCATCGGGATCAACATCCTCAAAATGGGATGAGATCATGGCATTAATGAAAATCTCTTCAAGAGAACTATCATCCATTTTTTTGTATCAGTTAATCTTAGATTAACTGAATCTAAGATGC
This sequence comes from Zeus faber, assembly GCF_960531495.2. Lineage (NCBI taxonomy): Eukaryota > Metazoa > Chordata > Actinopteri > Zeiformes > Zeidae > Zeus > Zeus faber. The sequence goes on along the minus strand of NC_137201.1, from coordinate 16,355,237 downwards.
TCAGTTAACATGATATAAAACAGAGAGTAACAAATCCTTATATTTGAGAAGCAGGAACTAACTAATTGTTTGGCATTTTGGTTCTTTAACGTTATAACCAGAATAGTTGCCCATTACTTAATGGTTAAGTAATGGTTTCAGCTCTGAATTAGAAAACTGGAGGATTTCCACTTGCATTGTCATCATTGGCAAAATCAAATCAGCACAACATGTGAATACACTTGATGTTAAGTGATAACAGTTCTTACACAACCCTGACCTAAAAAAGTGGCGAGGACACAAATATTAGTAATAAATCCAAGTACAGAAATTCCAAAGAAATATTTGTGCAAATTTAGATGTAGTGACGCCAGAGAACACTGACGTTCGAAGTTCGTTTTTACAAATGCCCCATTCAGTACACATCTTGGTCACAATTCAGTATAATAAAGAAAAATCATAAGGGATCTTTGTCAAAAAATGTTTGGTTAGGTTACGATTTATGTGATAGATAAATGTCAATATTGGCTGATACTACCAGATTAAAAAAAAAAAAAAAATTGTTGGGCTATGGTACCGTATACATACCGTATCTTGCGACTTATAAAGTACATTTACTTGGTAACCTTCGTAAAGGTTACCAAGTAACCTTTACGAAGCTTTCAGGATTTTCATTGAAGTGGACACAAAGTGCTTTGATGACACATTATCATCGTGTTTCCACAGTGGGAGACAGACAAACCTTCAATACAGAAAGCCACGTTCCCAGTTACCCATACACAATCTTCGGCGAGGTAAAGAAACAGGATCAGGGAGGTAGAACAGACGGAGACAGGGGCAGAGCTGTGTACAGATATGCATATATCACAGAAAGAGTGATAAAGATGTTGACACAGGGGCAGGTGCCCAAACCACAACATTTAATACAACTATCTACCTTGTCCGTACTGCATCCTGCTGATACCCTTTTTTTCCGACAGCCATCATTAACTGGTTCCAGTAGTAATCCATTTGGGACATGAGTGTGGACAGCAGCGGAACACTGGTGATGCAGGTTAATTCCGCATTTACCTGACACACACATTTGTGACCCACCGCAGCAAAATCCACATCGTCGCGCATTTATAAAACTCGCCAGGAGCGGCCAAACAAGTTGGAAAAAAACCTTTCTAGAAGGAAAATGAGATTTTTCCAGATTCGTGTTCCTTTATGTTTATTTATTTATTTATTTATTTTAAATCTCTCAACATATTTTCAATGCTGAGTTTGAATAACAAATAGTAGATGAATGTTAAACTGTGGAGTTAAATATCCCCGTTAGATTACATGGGGAAACACAGTTCACTTACCGAGACGCTGAATAGCGTCAACAATGTCGATCGATGGTTTCCTTTAAAGAGACCGTCCAGGTGAAGATCATTCATCCATATGCCATGTGATGTGAAGTCACAGTGTGAAACTGTTTTGATTGAGTTCAACCTGTAAATCTCACGTGTTTTATACACACACCTGGATGCATTTTTGTGCAGGCGGCGTAACACGCAAATAAGAAAGTTGACGTCACTTCCGTAAACAAGACACGGAGCCTTCGGAAAACGTTGAAGGTGATTATCTCAGAAACACAGTTTGCCGCACCCTCGTCATCAACAAGTCATAGCTTTAAAAATATTTGCTTGATTCACACAAGTGACACCTTGTTTTACATTACATTAAGTCATTTAGCAGACTTAATGTAATGTAAAACAAGGTGTCACTTGTGTGAATCAAGCAAATATTTTTAAAGCTATGACTTGTTGATGACGAGGGTGCGGCAAACTGTGTTTTTGTTTTGAAGCTTTGAAGCTTGCTGTTTCATTTCTTAGCTTAACTGTGCTTTAACGTTGTATCATTCTTAATTAAAAAATTATAAACTGTAAAAAAAGAATGATCTTTTTGAAGTCGGATTAAATTTGTCTGCATGATACTTTAGAATCACTGTAAAATATAATGAAATTATGCAGCAGTTACCCAAAAAAATTTACATAAAAGTTATGCTATAGAATTAAAACATTATGCCTGTAGTAAGATTTTAATAATGTTTCAAAATATGAATTCCAATTGACACCGCCACTCAATGATTATTTTTTAAATGTATTATTATTATGCAGTTCACATTGCATCACATCACCATAACAAAACAGTGGTTTTGAAAAATGCTGCTACTTTTGTGAATAAAGAATACTTTATTTTTCCAGTTAGTTTTGTTAAAATTGTCATTCAAAAGCTGTTAAAATACAGATATTTAATGTATTCCATTTATACTGAATGTTTTTGCGAAATCACATGACACATTGCAATAAACAGATTATTCTTGCAATTTTAATACAATTTTCCTGTCATTTTGAAATACAGGCAAATTTTGTCAAATGTATTGGGGAAAAACTGTAAACTGTTACTACGATAGTATACGTATACGTACGTATACGTATATGTACTAGACATCTAGTCTTGTGAGTGTATACTGTATGTACCATATATACTGTATCTAGTGTATATACCATATAAACAGTATTTACTGTATGTACACTAGATACAGTATGTACCGTATATACAGTATGTACCGTATATACTGTATATACCGTCTTACTTCTCCATCTACAGTATCCATGCACTCTGATTTAGCTGTGCGTGCTATTTGTGCTATTCTGCCAAACAGTAAAAAATAAAACCTTTGGCTGTATTCTCCCAGTTGCAGGGCGTAGATGCTGACAGGATGAAAAAGGATGAACTGCACCTTGATTAGCATGTGTAATTATGAATATGCTGTGCTGGGTGTAAAAGCAGCCTGAAAGGGGGCCTCCTGCACTCTGGCTGCGTCTCCCTGACACCATGGCCTGTAATTACCTTTACCTCAGGATCAATGGCTGCTCAGCACTGGGATTAATCAGCCGATCTGGTCTGTTTCGCCGACCTTCTGGCACAAGGTGTTTTATGTTTTTCTTTTTAAGCCTTTTGAGAAAAACAATTCGTACTCCCTTGTCTTTGGTAATCTGGAAGGTGTAAGGGCAAAAGATACGGTCAAAGCTGACCACAAAATGATGTTTAAAGGTTTGATGGAAATGGTACCGTTACAGTTTCGAAGACCTATTAGGTATTTGGTTAGAGGCACAGGCTGTCTCGGTGCTGCAGCTCAACATCCATTAAAATTTACTTTGAGATTGTGAACGTCAATTACTGTGAAAGTTTATACAGAATATAAATGTACTTGCTGTTAAATTTACTTAAAGTATTAAAAGTAGAAGTACCCGATGCCCTGATATAACAGTCGATGCTACCTACTCCCCATTTCTGCAGATGAGCACTTACGAAATACTCGTGAAAAACTTTATAGGTGGTGTCATAGTTATTTGCAATATATATACTGTATATATTTATATATACATATTGCAAATAACTATGACATATATATATATATATATATATGTATACATATATATCTTACAAATTGATAACTAACATGACATGCATTTGTGCTGTCCACAGGGAATACAAATATTTTTCTACATCCCAAACCTCTCTTTCTTGTGTTCCCTGCTCCCACAGTGTCACTCTCACAGTTGTAGTAATTAGCAGTTTGATTAAGATCAACACTGGCTCTGTGAGTGAAACCAACAAGCGGGAAGCGTTAGCAGGCAGCAGGAGGCTCTTAATATTTAATGTAGTGATGCAAAATTGCAAATGATTCGTTCTTAGGGAACAAATCTTGGAAATGACTCGGGAGTGTGGAGTCACTCTGGCAAAAAGAGCGAAACCTTCGACTCACAAACTTGCAAAGACTCACAGACTCCTCTCAAATAACGACTGAGGACTAAATTAAAGTACGAGGCAAAAAAAAAAAAAAAAAGCTGCGGCATTTGACGTAGCTTCCATCGAATGCGACTGATTTTACTCGTTCACGTTCCACCGTAAATAAATCGATTTTTTGAGAATTCCGTCCAAAGCTCCAGGCCTGAGGCGTCTCTCCTGACGCCCGTCCGCGGTCACGGGGACGGGCGTCCCCTCGCTCACCCTGCGTCGCACCGACTGACTGAGCCACTCGTCACGAATCGAATCTCAAAGAAGGGTCTAAACCTTTTCGGGTCAAATCGATCGGAATCTTTAAAATCGAAATTCCGTTTAGTGGACGCGGAGGGTCTTCGCCTGTTTATTTATTTATTTATCTATCTATCCATCTATATATCTATCTATCTATCTATCTATCTATCTATCTATTCTCAACACGCTGCATCTGGATCTCTCGCCCGCAGCCCCAGCCTCCTGCTCTCAGTTTGCTGTTATCGCGACGTGTTGTGTGCTGTATTGTGTTTGTTGTGGTTTCTGACGGTGCACTGTTTGGCCTCCTCCCCCTCCTCCTCCTCCTCCTCCTCCTCCTCCTCTCACGCCCATGATCTGCCTTGGCATTACATTAGCACCGAGGCAGAGCAGGTGATTGCGGCCAAACCGGGTCTTTTAAATACAGATTGGTCTTTCATCTGGGCTTTTTACACGCCCGTCCGTTTTTATCCCCATGGCTGTTGATGTGTTTCCGCGACGATGAATGAATTCCCAGCACTTCACTTTGCCACCACCGCGAATATTGGTCTTTGACGCGACTAATAAGGGCCTTTCATTCCGACGGCGTTCACTCTCTGGGGTTTTTTTATTTCTTTTTTCTTTTTTTTCCCAACAAACGTGGCCGAAGCGAATATTTTTTTTCTTCGAGCGAAGGGAAGGGAAGGCTGTTTGTTTTGTGCTGGAGGTGGACCGTAACGGACGAGACACCTCCTGTCAAACACAAATGGTTGTGGCTGACAGTCCCCCCCCCCCCCCCCCCCAAAAAAACCCTCCCAACCGGTCTGTTTCGAAATCTTAAAGCCGCCCAAGTAACATTTCCATGCACGATTTTCGAATGCTACGATTCAATTACGATGATAAACTGCCGCTCTCAGAAGCGACTGGAGCCCCCGGGGTTGTAATTGGGCGTCGGCTCTTGTTTTCCCCCTTAATTTGATTGTCACACTTGTGAATTACGTCTGATGATCGCGAAACTAAAGCCGAGGATATGATCATCGCCGCTTGTTCTCGCTCTGCTTATTTTAATTTGTGCGACCTCCAGGTAAGGGGAGGCTGTCAGTCCAAATCAGGGCGAGCCGCCGGAGCGTCGCCGCCCGTGACTGGCTAAAAAGGAAAAGTAACTGACGCTTTTTTTAACCCTTGTTCCGGCTTCGGCCAAAAATAAACGCAGTGGGCCGTTTTCGTTATGGGCTAGATGCAGCTAAGGTGACCGGATCAATCACGAAATTAGGGGGAGAATATGAGTGTAAGTTTGTGTTTTTTCATATCCTCTCCTCTGTCCATGTCCTTTTGTCACCTCAGGAGGTGGAGGACTACGCGTGATCCTAGAGATATGGGTGTTGAAGAAAAATAAGACAAAAAAAACTGGCACTTACTTGAATCTTTCCACATCCACGAGAGCAGTGTTTCTCAAACATTTTTTTCATACCAAGGACCCTCAAATTGATAATATGCATTAGGGCCATGGACCCCATTCGATTAGATTTCGTCTCTGGGTTCCCACTCTGAGAAGAATTCTAATTACTGTTCGTAGGGCTGTAGACAGTTTTCAAAATACAATACTTTTGGACTGACAATCGAAAATATATTAAATACAAATGTTTATGTTATGAATGGCTTCATGTTACACAGACGTTATATCCAAGGGGTTCCCAAAATGGGGTCTACAGCCCCCTAGGGGTCCCCCTGGGAATTGCAGGGGGTCCGCAGCAAAATTATTAATATATTAATTTAAACCCTTTAAAAATTGTAATTTTAATTTTAATTTTTTATTGTTTTTCATGTTCTAATATCGCATTTCATCTTGACATCTTGTTTGTCTTATCAGTGGGCTCAGTGCAAAGGAATAGGAGAACGATAGCGACTTGTTTATGATGAAAATACATTCAATAAACTTTGATTGAGATTCTTTTTCATTTCTGTTCTCTAAAATGAAATCATAGTTTAGCTATAACTCGATGTCCTGCTTTTAAATAGAAAAATCTATCTTTGAGGTCAAATTTGAGCACGCACAAATATCATGCGATTAATCGCAATTCATTATCTTAATCATATGGCTGCCGTAATTGCTAAATACTATTTTGTCCAAACTTAACAGTTATTAGTTTACATTATAACGGTGCTAACGTCTTGTAAATGAAATATTGGTGAAGTTGAACAATGAATCATTTTACTGGGGACGCCCTGGAACCTCCATAAAGGACCCCTGGGCCGGTCCCCGGACCCCACGTTGGGAACCACTTCCACTAGAGTGAAGGTGATGAGGTTTTGGTGTTTATTCTGGATGAGGACTGTGACAATGTCATGCTGGGGGAACAGCATCTTTCAGTAATAAATGTATAATTTGTAATGGCTGAAGAGGGGTCTTAAATATAATAAAATATAAAAACGGGCATACTGTATGCTCAGACTATCAAATGTGACTTCCATGCTTCCTGTGACGTTCCTCGTGTTTGGGGCCGATGAGCTGTGAAACGGCGACATCTCTTCTGGTGTTGTCAGCACGATGTGGTTTCAGTCCTTTTTCCTTGTCACTTGTCTCAGAAAGGTCAGAACACAGAAGGAGCAGCCGCAAAATGTCAACCCCAGTGGCTGATGGGAGTTCAATGGAGTTTTTTTTTCTTTTTTCTCCAGGACAGGACCAGGATGGATCTCGGCCAAAAGAGAGGCGCCCTCTCCGCCACAGCTCTCTCTCTCTCTCTCTCTCTCTCTCTCTCTCTCTCACTCTGCTGTGATGGAAGGAGGCGATGTGCACTTTAAAATCCAATGTTCAAGATAGAATGCGATGGTATGGATTCATATCGAGCCAAAAAGGAGATAATTTTCTCTCTAGAAAGAACATAGTGCATTCTTGTGGTGTCGGGGTGGTGTGATTTAAGCAGGCACGCCTGTCTTGGGTCTAGTTAATTGGGCCCGGGATAAATTCCTCATCAGAGCAATCGATCAGCGGGGAGCCTTTGTCGTCACAATGTTCCGTCGGCTCCCGGCTTGTTACATCTTGCCACTCCGTTCAATGAAATGGTTTGTCTTCAGCGCCATCGCCTGTGTCAGGGAGCCCGGGAAAAGCCATTTGGGTGGTGTGCGGCGTGGGAACTGTCGCACTTCTCAAGTACAAAAGGATTTTTTTATTTTACCGCCAGCAGGATATAGCAGCTGCAATCCTCCTTTTGGCCATTGCTGCTATAAAAGTAATACTGATACTAAATACTAAATATACTGATTTAAAATCAACAATGAAATTGTATAAATATTGAAAATATATCATATAAAATAAAATAAGCAGAAATAAAAATCACATAATATAATATAAATAATACAAATTTCAAATTAAAATAAATATCAATAATAATAATAACAACAATGATAAATAATAATAATAACAACATCAACAATTATAAAATATAGCTGCAGGCAGCAATATAGGTGGTCCAGTTTAGTCATGTTAGACATGTATTCCAGTTGTCCAGATTCTGTACAATGTAGTACAAGTTACAATTTTTCGATTTTTACACTCAGAGACAAACCGTGGATTTATAAAGCCTCGGTTCATGATTAAACAAAGTGACTGTGTTCTCAATATAATGCAGATGGTCTTCAGGAAAGAACTGGGAAACATTTTGCTTCACTGGTTTCATCTGCCAATAACGGTGCAGGGTTGTTCCCTTCTGCTGGTGCTACAGACAACATGTCACCAAAGTGCTGCTCTTGTACTTCCTGTACAATATCAACTGGTTGCAAAAATGTTCATTTAACATTCCATGTTGTTGTGTATCAGTTAATGATTCATCAATAGTTTCATCTTCTGAACTATAATCTGCATTTTCAACATTATGAATGCACATAGATTCATTATTGTTGCTCGCGGTTTTTGGATCTTCTTCAATTTTGTAAAGAGGATTATTCCATTCATTGTTAAATTCTACATCCTACAGCTCCAAACAAAGCAAATAAAAATTCTAGATGTATTTACTGTAATCTCCTCAGTTTTTGGCTGCCCCCGAGCAGATTGCAGATCACTCCTGTTCTCATGGCCCGCTGGCAAATACCCCGCGGGCCGGTGCGGTCCGAAAGCCGGTGGTTATGAACCTCTGCACCAAAGGAAATTCTGTCAATGATGGTCGGGTTAATTTCCCACTTTCATAGCCACATCAGTGGAATTACTGGACATTCTGGTCAAAGAAGCACTCTCCCTTGTCCACACAGTGAAATGTTGGAGGAGATGGAAACTCGACGGTGCGCTGGTGCTCTGTCAACACCGACTTTGCACAGTTACTGGATTATTTCTAAATGGGACAAACCCACCACTGCCTTCCTCCTGTTAATAGGCGACAAAAGTTTTCAAGGCAGAAGCTGTTTTAAATATTAACAATAAACATTAATTGTGGGGGATGGTGGCTCAGGCGGTAGAGCTGGTGGTCTAGTGATCTAAAGGTCGCTGGTTCGATCCCAGGCTCCTCCTGCTAGCAGGCTGTAGTGTCCTTGAGCAAGACAATTAACCCCTCATTGCTCCTGATGGCTGCGTCCGTCGGTGTTTGAACAATTGTAAGTCGCTTTGGATAAAAGCGTCTGCTAAATGACTAAATGTAAATGTAAATGTAAATTAAACTCACAAACGAATGCAGCCCTTTTAAAAAACAAACAGACTCCAAATGCGAATAAAAAGAAAGGTAAAAGGTTGAAGACAAAAGCCAAGATTCTCTTAATTCACTTACCCATTGAAAGTCCAGAAAATTCACAATTTTGAAGTTTAGGCGGAGTGAAGGCGGACCCGGGAGAAGTTGACAGATCGCAAGTTGACGCCGCGCTTTCGTGTCGCTGATGTCACGCTGACGGTGTCGCTTCTGGTGCGGCCCAGGGGTGAGAAGGCTCTGAAAAGTTGTCGGATGAGTGCTCTGTGATTATATGCAGGGACGTCTGGAGCGGACCGAGGGACTCTTTCAGACCGTGTCAGACCAGACGTCACGGAAATGCCGGCTAGTGCATAGAGGCACTGGACTGGCGTTGTCTTTATGCAGCCCGTGATGATGCGGCAGGTGTCGTTGAGGGCCGGGTCCACCAGTTTGGTGTGGTGGGAGCGGCTCCAGCTTGAACATGCATACTCAGCTGTGGAGAAGCACAGGGCAAGGGCCGTTGCACGGATGGTTGGCGGATCAGCGCCCCACTTTGAGTTGACCAGTTTGCGCAGGATGTTATTGCGGGTGTTGACCTTGGTTTTGGTGTTCTGAAGGTGGGTTTTGAAAGAGAGTGTCCTGTTGAGTGTGACTCCAAGGTACACAGGATGGGGATGGTTCAAGAGTTTGTGGCCATCCCATGAGATGCTCAGTTATTTTCCTGCGTCTCGGATTTTCAGATGGAAACTGCATAGCTGGATTTTTGATGGGTTGGGTTTCAAGTGGTTTTTATTGTAGTAGGTGGACATCTCTTGGAGGGCACTTTCCAGGATGGGTTCGATTTTATGGAAGCCCTCTTGTTGGATGGTGATGCACAGGTCATCAGCATAGATGAAGCGGCGGTATTGTTGGGGGAGTGGTGGTCGTTGGTGTAGATGTTGAAGAGGAGAGGGGCCAGTACACTGCCTTGTGGTAGGCCGTTCTTTTGGGCTTTCCATTTGCTCTTCTTGTCGTTTAGTTGAACGAAGAAGCGTCAGTTGTTGAGGAGACTTTTTATGACTTGGCAGAGGTCGAGGTGGCCAGTCCTGTCCAAAAGTTTCCTGATCATGGCGCGGTGCTGGACAGTGTCATAGGCAGCGGTGAGGTCTAAAGAAAAGGTGGGGTGAACCCCTGCCTGCCATGTCTGATGATGCCTCCTGTATACAACTCTTTTTTTTATTTTTTATTTTTGTGTGTGTGTGTGTGTGTGTGTGCCGCAGAGAAGCGGGAAGCCCGCAGAGCAGCCCCATAGCATAACCATAGCATAGCATAACCATATCCTAGTGAGCAGAAGGAGACCCTGCACCCCTGAGGCGCACACAACCAACCCACCCCCATGTGTAGGCACAAGAGGCAGCCGCAGGCGCAGAACCAGCAGACCAACACTCCACCCGAACCGCCCACCCCGCAGGTGAGCCGGCGGGACCCCCATGCCCACCCGCAGCCTGCGCTAGGGTGAGGCCCGCCCCACCGTAGCCCCAGCCTCTGTCCATCCACGTAGTTGAGTCTGCTCAGTGCACGGCACCCAGATGTTAGCCCCCCCCCCCGACCAGCAGGCCACCAGATATATGGGCCCTCCACCACCCCCGGCACCCGAGGCACCCGTCACAGATAAGATGCGCAGCGGGAACAAAGGCAGACAGCAGCCCCCCCCCGCACCCCAACCCACACCCACGACAGCAACAGCCCCCCAGGGGCCCCCGGAAGGCACGTGGCGGGGCTGCGAAGAGTGCCACCATCGCAGCAGGAGACCACTCCTTAAAAATGCACACAAGAACCAGCTCCAGTCAGAGGGATAGCATAGACATTTTAAAATTCCTATTCTACTTAATTGAAGTTAAAAAGAGGATTTCCTTTTAACCAAAATAATACCTATAATCATTTAATAACACACCTTTTCTTTTCAAATTTGCTTTTGTGGAACCTGTCGATTCATCCCTATATTTACATTTGTGTGTTTTTACATTTGCACTTACACTTAGACCCTGCTGATAAAAACTGAAAATCCCACCACAACAAAAAACACTCTTATAAGTAAGGGTGAGTATATTTGTATGAAGTAAATATATAAAAAGATAAAATAGAAACAAATATTTTTTTAATTCCTCTGAGGATCCCTAGTGGGCTATGGACCCCAGTTTGGGAACCCCTGATTTTACTCACATCGGAAAACAAGATACAAACATACAATCAGCCACAACATTAAAACCCCTGACAGGTGAAGTGAGTGACATTGATCACCTCGTTCCAGTCGCACCTGTCAAGGGGTGGGATATATGAGGCAGCAAGTGAAGAGTCAGTTGGAGGAAGGTGTCCTGGTCTGATGAATCACATACACTACTCACAAAAAGTTAGGGATATTTGGCTTTCGGGTGAAATTTATGGAAAATGTAAAAAGTTCAAGCTACAGTGATTGCATTAAGCTACAGTGATTGCATTGCATGCTTCTACTTAAATGCCCTACTTTCATGATTATATCATGAAAGTAGGGCATTTAAGTAGAAGCATGCAATGGTGATTTCCTCATCTAAACAATTTATTGAAACAAAAGCCAACAACAGTGGTGGGTATACTACAACAAAAAATTTCAGTGTCTCAATAACTTGTCATGTGCCCTTGAGCATCAATTACAGCTTGACAATGACGTCTCATGCTGTTCACAAGTCGACTTATTGTCTGCTGAGGCAGACAATAAGTCCCTCCGACAACCTCTTCTTGAAGGGCGGCCCTCAGGTCATTGAGGTTCTGGGGTAAAGAGTTCCGAGCCTTTACACGGCGACTCAGCTGATCCCATAGGTTTTCTATGGGATTCAGGTCTGGAGAAAGTGCAGGCCACTCCCTTTGAGGTGCCCCAGTCTCCAGCAGCCGTTCCCTAATGATGCAACCTCGATGAGCTGGAGCATTGTCGCACATGAAGATGAAATGAGGCCTGTGTTGTTCATGCAGTGGCACAATGACTGGATTAATGATGTTATTCAGGTAGTATGGGCTTGTCACAGTACCATTCACAAATTGTAGGGCAGTTCTGTTTTGACTAGACACACCTGCCCACACTGTATGCATAATGCTCTACTTGACGTCTCCAACATCGTTGGCGGCCATCATTTCTGCTCCACGTGAATCGACTTTCATCAGAGAACAGCACTGAGGCCACTGGCCCCTAATCCAGCGTAAATGCTCCCTGGCCCATGCAAGACGATGATGCCTGTGCCTGGTGGTGTGGTCAGGTACCCTTGCAGGTCGTCTAGCACGCAGATCACGCTGATGGAAACGGTTTTGAATGGTCTGACGTGACACTTCGGTGCCTCTCACCTCCCTTAAATGTGCCTGGAGTTGAGTGGCATTCATCATCCGGTTCCGCAGGGCACTGTTCACAATGAAGTGCTCATCAGTGTGGGATGTGGCCAAAAGACGTCCACGTCTATGCCTTTCTGTGACTCTTCCAGTCTCTCTGTATCTCTGCTGCAACCTGCTGATGACACTCTGTGATACTCTAAGCTCAGTGGCCACTTCCCTCTGAGAACATCCTGTTTGAAGCCTCACAATGGCGAGGTTCTGTTGATCGGTTGTTAGGTGTTGTCTTGGTCTCATGATGTCAAAATGTGAACAGCGTGATGAAGAGGACTGTTTAAATACCAATTCTAATTGAACCAGGAAATGTATTGGATCAAACACCCGTTGTGAATTTTGCTGTTCAGCTCCTTGTTAGAGAACAGCAAGTTGTGCAAAAAGTACTGAAACATTGAACAGTTGGACATGTGCATTCAAAAGTTTAGAGAAGGTCAAATTAAGTTCACCTGTAAAGGTTATAGTGCATTTTAGGTTCATCCTGAAATTTCACCCGAAAGCCGAATATCCCTAACTTTTTTGTGAGTAGTGTATCTTCTACATCATGTGCATGTGGTAAGGGTCCGATCCAATGGAGCATCTGTGGGATGTGCTCCATGGGGGATGGATACATGGGGGCCCCACCTCACAACTTCCAGGACTTAAAGGATCTGCTGCTAACGTCTTGGTGCCAGATACCACAGGACACCTTCAGAGGTCTTGAGTACGTGCCTCGACGGGTCAGAGCTGTTTTGGCTGCACGAGGGGGAGCAACACAATATTGTGTGTGTGTGTGTGTGTGTGTGTGTGTGTGTGTGTGTGTGTGTGTGCAGATAAACTCGCTTGTCAGCTCCTAAATGTTCGCTCCCCCTCAGGTGCTGGCAAACACCTCACACCATAATTAATTTCATTTCACTAAAACCTGCAGGCTTTTTCCACTGACATCCAATGCTTTGAAAGGCGCAAACCTCTGATGATGTCAATGTTTTCACCACAACTATATTAAAAAGGGGCAGTGTTGTAATTTGAAAGAATCCTTATATAGTGTATGGGAGCCTTTTCGAACCACTGTGATGGTTGAAATTCCACTTAAAATAAATAAATAAATCATAGAGATTACCTTTTGTGTTGCAAAATCAAAATTGCAAGGCTGCACAAATTCATCAGATATATCAGTTCCAGCCCGTGTTGCCAACTCGGCGACTTTTTCGCTAGATTTAGCAACTTTATCAGACCCTCTTAGCGATTTTTATTTCCAAAAAGCGACTAGCGACAAATTTTGCGACTTATTCAGGCCGTCGGGGAAAACACGAGGAACATATTCAAAACATTATATTGTAGTTCATTCCCATGCATCATTCTGCCCAGAATTGTCACAGTCCAGTCTCCCTCTCCTCTGGGCGGTCAGTAGGTGTGGGTGTGGCCAGCTGCACCAGCTGAGCTGTCAGCTAATCACCATTTCTTTACTAATCACCATTTCTTTAAGTAACTGTAAATAAATACTGATTCATAAATAGTTGTGCATAAACAATTAAATAGAGAAATATATCATTTTAGAAAATAAATAGTTGACTCTGTAGAATATATACACAGTATAGAATAATATTTTCTCTGATATGTAAATAGTTGGTTTGAGCTTCTCTCTCACTCTTTCTCTCCGGATCCTGTCCCATAGCTTGTAAATATGTAAATAGTTCGTTTGAAACTGTAAATAGTTCTTGTAAACTTTTATATAGCTTGTTTGATCTTCTCCCTTCCTTTGTCAGTGTTTTTTTTCTGTTTTACTTCAAATATACCTTCTTGACGCAACCACTAAGCTTTAAGCAAATAAAAGCGCGATGACATCATCAGTATGCAAATGAGCGCATGACATCATCATCTGACGACTTTGAGCGACTTTTGGAGCTTGTGCGAGCTACTTTCAGCAGCACCGCGTTCATCAGCACGAAACTTGAAGTGAGAACCACAGTCGCGATGAAAGGTTTGATTCCTTTTTTGAGATTCGGTTCGTGACGAGTCACTCGGTTCAAAGGAGACGTTCGGCTTTCAGACTCGCGTGGTTCAGGTTGGTGTAGCGCACGGCGAGCGAGGGAGGACTTCTTGAACGATGACGCAAGAGTCAGAAGAGTCGGTTCGGCTCTATGTTTTGAATGGGATGCTCACAGGAATCATTTCATTCTGTCAGAATTACATTACATTACATTACATTTAGCAGACGCTTTTATCCAAAGCGACTTACAATTGTTCAAACACCGACGGACGCAGCCATCAGGAGCAATTAGGGGTTAAGTGTCTTGCTCAAGGACACTACAGCATGCTAGCAGGAGGAGCCTGGGATCGAACCAGCAACCTTTAGATCACTAGACCACCAGCTCTACCGCCTGAGCTACCATCCCCATCACTTATTTTGGTGGAACGCAACGAGTAAATCGGCCACGTTCACTATGAATTAGAAGAAGAAGAACAATCTTTAATTGTCACACAGCACACCACGCTACAACACATGCATGCACACACACACACGCACACGCTTTGGGTGGTGGCCGGTGAAATGAGGCCTCTGCGTTTAACCCATCCTGGCTTGTCCTTCCTCCGGGGGGGCAGCCAGGAGCAGTGGGCAGCAGCCCGGGGACCAGGTGACAAGTGTCCATTGCTGGTCAGACGATGATGTGTGCATGTTTTTGGGGGGGGTCCTTACTGATGTGAGGTGGAGGAAACCCCATGTGAGCACGGGGAGAACATGCAAACTCCACACAGAAAGGCTCCTATTTGGGAGATAACCCGCTGGAGCACGGTACCAACAGTGCCCCAGGCGGGAATCAAACGCAGGACCTTCTTGCTGTGAGGCAAGAATTATGCCAAACGCCTTGACATTCTCGTTGCCATGCACTTTAATTTGATCCTCAGTCATTATTCACTCACGCCCACACTCGCTTGTTGGAGTGACTCCCAACTCACTCGGGTCATTAAAGATATTTGTCCGCTACGAACAAAGTTTTTCGTGTCAGGATAGCGGTGTCGCCGTGGGATGACCTCATTGCAAAAAGCGCCACGCGGCAGAAAACAGGGCGGGAAACTGGAATGTGGTCCCCTTTTTGCTTTCCCCTTTTAACCACGGGAATGTTTATTTTACTAACATTGTGGGAATTCTCTCCTCTATGTGACGATAGAAATGCTTTGTCAGCTCTGAACTAAATAAAGTTCATGCTCATACTTAATTGAGAGACAAGCTAAGTATGCCAGCGTTTACGCAGCCCAAAATCCCTGCATGCATGTTGTTGTTACTGAGCTTTGAGGCGTTAAGTAAAGCAGAGTGCGCTGGCCCCCTGCCTGCTCAGCCCAAATCAATACATTTTTAATGTCTGTTCTTGTCACCTCACATTTAATTGGTTCGCCTGCAAAGCTCTAGCAACGCGAGCGTTTTTGGGGTGGTGTCAAACATTTAGAGTAGAGGCTTCAAAAAGACTCCTCTGCTGGGAGTCACATCTACCTTGTGTTGCAGGTCTGCATAGATTAGGATTCAGGGTTTTATTTTTTATTTTTTCGTTCCGTACCTCTATATACACTCTTCTCTTTTAAAAGGCCCCCGCGTGGCATGCTGGTCTATGGATATCATGGTCTGCATCATAATTTGTTTATTCGGCCACGTCACTTTTCATTCAAGAGGAATTAGTCGTGGTGAGGATTAGTGCATTGTGGGACAGATAATTAACATTAAAAAGATCATAGATCATCATATCCGACAGTCAGAGCCTTCCCCGTGTGGCCGTCGGGTGAACTGTATCTGGACATTTACCATGTTCCATGAATGAGTTAAAAACTCCCTTTTATGTAGTGTTTGAAAAGTGCGAACAGAAATTTGAAATACACGCAATTCATTTATATAAAAATTGATTTATTGATAAGGAATATATAGACATCCACTTTTATTTTGAAATACATGACTTATTTACTCAGTTTTAAGTCCAGTCCCAATAAAAAAACGTGACTGACATAACTTCTGGCCGTACTGTCGGTCCAAAACTTCGCATGAGTCGCAAACGTCGCATGAGTTGAAAGATTTGAACACATCCCTGAGCCTCGATTGGCTGCCGAAATTCAGCACTGCAGGGTGTCAAAGCTACTCGCGTGCCGAATCCGACTCCATATCAACGAACATCCTGTTTATTTTTGTCGTTTGTCATTTTAGGTGTGAAGATGGCTTAAAAATCTGAAGGAAAAAATTGCCAAATATAAAAAAAAAATGCCAAAGACACCAAAATATTCAGAATATACAAAGTGTGATTCTATGTACTGGGTAAGTTTAGTTAAAAGGCAATAGCAGGGGCTGATTGGCAGGTTGTTGTTCGTAAGGCTGTGGGTATAAATATAAATATAAATATACTGTAGATGGATATTCTGTACAGGATTACAGGATTCTCACAGAAATTAATGAAAAACTTGAATTTCTATTTTGTATAAATGTTATTATTATTGTTATTATTAGGGGTCCAGTCCATCGGGGCCGGATCCCCTATAGATATAGATGTTCAGGGAAATTCTCTGAATTTTGAAAGTTTTGAAGTTCGACTGCTATCGTAAATCTCCGTAGATTCGCAAACCTATACGTCATAATTCACGCACACAAGATCCAATGTCACCTGTCGTCACCGACACTGTTGTACTTACACACAACAGGGTAAGTTATAACAATGACAAGATTTGGTTTAAAGTAAAAAATAAACGTTTTTTAAACACTTCTTTTATTTATTTATCTATACATTTGTATTATTTGTTTTATTTGTTTATTAATAAACAATGTATAAACAATTTCCACCAGCTAAACGTAGTAGATTTAAATTAAGAGACAGTATGAATGAAGCGAACAGATTTCAAGACATTTTCCAGTTGTTCATTATTAACAGAAAAAATAAAGTATTACAACAAACATGTTTTTGATATGTTTATAAAATATGTATTTTTTATTATTGTTATGCAAAGTAATTACAAAGTTTGTTTTTGTTATTTTTCCAGATGCGTAAAAAATGCTGAAAATATGCGACAATAAAAAGCCATTGTACAAAAATCCAGTCATCAAATTCAGTGACAATATTCTTTAAATAGTAACTCCATGACGTAACTCCACGATGTTTGATGTTTGCAAGTTTAGTAAGTTGTGATGCATTTCACGGAAACCAAAGCAGTGTAACACGTACCTAAAACAAATAAACTGGACCCTGTGTATTGCTGACTGCAGCTACATTTTATCATTATTATTATTAGTAGTAGAAGTAGTAGTAGTATTATAATTATCATTTTATGTTTTAATTTATTTTCCCTAGCCTGAGATTCCATTAGCTTTCAATCTACAGTATATACCGTACACACATACACGCACACACAGTGTGTGTGTGTGTGTGTGTGTGTGTGTGTGTGTGTGTGTGTGTACAGGCCCTCTCTCTCTATCCGCAGGTGGTGCAGCTGCCTGTGGTGAGAGTGGAGTGGGGGTCATGACCGCAGGCTTTCAGTTGCTGCAGCTACATCAGGTGAGGTGGGAACTGAGATATAATGACAACGCCCCCCCATCACTAGTAGAGGGCCCAGGTGCAGATTTAGGGGGCCACTGACAACAAAGTCCAGGAGATAAGACGGAGAGATGCATGTAGCTCGGAAGAAACACAGAACTTCATTGCAGCAGTGCCACTCAACGATAGTGATGCACGAGTCTTTGAAATGAATCGGGGGGTGGGCGTCACTGTGGCCAAAGAGTCGTTCGTCCGTTCATTTGTTTAGTTTTCCACTCGGTTACTGCAGCCGGACACACAGTCGTTCAACCGAGACTGAATCGGGATTTGCGAATGAAAAGAGCCGAAGAAAACATATGCCTTCAATTTTCATCAGTGAGTGGGGCAAGAGAATCTTCACTTGCAAACTGAAAATAATTACGTACTCAATTCATGTGGATAAAAGGCCAGGGCATTTGGTGCAATGCATGCAGAATGGGACCAAAATGAATATTTTGGACAGAAGGAAAATTATTTTGTGATTCGCACTTTCCATTTCCCTGGCCAAAGAAATATTTTTCAGAGAATTAAGCTCAAAGATTTTCTGGGATTCACAGCTTGCACTCTTTTGCCTCAATCATCTGGGCAGAATTTAAAGAACAAAGTTGACACAAAGTGACTCCTCTAGTAACGAATCTCCAAAAAAAAAAAAATCGAACCTTTCATTGCAAAAAGTTACTGTAGCACCATGGAGTACTACAAAGTTCAATGGAGATTGGAAGTCTATATTTATTGCTAAGTAACATCGGTGGTTGCCAGTTGCGTTCTCTCCACAGGAACCTTTGGCTCTCGGAACCCAGGATCTGGAATTAATCGCCAATTTCCTGCAGTAATTATTTTATGAAACATGAGACATAGGCCTATCGCCATAGTAAGCATAATTACCGAGTGTGAGGTCCAGCATAATTCAGGGCACCGGCCTGCAAGCCGAGGTTCAAATGCAAAGCGCAGATAAAATGATGATGATAAAATTCCCCTGATGAATCGGTGACCCACCTTGGAGAGGACTCGGCGCTCTGCGGGTTGGCCTTTGCATGGATGGAGACTGCCCCGATGAATGATAATCATACAAAATAGGCGAATAATTATAAAGTCTCCATTGGTCTGATCCCCTCCGTATTAATGTCTGTGTGAAGTTCACGGTCCCAAATCTTGTTTTTCTGACAGATTGAAACGATCCACAAGGGCCTCTGCTGTGGCCCCCGCGCCTCAAGCCCCAAGCGCTGCTAGTGGGGGTAAACAGACGGTTCTCCATGTCGTCCGTCCCATCCATTAAGCTGAGCAAAAGGAGAATTTAGAGAGACCAATGATAATTTGAATTAATACGCAAGATATTTTGTGATATGTAAAAAAAAAAAAAAAAAAAGATCACAGGGAATTGCCTTTTCAAGGATTCTCCTCAGAAGCCGGTGTCAGATCTCAGCACAGCATTGGCCCGTGAGAGCAAAAAAAACAAAAAAAAAAACGGAACAAAAAAAATGTGGATCACGCAGCTAGGGTTTGTGGCACGGTGGCGCAGTGCATTGCACTGCTGCCTCACAGCAAGAAGGTCCTGGGTTCGATTCCCGCCTGGGGCGCTGTTGGCACCGTGCTCCGGCGGGTTATCTTCCAAAAAACAGGAGCTTTTCTGTGTGGAGTTTGCATGTTCTCCCCGTGTTCACATGGGGTTTCCTCCACCTCACGTCAGTAAGGACCCCCACCAGAAACATGCACCCATCATCGTCTGACCAGCGATGGACACTTATCACCTGGTCCCCGGGCGCGTCACGTATGCTGCCCACTGCTCCTGGCTGTGCCCCCGGAGGAAGGACAAGCCAGGATGGGTCAAAAGCAGAGGAGCCATTTCACCGGCCATCATCAAGCATGTGCATGTGTGTGTGTGCAAGCATGTGTTGTGGAGTGTCGTGTGACAATTAAAGACTGTTTCTTCTTTCTGTTTCTAGGGTTTGTTGCATATCATGTCATTTGTAAAACAGTCGCTGAGAAAGTTTTTCTCCTGGCCCATTTAAGAGAGGGATAAAAATGGGCGGAATTAATATTTTATTATTTTGCCCTTGCCTAATATATCTCTATGAACCGCCTGCACCCACAGGATAATCACTGGAAGGTGATGAGAGCTGGAGAAGGGAAGGTGCATTTATTTCTCTTCCTGTGGAGGTCACTGTTGCCCCACCGGTGGGACCGTGGCTCAAGCCATGGTCCCCCGCCAAGCCTCCCTTCCAGTGATGACTATTCTGGCCGAAGCCCGACAGAGAAGCGCAATATTTCTGCATTACAGCTATGCACGTTCTAGACACTAAAATGCATTATGTCCATACACACTCCCAGTATGGATAACTGGGAGAGGATGGGAGAGTCACCTGATGAGACTCCATTGAGGTGGAATTTCAATGTTATCGCTTGTTTGACAAACACGGGGAGACAACCAAGACAGTGTCAAACAACTGCAAATAGTCTGTATTTTTCTTAGCTCCGTAGTGTGTGAATCTGGAGTCATTGCCATTGTGTTAATGTCCTTTTTAGACCCCTCTCTGATCCGTGATAGCAATTCAGAGCTTTAGATAATTGTCCGGCTTAGCAGTGATTTACCCATTACGTCCCGCTGCAGTCGTTGGTTTTCACCGAACGTTGTTGACTTCGCTATTTCTCCCTTAAAAGGCATTAAATCCACTGTGACCGGCTGCAGTGTCCTACCTGATTTACAGAGGCATGAAACACTGCGTTGATGAAAATGTATGACAATAAAGCACGACACGCATAGGAGAGAGGTAGAGAGAGAGGAAGGGAGACAAACACGCGGATACCGTTTGACGTAAAGGGATTTTGATCTTTGGGAGAAACATTTCTTGGAGTTACCTCCCATCCCATCCCACCGGCGCAGATAGTCACCTTGCCAAACAAAAAACAACCCTGGATGGCAGCCCCTGTCAGGGCCGGCCTCGGGGCCCCAGGCACTCGGCACTTGGTGGTCTGGACTGGATTTTTGTTGGAGGATCATTGGGATTTACGGGGACAAACAAAAAGCGCTACTGTATGCTCCTCCACGCGTGCGGTGGAGGAGCTGAATCGAGGTCAAGCGGCCCCGCCGTGCTTACCTCAGCTCTGAACAAGGGCCGACACGCACCTGAAATGACTGAGGGGAGGGAACATGCTTTGCCAAATTTGAGCACTTAGTGACTTTTTTTTTTTTCGAAAAGTGTCGCGCAGATAAAATAAGAAAGCTGAAATTGTCCTTCAGAAATAATTTCTCAAGTGTACTCAACTGTCCATCAAACAGACCATTTGTATAAAGTGTATAAAGCGGTGGTCTAACTAGTTAATAGCAAACTTTACTTTTAGGAAAATCTATCTCAATTCTCCCTGCACAATGTTTGGCCAGCTAATAGCAAAGCTTTCCACAGGAAGGGAAGATGACGATCTTTTCGAACTTTTCGAACTCCCCCCTCCTTCACCGTTTGGTGAAGGAGGGGGGAGCTGATTCTTTAAGTGTAGTTTGGAGAATTATTTTTCACGAACATACATTGTCATAGTCATCTTACTATATTTTTGGGGGAATAAAATACAAATCAAATCGACATATTTATACGCAGACGGAATCTGAGGAGGCAAGCTCTAAAGTCGTAGCGCCTCGGACTGAACGGGCACCTCCCGGCCGTCTCTTTATCCCCACGAGCGTCATGGCCGCCAACATACCACCATTTTGCTACTCCATTCGATGAATTATGATGAGAGGTAGGATTTCTATAAGATATGGATTTCTTTTAACTTTTATGAATTACAGCTTCTATTATGTCCAGACCAGTAATGATTTTGACCCAAACATGGGGGTGGGGGGGGGGCAGTCGCGGTGAAATGACTTTGCCGAGATTACGGCACTCACTCTTGTGGCCCGTTTCTCTGCGTAGTTTGACATCAGGCAGACGCCACTATAATCACAGGATTAACACCACGACGATTCGCTCCATCTAAAGTTTGCTTCGTATGAAATGACCTGTCATCTCTTCTGAGTCAACGTGAGCTGTGGACAAACTGCTCTCTCCCCCCATATCTGTCCATTCTAGGGCCATTAAATACTCTGGGATTCATGACATTTCCCTCAAGGTCCCCCCCCCCCCCCCCTCTTTCATTTCCATCGTACTTTATTGATTTTAAAATGATCTTTTCATCTCTCCGAGTCCCTCGTACAGCTGTCAGCCGGAGTATGACACGAAAGCAATCAGTGTGCCTCTGCTCCTCACGGAGCTCCGGTGACACCCTTGTATGTTTGGTGTGCGTTTTCCCTCTCTCACCGGCATGTTTGGCCAAATCACTGTGGTTTTCTTTCTCTCCTCCACCGGGCTCCGGTTTCGGTCGGAGGGAAAATGAGGCGTGAGGCCTGTTCAACGCCACGCTGAACCCCTCTTTAAGGGTCAGTCTACCGGGCCTTCGACAGGTCGAGTTGTGAGGGAAATTCATTAAGCAGCTATTTCCTTTCCATCTTTAATAACCGTCTGGGTATGTTGAACTGACCACATTCATGAAATGCCAATCCGACTTAGACGGGGGGGGGGATATAAAATGGCACGGATGCTTCTTTATTTCCTCGGCGCTAATTAGTGTTGGAAATTCGGCGGGCATTGGCGTGAAACCCCGCTCTCGGATCGGGCCGGGGCGGGTGTCTGCTGTGGACAAGGGGAACTTGTGAAGTGCACGGCTCCTTGCGTACTGGAACCGCGCTAAGCATTCCTTAATTCTTCGGCCCCCGTCCTCCACTCACCGATGGAAGAAAAGTAATTTTGTGTCAGGCTTGTGGTTAGAGTCCATGAGGACTGAGTGATATGTATCACCAGAGGAACATTTTGTGCTTTGAAACCTCAGCCGTCAGGAAATGAGACGAGGTTTTTCATTTCCCTGTTGCTATCTTCAACTCACAAACTAAATAAGGACCCCAACCCCCACCCCCCCCCCCCCCCCCGTTTTTTTTTTTGGTTTATTCTTTGCCAGGGGGCCCAGATTACATCTACCTCCCCTTTCCATCGCTAAAGAAAGACAGCGCTTCCATAATCACGAACGCAATTCCCTACATTGCAATTCGTATTTACGGTAAATGTTTAGAGCGGCAACAGGTTCCGGGGGCCTCAGGGAGGGAAGGACGAGGCGTTCATAATTGATTTCTCTTCGTCCCGTTTGCCGCTGATGGGATGTGAGGGACGGATGAATGATTGACATTTCCGCAAACTGTGGAGATGCATGCTGAACGATGCATAGATGGCATCGCGAAGGAGGCAAGCGGAGCTGTCCGCTTGGTGCCAGCTCCGACGTTGTGAGGTGATGAACCTAACAGTGTCGGAGCTGGCACCCCGTGGCAAATTGCAAAAAAAAAAGCCCCCAAAAAAAATGCAAAAAACCTCTTTCTTCCAAGCGGCTCTTCTGTCAATTTTCTGTATATCAATGCGCTTGCGTTCTCTAATAAACACTCCCACATCTCTCTCTCTCTCTCTCTCTCTCTCTCTCTCTCTCTCTTTATTGGTTTCCGTCCGTCGCTCTTTGTAGCCCAGGTGGAAAGACACAAGGCTATGGTACTGTTTAGTTAAATACAAGTAAGCGGTCAAAACATAGAGCAACAAATGTAAGTTAGTTACTTCATAAAAGTTAATAATAACTGAATGCATACTAACTGTAATAAAAAAAGCTGAAATACATTAATATTCATTTATTATGTAACCATTCAGTTTTCATGATATTGATTATAATAATGAACAAAATAGTCAACAATGTAAAATGCTCTGTTGTATAATGAATATTCAAGTATTTGACATCAAAGTTGATCGGATGGATGTCAAAGGGTAAAGGGGAGGGTGGAGAGAGAACGAGAGAAACACGGGAGACACGTGAAGAGTACCGAGTGATGAACGTTTGTCGTACAGAAGTTTATGGTAACCACCGTAAGTGGTGGTTATGCTGTTTCCCAAGTCATTTCTTTTGTGAGGAACTTGATATCAGTGGAATAGTGGCGTTGAGTCTTATCCTGTGTTGAAAGTAGAGAGTGAAATTGTTAACCGCTCCGTGGACGGCGGTCGACTCTGACCGGACGGAGTCACGGTCAGGCAGCGCCCGCGGTGACCATAAAAGCAGTCTGGTTCCCCTGACGAAGAAATGGTTGTTTGCTTTCCTCGCCTAGCGTCCGGTGGAGCGGACGGGTTTCTTTTGTTTTGCTCACATTTGAGTGAAGAGGCTTATTTTTGGCCACAATGCACCCAAGTCCTATATAGGCCTGCAACCTGTGTGTGTGTGTGTGTGTGTGTGTGTGTGTGTGTGTGTGTGCGCCCACATATTTTCGAACTTCATTATCCTGTATTGAGGTTTATTATATTGTATAACTAGGTAAATTAGAAATCCAGTTAAAGCAGGTCATTTGGATTAAAGAAAGTAAGTGGTAAATTATATCAAACTAAATAAACTAAATAAAAGTTAACAGTTGGTTCACGTTAGCTCATTATTTGGTTAACAGGTCCCACTTCAGTGTTTCATTGAGACTCCAATAACTAAAGGTTGGTTTTATTGCATTTTTTTTCCATTTTATTTATTATTTATTTTATAATCATCTGAACCTATTCCTAATCTGAAACAAATCGAAAACGTTGAATCCAATAACTGGTCTGGTTGTTGTATGTATGTTTTGAGGTAAAAACTAGACTGTGGTTTATAAATGAATACACATTCTGGGTGAAGGTAAACCATCAACTCCAGGTGATCTGGAGAACCCAAACGTCCCGGCTGTTACATTTTTTTCCCGTTACAGTGCAAAATAAATACTTTACTTTACATCTCTCTCTCTCTCTGAGCCATGTCCCCAACGAGAAGATCTGACAAATTTCTAATGATTGTAAGTGGGTTTGTAAATCTGATCACAGATTGCCGCCTGTTTTCCTTACTTGTTTTGTCAGATTGCTCTTCAAACCCACGTTGTGGGAAGTGCCGAATTCCTCTCCCGAGATGTCTGCCCACCCCCATTTATCTCTCTGATTAATATAGAATCCGCTCCCACTACAAATTTCAGTGAAGAGAAACTCTAACGTTTGGTGACTGTTTGATTGTCCCGGCAGCCTCCCCCCAGATGGAGGGGGGAGAGAGCCACAGCCTTTAACCTGTTCATCCATCTGCACAGAAATCAATGAGCTCTGTCTTTGCGACACACCTCGGCCGCCCAAGCGGACTTTTTACCCACGATCCTTCCTCCTCCGTTTGAGTCAGCAGCAGAGGTGTAAGGTGGGGATTGGCAGCGCCACGGCGGCCCACCGCTGCAATAAATGACATGTCCAAGCGATAAAAGATTTTAAAAAAGCACCCCCACCCCACCCAAATAAAGGTAAGATATTAGAGTTATTCCCAATCTTTTTTTTAATCTGGATATGTGTATATGTCAATGGATGGAGTGAAATCATGTGATTAACGTTCCCAAAGACTTTAAACCGCCTGGTTCTGACTGACTGACTGACTGACTGCCCGGTTTCTCACTCTTCTCCAAATATATTCTATTATATTCTCCTAATATTCTCCCCTATTGTGGGTTTGCCCCGGGCTTTTATTGGCTGCTTATGAACCTTTTAGATGGCAATGAAAAGGTTACTGCGCTCAGTGCTTCCCCCCGTCTTCTGATTTACAAGTTGACTCGTCTGTCTGTTTATTTGCCGTTGGGATGGAAACAGGTGTCGCTCAACATGCAAGCTGCTCTGGTTCAGCCTCAAAAGGTGATTGTCTTTTATCTGCTCTCGTAGTTAAAGTTCGAACCATATCGCTCTGAAATACTGAGGAGTAAAATACGACAATTGTGTGTTGGAAATGGTTTGATGAGTAAACAAAGTTTCTTTGAGGAGGTACCAACTCTTTATGGGTTGTTGTTTCATTTACATGGTTGGAAATAAATGTGTTAAAACTTGAGTGGTAAAACAGATCATTGCGGTGTCGCTGTCATCTTTCTCAAACTGTCTGTTTTGATGGTAGGTTTCTCCTTTAACACAAATCCAGGAATGGTTTATATGGTGTCATGGTGCAATCTTGTTACAAAGACATGATAACATAAGATACCGTATTTCCTCAAATAGTGACCAGGGTTTTTATTTACCACAACGGCAGAGGCTCCCAGGCCTTTATTGGAAGCATGCTTATATTAGAGATCGGCTTTTTATATCTAATTCCCTCTATTTAATTATATTTGGATATATTTGATCATATTTTAGTATGAATTTTAAATCAAACTTCCGTCTGGGTGCCATGCCATGCAAACACATGAATGGTGAAAAAACAGAGCTGGTAGCTACCCTAAAAGTTGCACTTGTGGTTGGGGGGGGGATTACATGCTTTACTGCTTGGAGCTCTGCAGAGCCAAAGTGCTCAGCGTAGGGCATTTGCCCCAAGAAGCGATCTGCTACACAGCATTTGGAAATGGAGTTCATTAAAAACATTTACAATAAAAGAGTGTTTTTATTTGGACTTGCTGCTTTGTTCTGCACTTCTGCAGTGCCTTGTGTAGACCAAGCCCCCGGCATATATTGGAGGCCCTGTTTTTATTTGACTACCGGTAAATATTTGAGGAAATACGTTAACATAGCATTTGGTGGATCTCATGTACAATAGCAGCAGGTTAGTGGGAAAAATGACGTACAGAGTTAGAGGAGAGGATACACAAAATTCACAAATATATAAAGAATGTTAATCAAAACAAATAATAGCAATAATAATTATTATTATAATTGTAATAGTATTAAAATAATAATAATAATAATAATAATAATAATAATAATAATAATAATCAATAAACTGCTCACAAAATAAAATAATATTAATAAACAGCTTAAGAATATACAATATAGGTTTTTTCAATTAAATGCTAAATATCACTATAGCACTGCTATAACAAGATTGCAAAAGTGTTCTTTGTCAATTCATCTTTTAGGGAGCATTGATGTGATTCATATTTCATCCTATTTATTTATGAGTTACATTGAAAATTGTTACATAAGTTGCACTGCATCATTAATGACATAGGGTTCCTTATCAACTCGGACATGGGGGAGGAAAAAGGGAGAGAGTTGGCACTGGGGCCTGTTCTGAAGGAGAAGGAGAGGAAGCAAAGTGAAATGCTGATTGAAAAGACGAGAAAATCAATCAAGCGAGTCGCTCTGATTGACAGCTTGCCAGGCGGTTTTGTGTGGAGGTGTCAGGAACGGCACAATTGCTCTCTCTTGCTCACTCTCCCTCTCTCTTTTCCCTTTCTTTCTCTCCGTCTCCATCTCATCCATCACCTGCCTTCGAACCGATCATCATACTGTTGTCTTCCTCCTAAATGTATCGCCAAACTTCCCCATATCTCACTTTTCACTGCTCTCTTCACATCTTCGTCCTCCTCCTCCTCCTTCTCCTCCTCCCTTTCTATTTCCCTCCCCGGTCACATGCTCATATTCCTGGGAGGAGAGATGCACTTACTGCCAGCCATTTAAGGTTGTCGACTGACACTCCTTTAATCTTGTTGTTCCGTAACCTTCAGAGGGAAAAAGGGAAGAGACGCTCCGCTTGTGTTACCTTTACATAACAACACCCATCCATCCTGGGGTTTTTTCCCGCACCTCTCGCTCTCATTACTCCACTCTTTTCGTGCGGGAGTCGTTTCGTGCTATTTGTTTTCATTATACTGACATACATTAGGATGGCGAAAGACGCAAATATGGGGGAGGAACATTGGGACACATGCAGCTGTGTACTACATGGTCCTGCATGATACCCGGAGACCAAGGAATGTACAGTGCATGGTGAAGGAGATAATTAGGTGATTATATCATGCGAAGGCTATACAGCTGTAAGACTACTACACTGTGGAAAACTACACGAGGCTGCTTGCGGGAAAAACATCAGTATAGGAATCGACAGACTTGGAGTGCCCCGCGCTGGGCACTCGCTGCTACGTGTTAGGCACTTGGCACTCACGCGGGGCGGGGTGCCTGGTCGGCTGCAGTGGGGTGGGCCTCCCCCTTGTGCGGGGCGTGGGGGTCCTGCCGCCGGCGGCTCGGGCGGGGTGTCGGTCTGTTGCCGTGGGGCCGTGATCCGGGCCCGTGGTCCGTGCCTTAAGCCTGTGGCCCGGGTTCTGTCCCCGGCTGCATCTTGTGCCTGCACCCGGGTGTTGGTTGTATGTGTGCACCCCTGTGGTGCGGGGTCTCCTCCTGCTCGTTGGGTCTGGGTCATGCTCCTCGGGGCTGGGCATGGGGGTTGCTCCACAGCCCTCTGGCTTCTCTAGGGGCCCGGGGATCTTCTGTGGCCGCAGGGCAGGGTACCCGGGGATTTCCTGCAGCCGAGGGGTGTCCACCGGGCTATGGAGTTCGGGGGGGCTTCGGGGCCCCTTCCGCTGCTTAGAGGCGCCGTGACATAATACCGACCTTCTTCACCAGTACCAATGGGGATAAGTCATGTACACTCACCGGTGGACATCACACACACACACACACACACACACACACACACACACACACACACACACACACACACACACACACACACACACACACACAAAAACACACACACACACACACACGCGCGCGCGCACACACACACACACCTGCTTCAAGTGCACCCCAGCACCCTCCTGGTTGCATTCCTCTCCTTTCCTCCCTCATTTGCTGCCATAACTATGACAGGAAGAGGCCACGTGACCAGTTGTAGTTCCAGTTTTCCTGGACCTAATTCACTGTTTTTCAATACATCCAGTGTCCAATGTTCATGTTTTTGTGTAAATGTTGTTTGTTTCTATATTTATTTGTCTCACCCATGGTGATTCTCCCCCTGTTGGAGTCAGTTGTTTATAGATCCAAACATGATAAATAGTTCTCCAAAGAGGGGGGTTGGTGGTGGTTCTCCATAACCAAAAGCTGTGCTCTTGTCATTCTACAGGTCGTCCACAGGACAGAGTTATTGCAGCAGTTCATGATGATTTAAGAATGAATAAAAAGTTGCATTGCAAGTTGAGAACTTGAACTCCACTTGCAGACTAACTTTGTCCTGAATGCAATGGCATACAAATACTCTGCGTTGTATGCTTGCTGACACCACAGGTTAAAAAAAAAAAATAATAATTTTTAAAAAAAGGAATCGACCGACTTTGCTTGTTCTTGATGTATGTATATACTGTATGTATGTAACCTTTACCTTCAAAACAGCCGCAGTCCTTCTTGGCATTGTGTTGAAATGTCTGTAGTGGGATATTGCACCATTGATCTACTTTGCACTCTTCACTCCAGAACTTCTCATCAAAGGTTCAAAGGAGTTCAGATCAGGTGATTGGGGAGAACATGGTACACTGGTTGACTGCACCCCGGTGATCATGAAAAGCAACCATGAACCCCTGAGATCATGAGGGAGCAGGGAAGCCAATGATTGTTGATCAATGCCAGTCTGTTCCACCTGCCAGTCTGTTACCTCGATGGCTGCTGAGATTTATGCTCAAACAACAGGGCAGCCTGGTTCTGACTAGAAATGGCCATTAAAAACCTCAAAAGTGATGTGGAGGTCTGAAATGACATTGAGATATTCACGCTTGTTGATGCTGCAGCCATATAGCAAATATATTCTCATCAATAACCAAAATCTTTTTGTTGACTTTCTGTACAAAGATTCTGTGTGTGGGTTTTTCTAAACATTTAACATTGAATCACCTTGCAAAGTGTTATATTAACCTTTAACTTGACATTTTCAGACTTTTATTTAATAGTAATTCTTTAAAAGGA
Source organism: Zeus faber (assembly GCF_960531495.2). NCBI lineage: Eukaryota > Metazoa > Chordata > Actinopteri > Zeiformes > Zeidae > Zeus > Zeus faber. Next base: position 16,325,894 of record NC_137201.1, on the reverse strand, counting down.
CAACATAGTTCCAGTAACTGTGTATAAGATGGACAGCATGACCCCGGGGTGGGAGGGATGAGAACAGAGAGGTCTGGGTTCAGTTTGGGGTCATGGAGGAGGAGACACATTTGCCAATGTCGTTGTACTTCCTATGCCTTCCTTTAGGGCTCCATTCTTACTTAAATTTGCGATTGTGAAGCTGCAATTTTGGCTATGGTGTTGACTGCAAGAATCGCACAAGTTTAGCTCTCCTAGACCTCAAACAGGTGAAGGTAACCTGAAGCAGCTGCTTTGTGCCAGCTACCTCCAAAAGAGAAATCTGTGTGAGAAGGCACGGGAAATTGGCAATCAGGCTGTGTTGAAACGCCTTGTCAGTCAGTCCCCACTCGTGGCACGGCGGCACTGCGCTTGCACTGTTGCCTCACAGTGAGAAGGTCCTTAATTCCCGCCTTGGGCGCTGTTGGCACTGTGCTCAGGCAGGTTATCTGGCCGTTCTCTCCATGCTCACATGGGTCTCCTTCAACATAAAAAGGGCCCCAATAAAAAAAGGCAGCACTTCAGTGTGCTTTCCTGTGCTGAACCCGACCACGACATGGGTCCACCACCTGGAATTGGTCCCTGGGTGCCAACATAGTGAGGGCTGCCCACTGCCCCTCGAGGAAGGACCGCTAGGATGGGAGAAATGCAGAAACCAAAATTCTGTGTGTGTGTGTGTGTGTGTGTGTGTGTGTGTGTGTGTGTGTGTGTGTGTGTGTGTGTGTGTGTGTGTGTGTGTGTGTGTGTGTGTGTGTGGATTAGCACCTGTGAGACTAATACAATGATTCTTCTTCTGTATTAAAAGATTGACTCAGCCATTCTAGAGTGCCCTTGCTGCCTGTCTTGGAGAAGGAGTGAGCCTTGGTGTTAATTATAATGCGAAGACAAAGCAGTGACCGAGCAAATAGAAATACAATATAGTAGGATAGCTAAAAGGATGAATCATGGTTTTGAGTTCTGGGAGTGTTCCGTCTTCTCGGTGGAAATCATTCAGGATCATTCAGGATTGTTACACTGTTCGAGCTGTCCATGTCAGCTGAACCTTGGACTTATCCTGAAGTGTAGTTTCATCTGGAATCCACACTCGAAGTTCTTTACCCGCAGATGGGTTAAGTAGCGCTGATGCCAAGATGCCGTCTGTCACTGGTTCCCGCAGAGGCGTCGCCAGCCCAGCTCGCCACCTGGGCTGGCGACGCTGGTGTCACTTCAAGCTGTTTGGGCCCAGCAGCATTAGAGGCGCGCCGTAAAGAGAACGCGGATCAGACCGCATCTAACCTGGCTTGGAACTTCTGTGAGTACTGTCTAGGACACGTTGCCAACAGCCGTCAGATACGTGTGTGCAGGACGAGTCGAGGAAAGAAGTGAAGTGCTTTCCATTATCAAATTGTTCCGGGATCATCTTGCTTAAGCTACAGTTATTATAATTTTGGATAAGACTTTATTGATTTTTCAGTGATAATACAGCATTGACTACAGAGATTTATTCTCCTCTTCTGCATTTGAAATTGAGGGATGAACCACCCTGACACCCTCTGAGTTTAAGTAATTACATAACCATTAAATGTTAAACCATTTTAATGTTAAACCATGAAACCATTAAACTGTTCTACATTTTCTGATATATTTTACACTGCTGTACACAAAGGTGAGTTTAGTAACATTTAGAGTAATCATAAATGAGAGTCCTGTAATCTTATTTAGAGGATGCGATAAACAACGTATATGATTCAGGTCAGCATAGAAAAGAGTTGCTGAAGAGGATGTCAGGAAGCCTGGAAAGCTAGAGCTATAAGTCAAAGGAAATCAGGAAAGGAGGAAATATGGATGAGTTTCAGGGGAATAAGTGAAATCGATGGGACCTGGCCATGATTAGAAACTTCCGCCTCAATCATCCAAACCTTTCCAATGTGGTGCGGCAGGGACTGCAGCAGGGTTTTCGGGCCGTAGCCAGGCAGTGAAATAAGAAGCTGCACTGTGGTTCTAGTGGGCAGGCAGCACAGTTCCACAGTGAGAGAGAGAGAGAGAGAGAGAGAGAGAGAGAGAGAGAGAGAAAGAGAGAGAGCGAGAGAAAGAGAGAGAGAGAGATGTTGAGACAGAAGATTAGAGGAAAAAGTGCGGAGGTTAGTGGAGATGAAAGTGCCGGTGGCAGGGATGAAAGTGGAATGGAGGGGGAAAGACAGCTTGAGAAAAAAGGGAAGAATGAAAGGAAGACAGACACACAGAAAGGAGGAAGGGAAAGAGAGAGGCCACTTCTACAGCTGATAATTGGAGCAATGATGGTACGGGCGCAGTGCGAGACGGCCCCAAACCACACCGCCTCCATCAGGTTGCTCTGGCTCCAGGTAGGAGGTAAAAAAGGCCAGAAGTAGAACAACCGAGGGAAAAACGAAGGAATTATTTTTAAGTAAATATTATTATTATCCTTATTATTTAATGGTAAACAAAAAAAAAATACATAAATAATAATAATAATAACTAATAATCTTCTGCTTTCAGCTGCTCCCATTAGGGGTCGCCACAGCGCATCATCTGCCTCCAATACCTTCTGTTTTGCGAATCTTCCTCCCTTACACCAACCAGCCGCATGTCCTCCCTCACCACATCCATAAACCTTCTCTTTGGCCTTCCTCTTTTCCTCTTGCCTGGCAGCTCCATCCTCAGCCTCCTTCTCCCAATGTTCAGTAACTCTCATCTCTCCTACACACGTGTCCAAACCATCTCAATCTCACCTCCCTCACTTTTTCACCAAACTGTTCAACCTGAGCTGTCCCTCTAATGTACTCATTCTTAATCCTGTCCATCCTTGTCACTCCCAATAAAAATCTCAACATCCTCCACTCTGCCACCTCCAGTTCAGCCACCTGCCTTTTTGTCAGTGCCACCACCTCTAAACCGTACAACATGGCTGGTCTCACTACCGTCCTGTAGACCTTCCCCTTCACTCTTGCTGGAACCCTTCTGTTACAGTTCACTCCGGACACTCTTCTCCACCCACTCCACCCTGCCTGTACTCTATTCTTCACTTCTCTCTCGCACTCTCCGCTGCTTTGGATGGTCGACCCCAAGTACTTGAACTCATCCACCTTCTCCACCTCCACTCCTTGCATTCTCAGCTTTTTGCCGCCCTCCCTCCTATTCAGGCACATGTATTCTGTCCTACTCCTGTTGGCTTTCATTCCTCTTCTCTCTAATGCATGCCTCCACTTCTCCAGGCTCTCCTCAACCTGCTCCCTACTCTGGCTACAGATCACAATGTCATCCGTGAACATCATAGTCCAGGGAGACTCCTGCCTGATTTCATCTGTTAACCTGTCCATCACCATTAAAAACAAGAAAGGGCTCAGAGCTGATCCTTAGTGCAATCCCACCTCCACTTTGAATGCCTTCGTCACGCCTACTGCACACATTACTACTATCTGACTGCCATCATACATATCCTGTACCACTCTTACGTACTTCTCTGCCAACCCCGACTTCCTCATGCAATACCACACTTCCTCTCTCGCACCCTATCATACGCTTTCTCTAAATCAACAAAGACGCAGTGCAACTCCCTCTGGCCTTCCCTGTACTTTTCCATCAGCATTCTTAAAGCAAACATTGCGTCTGTAGTACTCTCTGCTGGCACAAAAGCATACTGCTGCTCGTTGATCTCCACCTCTCCTCTTAACCTAGCCTCCACTACCCTTTCCCATAGCTTCATGCTGTAGCTGATCAACTTTATTCCTCTGTAGTTACTACAGCTCTGTAAGTCTTCCTCTTGTTCTTGTAGATGGGTACCAGTACACTTCTTCTACACTCCTCCAGCATCCTCTCCCTTTCCAGGATGATGTTAAACAGTCTCGTTGGGAACACCACTGCCATCTCACCTAAACATTTCTATGCTTCCCCAGGGATGTCATCTGGGCCAACTGCCTTTCCACTCTTCATCTTCTTTAATGCTGTTCTCACCTCATCCTTGCTAATTTGTTGCACTTCTTGATCCACTATCCTCACATCACCCACTCTTCTCTCCCTCTCATTTTCTTCATTCATCAACTCCTCAAAGTACTCCTTCCACCTCCCAACACACTCTGCTCACGAGTCAGCACATTTCCATCGTTATCCTTCATCACCCTAACCTGCTGTACATCCTTCCCAGATTGGTCCCTTTGTCTTGCCAATTGGTACAAGTCCTTTTCTCCTTTCTTACTGTCCAACCTCTCATATAACTCATCGTATGCCTTTTCCTTTGCCTTTGCCACTTCTCTCTTCACCTTGCGCCGCATCAGCTTGTACTCCTGTCTACTTTCCTCATCTCCCATTTCTTCCTTGCTAACCTCTTCTGCCCTATGCTCTCCTGTACTTCCTCATTCCACCACCAAGAGTCCTTGTTTTCCTTCCTCTTCCTGCATGATACACCGAGTACCTTCTTGGCCGTCTCCCTCACCACTTCTGCAGTTGTTTCCCAGTCATCTGGTAACCGTTCATTCCCACCTATTGCCTGCCTTACCTCTTCCTTAAACTGCATGCAACACTCCTCCTTTTTCAACTTCCACCATTTTATCTTTGGCTCTTCTCTCACTCTCTTCCTCTTCTTGGCCTCCAGAGTCATCCTACAGACCACCATCTGATGCTGCCTAGCAACACACTCCTCGACCACTACTTTGCAGTCACTAATCTCTTTCAGATTGCACCTCCTGCATAAGATGTGGTCCACCTGTATGCACCTTCCTCCACTCTTGTACGCCACCCTTTGTTCAGCCAATTCCATCCTTTTGGCAAGTGCACCACCATCTGTCCTTCCACATTCATCCAACTCACTAAAGATTTATTCTTTCTCTTCCATCTGCACCCAACTTGAGGAGCATATGCACTGACCACATTCATTATCACCCCATCAATTTCAAGCTTCATGCTCATCACTCTGTCCGAGACTCTCGTCACCTCCAAAACACTCTTGACATATTCTTCCTTCAAAATCACCAACGACCTCCTCATTGCTGCTGACGCAGGCAATATCAGTATCTTCATCCTCCTTGACCTCTCAGCTGCCTTTGACACAGTCTCCTACACTCTCCTGCTCAACCGTCTATCTGGAGACCTTGGCCTCTCCGTTACAGCACTCTCCTGGTTCCAATCCTACCTCACAAACAGGAAGCAGTTTGTCTCGATCGGAGACTCCTGCTCCTCCCCTGGCCCAGTTGACCAAGGCATGCCTCAAGGCCTCAAGGTGCTTGGGCCCCTCCTCTTCACCATTTAGATGCTACCCCTTGGTCAGATCATATGCCACTGCGGTCTATGCTTCCATACCTACGCAGATGACACCCAGCTATACCTCAGCACAAAACCATCCTCCCGCCGCCCCTCTCAGTCTCTTCTCAACTGCCTCCATGACATCAAACTCAACAATAACAAAACCTAACTCATAGTTGTGGCTCCCAAGGCACTGCTCAGGAAGGTTGGAGATCTTGTCTTGGTTGTTGATGGCTGCTCCATCTTCCCATTCCCTGAAGTACGCAACCTAGGCGTCATCTTCAATTCATCACTTTCATTCCACTCACACATCAAATCCATAACCAAATCTACCTTCTTCCACTTCAAGAACATCTCCAGACTCTGCCCATCACTGGCAGAGTCCGTGGCAGAAACACTAATCCACGCTTTCGTCACCTCCCGTCTGGACTACTGCAATGGAGTCCTTTCCGGGGTTCCAAGCAAAGCCCTGGGCAGGCTCCAGTATGTTCAAAACTCTGTTGCCAGAGTTCTCACCCGCACCAAGCCCTAGCACCACATCACCCTACCCTCATCCATCTCCACTGGCTCCCTGTCAAATCCCGTATCTCCTATAAAACCCTACTCTTAACCTACAAATCCCTCCACGCCCTCGCCCCACAGTACCTAACCTCCTCCACCCCTACGCCCCGTCCCAGAAGCTGGTCCTCGGACACGGGTCTGCCCTCCACTCCCCGCATGAGGCTTCGAACCTTCGGGGACAGAGCCTTCAGTGTGGCAGCCTCCACTCTCTGGAACTCTCCCCACTGACGTTCAAAATGCTCCATCCCTGACCACCTTCAAAAATCTGCTCAAAACCTACCTCTTCTGTGAGGCCTACTGTCCCTGACCCTTTTTGGTTTCTTTTTCTGTTATTTATCTTTTTTTGATTAATCTACCCTATCTTGTTTTGTTATCTACCCTGTCTTGTTTGTTTTTTGTTTTCCCATTGTAAAGTGTGCTTGGGTTTGTGAAAGGCGCTATATAAATCCCAGTTATTGTTGTTGCGCCGATACTCCTGGCCTTACTCCCCTTCCACCTGGTCTCTTGTACACATAGTACATCTACCTTCCTTCTCTCCATCATGTCAGCCAGCTCTCTCTCTTTCCCTTCATAGTGCCAACATTCAAAGTTCCTACTCTCAACTCTACTCTCCTACCCTTCTTCCTCTCCTGCTGTCTCCGGACAGGCCTTCCCCCTCTTCTTCTTCTTCGGCCAACGGTAGCACAATTTCCACTGGCACCCTGTTGGCTAATGGCACCAGTGGTGGTTGTTGTTAACCCGGGCCTTGACCGATCCGGTATGGAAATCACATTTGTTGTCCGTTTGATTTGGCATGTTTTTTACATTAGATGCCCTTCCTGATGCAACCCTCTCTATTCATCTGGGCTTGGGACCGGCACTGATGATACACTGGCTTGTGCACCCTCAGTGGCTAGATTAAAATAAATATGGCAAGTATTTCTAATTAAATAACAAAAGTTTGTGTATTATCATTATCACTATCATATTAGTACTGATAACATACTGTAATAGTGCTACTACTAATGAATAATAATAATAATGTTTTTTGTTACTACACTCTGTAATTAACACAAAGCTGTGTGCTAGTGAGGATTGTTTGTATTGGGATTAAAAAAAAAAAAAAATCCTATTTCTTGCATATCACAATCAACATATTTAAAGGTTATTACATCATTATCAAACAGCAGACAATGCACATACATGCATTTCATTTGGGAAGATCTGTGGCCTTTTTGCCTTTTGTGGCACCAGCTTTTGTGCCATCCTCAACATGAGTGTTTTTACATATTCACAATTTATCTTTGAAACCTAACCTCACCTCTCCTCAACCTCCACCATGGGAAGAGACCTTGGGAAGAGACTACGAATAGTTAGGAAAAAGCTTTCACTGCGAGTAGAATTCCATTAATGATGTCAGTCTTTGTATTATCCTGTATTATTGTCGACATACAAACGCACAAACAATGGCACAGTCATTAACCCACAAAATCTATTTATGACGTGATGAAAAATGCGTGTTGGGATGAGGGCCTTTTGTCGGGGCATCTCGGGGACACGCCGCTCCTCCATTTTGGCTCCTCTACACCGCAGATTGATGGAACCGTCGATAATCCCGTCCCCTTTCATCACATTCTCTCAGAACAGTAAATACAAGAGAGCCCTTTTTCGCTCCCTCTTTTTGCTTTTATTTATTTATTTTTATCAATTTTCCATTTGCCTCTGTTATTAAACAGTATTTTCCCATCGAACCCTTGACTCATTTTCTTGTTGCCGCTATTGGACGGGCGAAAGTGGCTCGAACAAAAACAGAATCAGAATTCCAAAGAATAATAATGATGATAAAAATAACAACAACAACAACAACAACAATACTATTAATAAGAAGTAGATGGTCCCTTCACACATGCAGCTGGTGTGTTTAGCCCTGTGGCGCAGGTCGCTGGGGCAGGCGTGAACTAAAGACTTGTGCGGTGGTCTCGAGCCAAGTGCGGTTCCATTGCAGTGAGACAGCAGAATTCGACCCTGTCTTGTCAAGAGATAGAGAGAGAGAGAGAGAAAGAGATAGAGAGCGAGCTTGGTGGGCGCAAAGGCAGAGCGCAACGGCTTAAAAAATTCAACAGGTTACAGGTTAGGTCTTAAGGGCCTGGTAGGAACACGAAAGCAGGATTACTGCCAGTATCACCAAACTGAACTGCGGCACCGGCTCCGCGGTCTCCACGCTCGGTTGATTTCTGTAATTTCTATGCCCGCTTGCAAAAGATTTGTCCCCCCCCACTATATTTCCGAAGCATGAATGGAAGTCTATTGCAACACTATTTCACATTTAAAGCCCTGCTCTGTCCCACGCAGCCCTCGAAACATGTTTTTTTTTTAAATTATTTTATTTTCCTGTTGCGTTTGGTCTCTTTGCGGAGCAAAACAAATAAATCTAAAATGAAAACACACCCTGTCATTAACAAGGACGCTCCGTGGGGACGCTCCCAGTGGGGACGCTCCCAGTGGGGACGCTCCCAGTGGGGACGCTCCCAGTGGGGACGCTCCCAGTGGGACGGAGCCGAACCATCTCTTCATAAATAACTACCTACCTACCTACAGTACCTACCTACCGACCGTCAGTACCGACCTACCTACCTACAGACATACCTACGCTCCGTGGGGACGCTCCCAGTGGGGTCGCTCCCAGTGGGGTCGCTCCCAGTGGGGTCGCTCCCAGTGGGGATGCTCCCAGTGGGGACGCTCCCAGTGGGACGGAGCCGAACCATCTTTTCGTAAATAACCACCTACCTACCGACCGTCAGTACCGACCTACCTACCTACAGACATACCTACCTACTAAGAGTACCTACCGAGCTACCTACAGATCCTACCTACTTACCTATCTACCTACCGACCGTTTCCTTTTCCCTCTGCTATATTTACGACACATGGATGGAAGTCTATTGCGACACTTTTGCTAAGCCCTGCTCCGTCCCACGTGGCCCTCGAAAAATGTTTTTTTTTTTTTTTTTTGTTTGTTTTTTTCCTGTTGCGTTTGGTCTCTTTGTGAAGGAAAACAAATAAATCGAAATCTTAAATGCACAACCTGTCATTTAAAAGGACCACTCCGTGGGGACGCTCCCAGTGGGGACTCTCCCAGTGGGGACTCTCCCAGTGGGGACGCTCCCAGTGGGACGGAGCCGAACCGTCTCTTCGCAAATAAAGTAAGAACACGCAGCCTTTTTATTTCAAAAACACCGCTCCGCGTCCTCTCTTTTTCTTCTACTTGCCACTCGCTGTGGCGCTATAGCTCTGTCGTGTCCCTCCTACGTGACGCCACGTTCCAGGTTTTGTGGGCAATGTCAGATATTTAGGTGAGTGTGGCTGATTGCGTGACAAAAATGAGTCCAGCTGTAATTCTAAGTAAAGGAAAAATAAAAATAAAATAAAATTACATCGCATTGCTGCATCATTTTCCCCGCACATTAATTCACTGTGTTTGTTTTAAGGATATTAACCCGCTTTTACAATTTCACCGAGTTGCCACAAAAGTGTGGAAACCTGACAGAGTGCAGGGGGTGTGTGGACAGGGTGACACATCCCACAATGAGTGACATTAAGATCACATTGGAGGGAACGTAATGTCATTTTCCTGTCTCATCAGCTAATGCAGGATAAATCCAGTTTACCCACATACATTAACTTGATGATCCCAAAATGTAATTACCGTCCACCTCTGATTGAGAAAAAAAAAAAAAAGAAAAAAAAAAAAATCAAATTAATAAATAAAAAGAAGGAAATAAATAATAAACCCACGGTGAGGAGAGACTTTTGGGGAGTCATCACTCTAATATCATTGCGAGTTATGAAGAAAATGGGGAGCTAGTATCATGGAGTCATTGACATTCTCGGCGCTGCCTCGCTGGAAAACTTTTCCTAGGTGTGAGCGAGAGAGAGAGAGAGAGAGAGAGAGAGAGAGAGAGAGAGAGAGGAATCTGAAGCCAATAAGATAGAATGCTACACCCCTCCATCACTCCATCCCCTCATCACCTCGTTCCTAAACCCAAACCCAACCCCCCGTAAACTGGGTTCAAAGGAAAAGGAATGCGCTATGCTTCAGGTTTCTGAAGTTCACTGTGAAGACAGGAACAGTCAGTCCCCCCACCCTCTCTCCCCTACCCTCCTCTCCCCCCCCCCCCTCTCTCTCTCCGCCTCATTCCTCTCTTCCGCACAAGGTGACTCACTCTGCTTTCATAACAACGGCATATGCCATAAAGGTTGAAGGGAGATAAGTGTAAGAATAGTATACTCTGCATTTTCACTTCCCCTGACACTCTCTCCTCCCCCGCCCTCCCCCCTTCCCCTTCTCACAAAGTATCATCACCCCCCCCCTCTCTCTAAGTTCAATTCAATTCAGAGGGCTTTAGTGGCGTTGTAGAAAAAAGTGGAAAAATAATGCTATACATTAAAACAGAAAAATGTAAATGATGGAGTGGGAAAAATCTGTAAAAAGAAAACCAAAATTAAAAAGAAATTAATTAATTAATTAACCAGTTAATAAATTAATTAACAATTTAATCTATGAATTAATTAATCTATTGACAAACAAATAAACAACGAAATACATCAAGATAACCCAACCTATCAAGACAACCTCAAATTGAAACAGAAACATCTAAATGTTGCATGAATAAAAATAAAAAATATTTAAAAATACAAATATGTGAATATTGCCAAAAATGAAAAAAATAAAAGGATAAACATAAGTCTTCCCTTGTTAAATGTGCTGTATTGAGAGGGAAGGAAAGGGGGTTGGTGTATTTTTTTTTTCTGGAAATTGCAGGGCCGGTGGGTTGGGGGTGGGGTACGATTAATAATTTCAATGAAATTTATAAATAAAAATAACAACAACAAAACAAACAAACAAACAACAACAACAACAACAAAAAACACGGTAAATACCATTATCGTGTCCATCAGCTGCATAGATACTCCATCCCCCAACACCACCCACGCCCGCAGCCCTTCCATCCATCCTTCCTTCCCTGGTCCATAATAATAATAATAAAAAGCCTCCTTCTGGGTAGTTAAGCTGCAAGGAATAGGAAGCCATTAGAATGCTTATCCACCCTCATCCCAAAAAAATACATGAATATATAAAGTGTTATCTACATACTGTATACAATATGTATATATATATATATATATATATATATATATATATATATATATATATATATATTATACCTACCTAACTGCATTGCCTCCCTACAGTACCTACCGACTGACCTACTTACCTTCAGTACCTTTCAATCGACCTACTTACCTACAGTACCTAACTACCGACCTACGTACCTACATTACCTACCGACCTACATCCTACGTACCGACCTACTTACCTACAGTACCTACCTACCTGCAGTACCTATCCACCTACCAACAGTACCTACCGACCTACCTACCGACAGTACCTACTTACCTACCTACCTACCTACCCACAGTACCTACCTACCGACCGTCAGTACCGACCTACCTACCTATAATACCTACCTACCCACAGTACCTACCTACCCACAGTACCTACCTACCGACCGTCAGTACCGACCTACCTACCTACAATACCTACCTACCCACAGTACCTACCTACCGACCGTCAGTACTGACCTACCTACCTACAATACCTACCTACCCACAGTACCTACCTAGTCACAGTACCTACCTACCTACAATACCTACCTACCCACAGTACCTACCTACCGACCTACCTACCGACAGTACCTACTTACCTACCTACCTACCTACACACAGTACCTAGCTACCGACCGTCAGTACCGACCTACCTACCTATAATACCTACCTACCCACAGTACCTACCTACCCACAGTACCTACCTACCGACCGTCAGTACCGACCTACCTACCTACAATACCTACCTACCCACAGTACCTACCTAGTCACAGTACCTACCTACCTACAATACCTACCTACCCACAGTACCTACCTACCGACCGTCAGTACCGACCTACCTACCTACAATACCTACCTACCCACCTACCTTCCTACTTACCTGTCTTCTTACCTATCTACCTAGAGCACCTTCCTACCAACATTCCCACCTACCTTCCTACCAACCTACTCACCTTCTCACCTACTCTCTTTGCACAACAAACATTGTTGTCCACTCATTATTTTAAGATAAAGCCTGTCATGTTGCTCTGCGTAGCAGGGAGCACTGACAAAGGTTGAAGAATGGATAAAGGCCTTGTAAGCTATTTAGGGAATGGAGGGAGCGGAGGGAAAGGCAGGAGAGAGAGCGATTATATATTATATGTATTATAATCTCCTATGGCTTCATTTACAGCCCCATCTCTAAGATCAGGCCCCGCTAGCTGTGGGATTCTACAAGGGGATATTTAATGCATGGGTTCATATTTTCATCTTCCCTCCTTCCCACTGTGGAATAGAGCAGAACCCAGGCATGTTCTCTTTGTATATTCAAGCCTAACTACTCGCGTTTGGTCATTTATTCTTTTTTTCTCTTCCAAGATGGAAGTGTGTTGATATTTAGTTCATCATATGGAAAACCGCTACAGAGGGAGTGTCTACAGCTGCGTTTTTCATCCACTATACCGTGGAACATGAGGGTGCTGTGAAACGTCCCCTTATAATTTTTAATTGATAATGGAAATTGCTAGGCTGTACTAAAAAATCCAACTCATTAGTTCCAGCCAGAATGTCAACAAGTTTCTCACTGAAAGCGAGAAATATTTGTAGCGATGAAAGATTTGACTCTGAAAGTCAATTTTGACTGAAAGAGTGGTTCGATTTTAATATTTGTCATTCGACGACTCGGCTTCATTTGTTTGTATCAGTTGGAATAACGCGCCGCGAGTGAGGGAGGACTTCCTGAACAATAAATGAGGGTCAGATGAGTCGTTTCGGAGTTGTGTATGGAATTCACACATGAACTGTTTCATTCTGTCAAAATTATTCATTTTGGTGGACTCTGAAAGTGTAAAGGGACATTCAATATGAATTATGTAAAAGCCTTGGACTTTAAAACAGTCTTCAGTAATTATTTTCAGTTTGTGGGGTCGAAAATTCCCCCCGCTCGCCGGAGTGACTCACGACTCCCTTCGTTACGAACAAATTGTTCGCGAGTCTTGCATCACTAACTATTACTTGGCCATAGAAGAAAGGACAGTTGTACATGTTTGTGATGTTTAGTAACGTGAGAAAACAGGATAGTGTTATTCCTCTCCACAGATAGTGGTGTGCCGTGGGATTTTTTTCACACTAAGAAGTGTCCTATGGTTTAAAAAGGTTTGGGAAACACTGCTTTTAAAGATACGGCTGCATTTCTCACAACTTCTGCGGAATCACAATAATTGGATTTAATTAATTAACATTAAATTGAACGGAGCCTTTATCTAAAAATATGATAAATAATATAATAAATGATATAGATATAAATAAATTCATCTCAATTAATAAATGGACACAGAGACGCCCCACCTCGTGCACAAAGTTTTTACACGTTTTTATGGTTAATTAGTCGGTGCAGGTGAGATGCAAAAGGGCAAAAAGGTCAAGGAGGAGGAAGTGAATGACCTTGGCTTTGCATAGAGATTCATTTTAACATCAATAATGATCTAACTCATTAAAACACGGTGGTGCATCCAAAGGACAAGGGCTGCTCCTCGTCCTGTTTTCTGAACACAACAACCTGAAGCCTTTGGTTTCGGTATAATCTGCTTGTCTGGATCTTTCCTAATTGGAGTTTTATTGGAAGAAGCTCAGATCCATTTTAATCAGGGTGAGCGAGTGCTGCCCCGGTGGCGAGGCCGGGCCACGACACCGTCTCAAATGTCCTGGACCGTGGACTCAAACCCTGACTCCTCTCCCTCTTGACGGCCACCCGGCAATAAATACAAAAGGACCTTGATATTTTTCAGCACTGAGACATTTTCCTCATCAGCCGTTACTCACAGCAGCAGTTTATTATAAAGATACCACTGGTTACATGTATTTTATGTATTATATGTATTATATGTATATATATATATATATATATATATATATATATATATATATATATATATATATATATATATATATATATATATATATATATATATATAAAATACATATATAGTATATGTGCAGTTGTTGCCAGCGTAGTTACATTAGCACCGTAGGCGGCCGTCACTTTTTGACACAAACCACAGCTGTCAACAGCAGAACCTTGCTGCTTGTCAGCCTTGATTAATTCGAAGTCCATCTAAAAAATAAGAAAAACACATCAGAGGAACTTCAAGAAAGAGCCAAAAGCTGCAGCCACAGAATGAGGGCTGCTGTCGAATTCAGACTGATGACAGACTTTTTTTTTCTGTATTTGAAATCTCTGTCCCCCAAGCTTGCTGGATGCTTTGTCAAGAAACATGAGGCTTTTCTCTCACCAGGAAATTGCCCTTGCAAGTGACCTCATCCCGAAAGTCCAGACTGTGTGTGTGTGTGTGTGTGAGCGTGCGTGCGTGCGTGCGTACATGCGTGTGTGTGTGTGTGTGTGTGTGAGAGAGAGAGAGAGAGCAAGAGACAGAGATATACAGTAAATATATATATATATAGAGAGAGAGAGAGAGAGACAGAGACAGAGATATACATTGGATATATATATATATATATATATATATAGAGAGAGAGAGAGAGAGAGAGAGGTTGGTTGGTTTCAAGCACCTTTATTTAAATCTATTAGTGCTGTACATAACATACTGCATCTCCTTCATAACCAAAATCAATTAGCACATAATGTAGAATATTACTAAGTAATCTAAATCTTTATATATATAAATATATATATACTTTATATTATAATTTGAACACAGCAACCCCCAGTTCCCCAGATTTTCACTTTTCCCCAGTTGCCCATAGAGACGGAAAAAGAAAACCCTTTTATTGGACTCATTCTGCTGAACTGGTATTTGTGATATATAATAATTAAATAATCAAAATAAATATATTTTATTTTTTTAATTATTGTCTAGTATACCATGTCTTTTCAGATGATTATATTGATAATAATTATAATAATGATGATAATAATGAAGAAGAAGAAGAAGAAGAAGAAGAAGAAGAAGAAGAAGAAGAAGAAGAAGAAGAAGAAAAAGAATTATTATTATTATTATTATTATTATTATTATTATTATTATTATTATTATTATTGTCGTTATTGTTCTTTATATGATATTCACTCAGTCATAATAATGGATGATGATAATAATCAGAATAATAATATAATACTATTATAATGATTTATTTATTTATTTATTTATTTATTTATTTAGTTCAGTACAGCTCAGTACAAATTCATGCATACATGTGTTGTTATGCTTTGCAATGCAAATCTTGTCATTCCAATAAAGCACATTTCAATAAATTTGGGAGGGAGCGAGAGAGGTGGAGGGGTGTGCTGACACAACCAAATTCAGTCTTACTTTCCCAGCGGACATGAGGAGAGAGGGAGAGGGAGAGGGAGAGAGGGCGGGACGAGATGGGAGAGGGCGAGACAGAAGAGGGAAAGAGAGAGAGGGAGGTGGTGAGGCAGCTTGTTCCCTGTCTTATCTCTGTGTGCTGTGATTAACACTGCAGCCCTCCTGGTTGTGTTTTGGGTGATTGATAAGGCGTCGGGCAGAGCAGACTTTTTGGGATGCAGCGGAAAAAAAACGGCTGACCCCTAAAATAAAGGAAATAGAGGGAGATGAAAATAGATGAAAAGAGATAAAAATAGCAAACTGTGATGATGGGGAACATGAGCAGAGCAGCACTGAGCCGCCATCTGTCTGAGGACTGACCTTTGACGAAACATGTGGTTAGAAGCTGCCATTAACACACAATCCCTCTCGCTCTCCCTTTCTCTCTCTCTCTCTCTCTCTCTCTTTCCATCTCTCTCCCCATCTCTCTCTCTCTGTCTCTCTCTCTCTCTCTCTCTCTCTGTTTACATGCACTAAATACTCAGATTAAGCTCAATATCCGGGCCAAGGTAATAATGCATGTTTACATGTGTTTGGATTATGTGAATACCAAGCAACCTGAGTTTACATGCCGAGTGTCATAGTCGGGTTATTGACAGGAAGTACATGCTCTACTGTCTGGGGGAAAAAAACGGAATATGTCCCCATTTCTGTTCCTGTCGCTATCCAAATAGCTCACTATATCTAGCTCCCTGATCAAACTCGACATAAAAAGCGCTCTCACTTTCCGACCAAAAGCGCGTGTGTTTACCGGCGGCTGCCATGGTTTCCGTGGTTTATCTGCCCAAAACAACTCTTTCCGGGTCAAAAATATGCGGTGGAGTCGCTGGGTTTTGGGGCACGCCGCAGTTTGGAGCCGCCGATCATATCTGGGTTAAAGTGTTTACATGCCACAATAAATCGAATGTTTGAGGAGAAATCCAGGATTGTTAACTGGGTCGTGCTTACATCTATTTCAAGTTTAACTTGAATATAATAATGCGTGTCAGATGTTCGAATGACAGTTGCAATATTGCCTTAACCCGATTGTGATCGACTTATTCATGCCGCAAGTGGCTGTGAGTGGGATTCAAGACCATGAAGGCCATTTAAATCTTATGATGTCAGCTTATGATGTCATCACAGGAAATTGCGCAAACATTTCTGAATAACGACTGGAATTTTATTAATATGGAACCAGCACAAAAACAACAAGGTTTCAGGCCTACGGACTGCTTTCTCCCTAATAAGCAAAGATAACCTAAAAAATGTAGACATGACAATGAAAAAATACATAGATACATACAAATAAGGATAAAGACTAAAATACAGACAGAAATGTTGTAACATTTCACTTAAAATATTTATATAAATAGACAAAGATAACGCCAATAAATAAATACATTAATATATCAATTAATTTGGGACATTTAAAGCGACAAAATAAATAAATAAATAAATTTGTGATAATATCACATGGAGAAAGTCTTCCAATGTCATGTGCTTGAACAAGTATCATATTTCTCCATCCCATAAAGACATAGATACATACGTGAACACATCTCTTTATCTCGGTCAATCTCTCCCTCCCTCTGTGATTCGGCGATGAAGAGGGTGACAGAGGGAGGAAGAGCGAGAGAGAGGGAGAAGGAGAGAAGGAGGAGAGAGGGCGATAGAGAGGGTGAGAGAAAGGGTGAGTATATATAGTGTGGGCGAGAGGGGGAGAGAGAGAGAGAGAGAGAGAGAGAGCCAGAAGGGGGGAGAGAGGGGGAAGGAGAGGGAGAGAGAGGAGAGGTTGAGGGAGGAAGAGAGGGTGAGAGAGTGAGGGACGGCGCGAGGGACAGAGAGAGAGAGTGAGAGTGGGGGAGAGAGAGAGAGGGAGAGAGATAGGGGGAGAGAGAGGAGGAGAGGGTGAGACGGCCGGAAGTCCCTCGACTGGAAGGAAAGAAGCGAAGGGGATCTGAGGTTCGGCAAAAAGAGAGAGAGATGGAGACAGGCAGGGAGACGGGAAGGGGGGGAGGGGCAGAAAGAGAGGGACAAAGAGGGGGGGGGGGGAGAGGGTGAGACATATAGGGGGTGAGAGAGGGAGGGGGAGAGAGAGAGAGAGAGAGATAGAGAAAGAGGGTGAGTGCCCAGCATGGGCCACCGGTAGCGCTGTATCGACCGCTCCGCTCGGGGTTCAGGAATACAGATGAGTAGCAGAACCGCCATTAATTACAAATCACTTCTGCCACGAAAGTCAATTACGAGAGAAGCAGAAAAGGGAGGGAGGTCTCCCCCGTCCAGTGGCGAGCGAGAGGGAGAGAGAGAGAGAGAAGTCACATTTTTCATCCCCCGCGTTTGTTTGACAGTCTGTCCGGCTAACTTTCCCCCACGTCGTCTCACATTCTCGCCGGCCGCCATTAATCACAAACATTAACGCCCCGCCCCTCCCACCTGGCGATCATTTGCCGCTTTGCTCATCAGTGATTCCAAGCGTGCGCGACTTAATGTGGATGCATGTTTACATCCATATTCAATAGGCATGTTCTACTGTCTTAGCATGGGCGCATAATCCATAAGTCACAGCATATGATTAATTATTGTGCTGCCAAAGGTAGCGTCTCTGGCAGGTGCAGGGTCTTACCGCCTTGCTTCAGCATCGCCGCCGCAGATGTTGCACGCTCTAACCCTCGACCACCATCACCACAAACACGTAGCCACAACCACCCCCCACCAGCACCATCACCACCACCACAACTGACCCACACCAACACCACCACCACCTCCACCGCCACCATCTCCACTACCACCTTCCCCGGCCCTTGTGATGCAAGACACGCGGACGAGTCGTTCTAAGCGAAACAAATGTTTTAGATGGCTCACTCGGCCGAAAGAGTCGTTCGGTCGCGACTATTAATAATAATAATAATAATTAATAAAATAATAAAAAAACACAATTCACAACTGACAGCTGAACCGACGCCGACTGAATCGAAATTAAGGAGAAGACGGAGTGTTGAACGAATCTTTTTTTCACTGAGTCACCCGCAACGTGCCAAATCTCCAAAACGAGAGAAACTTTTCATCGGTACTCGGCCCCTACACCGCCACCTTCCTCTGCAGCTACTGGGTCTGGCATGGAAGCCCTCACGGTTCATCTATGAAGCCTGAAGCCTCTGCAGCGTCTCCTGCTTCATATCGACCATTTCAAATGTTGCAGTTTAAGAAGAGGCGCACTGCAGAGGCTTGTGGATCTAAACAGTTCACCCCCACCCCCTACCCCCAGCTCCCTCTCTCTCCCTCTCTCTCTCTCTCTCTATTCCTCTGACTCTCTCTCACTCTTGTAGTCTCACATTCCATCTTGTTTTATTTGTCGCAGGGCGTCGCTAGTTGCGGAATACCAATGCCGTCATTTCTTGACGGCCTCTCTTTTATTTGCCTGCTCCTTCCCCGATAAAATGATGTTTTCCTCTTTCGGATGTTTTGTGCCACCACAGATGGTCTAGATGAGGTACCCCCCCCCCCCCCCCCCACCCTTTTTTTGTGTCTCTTTTTCTCATTTTTCTCTTTTCATCAGTTTTTTGGGTTCTTTCTATCTTCCAAAACCCATTCTGGCACGCACAATGCTAACGTGCGTGAGAGTAATGAAGAGCGTAAGAGGATGCTTATGGGCTAAAACTGAGAGGAGGATACTGAGCGTTCTTGGGCGATAGAATATTCGAGCATCCCATGAAAAAGACCCTGTCATATTGTTGAAGTAGAAGGTCCCTTTTTACACAGCTTAAATACGTATTTTGTGTTATTTTTTCGGCCTGATATAACCAGCACTTTTCCATCTCACTGTGGACTCTGTGAAATACCAAAGCCCTCCTCAAAATAAGTTCTGAATACAATAATCCCTCAAATTAACTCAGAGTGAGGGGGTCAGTGGAACGGCGTAGAAAGAGTCGAGACCGCCGGAGCCTACGTTCCAGGCAATCCGAGAAAAGCTAAATGAAATCCCGTCATAGGTCGTTAACCTGAAAATCGGGTGGATTTCGTCAGATATGTGCACGCGCGACAGTCCATTAAATCATTGTGGTTGACGAGACAGAAGGGTGCTCAGAGAAGTTTGAAATGCCGCCGCATTAGGACGCAGCCCCACTTGAAACCTTCCACAGACACATTACACGCCGCAGAGCGGTATACGGGGAATGGGTATTTTGGCTCATCAGCCGAGCTCTCAAAACAAAGGCCATCCATCCATAGAATTAGCTTCCCATCGCCGTTTCCTCGCGGGGCTGGAACAGGAGTTAATTGTACCGGTGATGGTGTCAGGTGGAGGGATTGATCGACGTTAAATCATTCCCAGTGACATTCCCCTCTTGAGGAGGAGAGACAAACCGCGCGGGAACAGGTACTCTGTTTACATGACGTCTGACAACGGAAAAGAATGCCCTTCGATCGCTTCTAGCCTGCTTAAAAAGAAATCGCAAAATCAATAGTGCGGTATTGGCCTGGTGCTGATCAACTTTCCAATTACAGAGTCTCAAAAACAAATGAACTAAGGCCAGTAACCAAAAGCACACGAAGACCCCCATTGATTCACTAGGACTCTAAACAAAATTTGCTATAGATCCAGATCAACCTGCTTCTTAACCTGGTTTCTACGGCGATGAAAATACAATCTGAAATTTTCGCAATCCTGGACTGTCTATGGACTATGGACTTTGTTCTTGCATTATATTTTGAACAATGACTTCGTACAGAAGTCAGATACAGTTCACCGGTTGCAAAAGCTAATGTAGACCGACAAACTGCTTCTTCATTTAGTCTGGGGAGAGCATGGCACGATGCCCACATACTGAAATTGTCCAGTGGAGTAAAGTCGACGATGGTGGTTGCAGATGCTCCCCTCTGCTGGTGTGGGCCAAGAAGTGTTATTCAAAGAGGGCTCAGAAAGGAGAGGGAATGTGTTCAACATCGTTTTTTAGACACACATCTCACATTATGTATTGGCCTGCTTTGAATTGGATGTTGGAATAGCCACTAAATCTATATACACCATATGGGAACACCAATGGAAATGGAAAGGAATCCAGTCGCGGACAAAACACCATCAGTCCAAATTAGGATGACGTTCCTCTTTTACTTGTCTCTAAAAAGAGACAATGCGCAAGACATTTTCCACTGGCGCAGAGTAGCACCGGTCTCCATAGCCTTCCTTAATGGCTATGGACGTATTGACTCGGGATCCCCCTGATTCTCCCCAAACACAATGGGAGGAACAATATTGCAGAGTGAAGGCCTGGCATGGCGGAATGAGCGCTTGGCACGGCTCGTTCATCACGTTGATTGGAAAGATCAATTCACATTTGTGCTTTCCTCGGCTTTACCTTCGGGCACATTTCGGAGCTGTGCGTAGGGTGCTAAAACGCGCAACAGCAGGCCCTTTGCTGGGTTTTTCAGCATACCCATGCCATACACAACAGACGTTTTAAAAAAAGAGGCAGAATAACTGGTGTTCTGGTGTTCATCCTGTTGCGTTTTCAGAAGATGAGATAGAAATTATCAGGCTATTAATACTTGTGCGGAAAGTGCTAAGTAGTCCTTAGTACTGAGCCCAAAGTGGGCAGATAACAGTACGCTACAGTAAGAACAGGTAGTTTATAGTCTATAGTCCAAACAAGAAGACAAGCAAGGCAGACGTTATCAAAGCCCTTAGTTGATCATAAATAAGCAAACCCAATGCTGCAGTACCATTTAGCCCTGTTAGAGGACAGCCTAGCTCTTCCAAAGAGTGCTTGGCCCCAACAATGTTCGAGGGAAAAAAGATACGCTTCTCCCTGAATCTCTACCCCTCATTAGGTTCCAAGCGGCGCTTCAATTACATTCTGCATCTATCCATTAAAGTCCTTCTCACATTAAACACAGGTAGGCTAACTTGCTGGATAGAGCCAGGGGTAAATTGGATTTCATTCAAAGTTCCATTTTGGCCCTAACTCATTGACGTGGAGCTGTTTTTCTTTTCCTGCCGCTGGGACGATATAATGGAATAACGGTATAATGGTAATGCTAATGTGATGTACGTTATTGTTGTGGTCCGTATAGAGTAGATAATATTGACAATGTAGAATTCCCCCCCCCTAGAATATGGTTTATATGAATTGTCACATTCAAAATATGATTGGCGAATCAAAATATCGTGTCCTTTTGAAATCCTGTGTTTTGTGATGTTCACTTATTAGCTGATAAATCTCAATAAGAGTTGATGGAGCGAGTGGGCTGACGTCCTGACCTTGTGTCTGGTAAGCTTCCCGCCCTGTCGAGGAGACTCGATCGAAGGTGTTAAACCGTCATTTATGGAGTTAAAGTGGCTGCAAGTGCCTTGACCTTTTCCTTTGACCTTTGCTGGGGAACTCTCTTTAACCTCTGACCACCGGAGTCGGACCCCAGGGCCCAGCTGGGTCACGGCTGTTCATGATCCGTCAGTGGAACTGAGCTTATTAGCACTGATTGGTTCGTCCTCTCCGCTTGATTTCTCACCACCAATTCACCACAATCTTTTCATCAAATGCAATTCACAAAGGAATTATTATTGTAAATATTCACCAAATGTATTATCACACAAATAGTAATAAATTAATAATAAAAAAATAAAAATAAAAATAAATAAATAAATAAATAAATAAATAAATAAATAAATAAATAAATAAATACATAAATACATAAATAAATAAATAATAATACAAAAACAAACCAAATGCACAAACAAAAAAATAAAACATATATTTGGTCTACTACTATTAATACTACTAGTATTACTACTCATACTCAGCGAATGATTTTCAATCATTAAACAAACTGAACTGAATCTCCGTTTTTTGTAGAGTTAATACATTATCAGTACAATCCCTTACCCCATCCCTAACCCACTGCCGGGAGTATGAACCAAATCATACAAATGGACACAATAAATAAAGACCGAGTTGTTATCTAGAAAATAATATACTGAGTTCATCAACACACGGAGCGAAACCTCTTAGCTCCAGGTTTGGAAGTCGGTGCCTTGGGACGAGTACGACACAAAACAATTTGCCTCGTGCTTAAAGGAAATGTCTAAAGCAAAAGCCAAAGATGAGCGAACATGAGAAAACAAATAGGCAGAGGAGTAAAGAATAAGAAAAATAAGAAATCAAACATGAGAGCTACCCAGAGAGACAAAGTAGGGTGGCACCGCACGATCCCTCCCCCTTTAAACCACTTCTGTCGTCCTTTCATCCAGTGGCTTAGGAAACAGGTGTGTCAGCCATGAACTCCCAGTGATGTATTGCGATTCTGATTGTGGCAGGATATTTTTAGGGAACCAACTCCCCCCTTCAGAGGAGGGAACAAATGGCCTCTATCTCTCTCTCTCAATCTCTCTCTCTGTTGATAATCAATGGAGGGATGGAGCTGCCAGCTATTGACTGAGGAGAGAGATGAATGACATCGCTCCCAAAGGGCCCATTTAAATTTTGACAGGCAGGTTTCAGAAGCCACAGCCCTGTGATGGCAGCCAGGGGGGACAAAAAGTCGTTTTTCCCAACCCAGCACTACGCCCCAGACCCGCAGTCATTACCAGAGGCTGACACCGGCTAAGAATATGGAGTTGAATGAGGGACTTTGGACGGATACAACCGTTTTGCAGTGGGAGTGCTCGCCATAAAACACGTTGTCTTACGTGGGAAGTCAAGTCACCAAATTGCAAAGTTCATGGAACAGACAACCAACTATTTCCTCTCGACTTCACTTTTAAGCGGGAGGGAGGGAAAACGGTTCCTCGCTCAACTGGGTTTTTGGCCCTTTCTTTCTTTTTGGCCATGAGCTGTTATGAAAGGTTGGGCTCTTTCTAGAGCTCTTTACGAGGGAACCCGGTAAAAAGATTTGTTGGACCTGTCCGACTCTTTGTTCTTTCGATTTAATCGACGTAACAAGTCAGAAGAGTCGGATCGCCTCTGCGTTGGGCATGGAATTCTCACAAGAATCAAAATCAGTCACATTCAAAAATCAGTTATGCCAAATGCTTTCACATTTTTTTTGCACGTTAATTGAATCCTCAGTAATTATTTTCATTTTGCAAAATCGAGGGTCACGTCCTGGTGAAGGCCTGTGTGCCTGGCTAAACAAAATGACTATTTTGGTGGAGTGACTACCGACTCCTGAGTTATTTGAAAGATTCACTACAACCGAATTGTTCACGAGTCTCCAATCAATAGACGCGCTTGGTGTTGATAGTACAACAACACTGAGTGAATTTATGAAGAGTTTTTACGTAAATCAATCCTTGGATGCGGGCTTCGGCCTTGGCAGACTCTTGCCGGCGACTCATTCTGCGGCTCAGTGGGTGCGTGCTTAGCGCTCACTTGACTGAGAGTCTGTTGCTATAGCGGCTCTTGGGGTGGCAGGTTTCAGCGTCTTTAGCGAACACGCCCCTCTTTTTCTTTTGGTCGTTCAAATTTGGATGGGTGGTTAACGACACATTTTTCTGTGGAGTGACAAATTCAGAACACATTTATTTTTGCGTTACAGGGACTTTAACAATGATGTGTGAGTAAGTCCTGCCTCAGCCTTGTTTCGAAGCCATGTTCTTTAATTGACTTCCAGGTATGGATTGTCTTAATGCCACAGCAAGCTGGAGACGGGCACATACACCTGCTGGTCACGCATTAATGGCCTATTCCAGGCAAACAAACTAAGCTGTCTGATGTGGATCCGGTAATCCACCAATATTACATATTAATAAGGACTCCACACCATATTGGCTCTTTGCTTTCGATGCATGGTTTCTTTACGAAGGTCACGGCAAACAGGCTGTGTATTCCCACGTCTGCGTCATGTTGATATACCCTTTTAGCTGGTACAGTGCTTTTGGTGGACAAAAGCACAAACTGCCACAGGATCTGAAAAAGGGAGACCCTTTCTTAATCACACGTAAGTTAAACCACGCATTATTTGCCAGATGGTTACGGACGGCTAAGAGGAGCAACTAGTTGTAATGATCCGCTTAGTTAGAATAGATTCCTGTAGTTTCACCGCGGCCCTCCGCCCACTTTTGAACTTCCCTCCATCTAAGAGCAGCCCCTTTCCATATTTAGATTTAATTGCCAAAAGATTCCACTTCTCTATTGAGTCGACATCTTAGAACGAGGACTAATGATTTTTCTCGACTGAGCAACACCGCACACTGGGTGGGTTTTCTGTGAGTGTCTGTGTGTGAGAGAGAGAGGGAGAGAGAGAGAGAGAGAGAGAGAGAGAGAGTGAGGAAGACGGAGAGCAAGAGCGGGAGAGAGAGAGGGAGAGGGAGGGAGAGAGTTGGAGTACTGGAATTTGCCAGTCATGCACACAACTGTAGTGAACCAAGACTCAGACCCATAATTTAGCCCTTTGTACGATGTACGATCAATAATTCTAGAAGCCCCTAAAATTACGATAATTTCCACGTCATAGTTTTTTTCTTCATTATAGTGCAATGGTACGAAGCTGAACCAGTCTGATTTAACATCTTACCTTAACTATGTCGGTAATGTATTACCGCCATAAATGATCCAATCACACCTCTCGTCCAATCACCTTGTGATGGTCTGTTCACATTGCTTAGGGGTCCTCTGCACAGATTCATTTACGATGCAAATGCAGTTCTGGTCGCGCCGCAGTCGGGGTTTTGAACGTCCGATAGTTTGCACGGAAATGCAATAATTCTTAAGTCCTTGTGCGGTTATTTGCTTTTTGGCATCTGGCGTCACTGGTCTGGAGTCACTCCGCCAAAAGAGTCACCGTTCTCGACTCGGTAACAGCAGCCAGAAGCATAGACTGAACTGTGACTCAACTCTCGATTCATGAAAGAAAAGAGCTTGAGCAAGACCAGGGATGAAATTCAAGTGAACAAAAGCTGAATGTATTTGCCAGAATTCATAATGTGATTGGTTTACATGCTGAATTCCCCGAAAATAAATAATTGTGACAGAATTCAATTATTCTTGTGAGAATTCCATCCACAAATAAGAGCCAAATCAACTCTTCTGACTCTGGTCACACCAACTGAAACAAACCAAGAGTCATAAAATCAAATGAATCCTCTATACCGAGTCGCTCACGAAGAGCCGAATCTCCACAAAGATCCTTTTCATCACTGAGACGACTCGATAAATCGTCACGTTTGGTTTTTTTACGGGCTCAAAGCAAAGAAAATCACATTTTCTTTCACAATGTTTCCTGTTTCCTGTGTCACCAGACGACTGGTGCGTTGTGAGTTTGGAGTTTAGAATTGCTTTGGGGATTTATGGGAATGTCAAACATAGCATTATAGGGTGGGAAAGCATTTCCTCGTCAAGTGATGATTGCACTCAGCCACGGGGTTTATTAATATGTGGCTGCACCAGGTTGGGGCCCTTGCCTCCTCTCGTGGGAGCTCCCTACGCACAAACATCACATCAGGACCCGGGCAATAACGCTTATCAAGCATATGTAATTGTGTGAGCCTCAACCAAATTTCTGGCGGCGATCTTAATTGGGTTTGTCACTTGAGCGATAGTTGACTGATGTTGACGGTGTCACGGCGCCCCCTCCCCCAGACGTAGCACCGCCGCCGCCGCCACTGCTGAGCTTACCCTCGCAAAGGAGAAAAAAAAAAAAGAATCATAAAGGGGAAAGGAAAGACCAAAAGCCACCGTGTTAAAAGAGGAACCAAATCAAAGCCGGCGTTTTTCAATTCCAGTTGAAAAAGCTCTCGTGTTGCAAGATCAAAATTGCAAGGCCGCACTAATTCATCAGTTCCAGCCGGAACAGCAGCTCTGAAGGTAAGAACTATTAATAATGATGAAAGGTTCGACTCATTTTTGAGATTCGGTTCGTGACGAGTCGCTCAGTGCAAAGAGTCGTTCAATTTGCCCCGACTTTTGGGTCGTTTGGTTCCGTTGGTGCCATGCTCGGGTGAGCGAGGGAGGACTTCCTGCACGACGGACAAGTGTCAGAAGAGTTGGTTTGGCTCCAAGTTGTGAATGGATCACAGACTTATTAAATTCTGTTCAAATAAAAACAATAAAAAATAAAAAATTAAAAAATAAATAAATTCTGTTCAAATTAAAGAGTAAATCGGTCACATTCTATATGAATTGTGTCAAATGCATTGGTCAGATTTTTTTCCTGGACTTTAATTTTGTGCTCAGTGATCATTCTCGGTTGGTGAGTCAAGCTTCAACTCGCTCACCCACTTTTTTGCGTCTGATGAGTTACTCCCGAGTCATTTCAATATTTGTTCGCCACGAACAAATTGTTTGTGAGTCTTGCCTGACTTACTATGAGTATTCCATAATAATCAGTGTTGAGTGGTGGGGAGGGTACTGTAATCACATTACATTGTCTGTAACGAGTAATGTAACGAGTAACGTGTAATGTAACAAGTAATGCAACGTGTTACTGTTCCTAAATTCACTCACATTACAGTTACAAACCAAACAACTATGTCGTTACTCGTTCCCTGCGTTAGTCTGTGCAGGTTCTATATCTGCATCCGACGAGTTGCTCATTCTGGACACAGCCGCGCCGTTCTCGCTGCGGCGTGTTCACAAGTGCGGCTGCAAGCTACCCAGAAGGGAGGGGGCGGGGCTTCCTTCTACATCGTCCAACCTCATTGGTTGGAGGTGAAAGGTCCGATTTAGATCGTCCAAATCGATTGGCTTTTGGATTATCTATCGTGTGACTCTGGCCCGCGCAGGAGTTTGTGGTGGAGACAAACATGGCAGATCACACAATTTTCAAGATTCAAGATTCAAGATTCAAGATTTTTTATTTGTCACATACATATACATACTTCCATACATATATGCAGTGAAATGTAATGCAACCCACCCGGTGATAGCACACAATAAGTCTTAGGAAAAAGTACAAAAATAAAATAAAAATAAAAAGTAGAAAATTCCTTTCTAATAGACCGACTAACTGACTCCTAAAACGTAATACAGTAAGTGGAATACTTATAGAATAAGATAAAAAATATATAGAATAAAATACAATAAAAAATAAATCGAAATAAAAGGGAATAGGTTGAAGTAATATGCCTATGTATATACAGATATGTGCATTTAAAGTGGCATGTGAATTAAAGTGGCATGTGAATGTGAATAGTGTGAGGTAGTGTTTGGGATAATACAGCACAGTATACAACAGTACGGCGCAGCAATACGGCATCACGAACAACCCTGAACAGTGATACAGTATGCGGTACAGTATGCTACATATAGTACAGTAGGTAGTGGAGCCTAGTGCATGGCTCAGTTAGGACCCCTGGTGAGGTCAGCGTTGACAGTTCTGATGGCTTGAGGGAAGAAACTCCGTCTCAGTCTCTCTGTTCTCACTGTGTGACTGCGGAGGCGCTTGCCTGAGCGCAGCAGCTGAAACAGTCCGTTGTTGGGGTGATGAGGATCCTTCATGATCCTACGGGCTCTGCTACTACACCTCCTGGTGTATAACTCCTGCAAGGGGGGGAGGGTAGTTCCAGTGGTACGTTCAGCTGAACGCACCACCCTCTGCAGGGCCCGCCTGTCCTGGGCAGTACAGTTCCCAAACCAGGCAGTGATGTTGCCTGTCAGGATGCTCTCCACTGCTCCAGAGTAGAAGGACTTGAGGATCCTCACCGAGACCCGGAATTTCCCCAGCTGCCTGAGGTGGTAGAGACGCTGCCTCGCCTTTCTCACCAGAGTGTCTGTGTGAACAGTCCATGTTAAGTCCTCTGTGATGTGGACTCCCAGATATCTGAAGCTGCTCACCCTATCGACAGAAGTCCCATTAATCCACAAGGGCGCGTGCGTCCTCGATTGTGATCCACGCCTAAAGTCCACAATCAGCTCCTTGGTTTTGCTGACGTTCAGGTGGAGGCTGTTGTCCTGGCACCAGAGTGACAGGTCAGCCACCTCCTCGCGGTAGGCCTTCTCATCGCAGTCGGTGATCAGGCCCACGACCACGGTGTCGTCAGCAAACTTGATGATGGTGTTGGAGCTGGACCTGGCCACACAGTCATGTGTGTACAGGGAGTACAGTAGGGGGCTGAGGACGCAGCCCTGGGGGGATCCTGTGTTCAGGGTGAGGGAGCTGGACATGTACTTCCCCACCTTGACCACCTGGGGGCGGCCTGTGAGGAAGTCCAGGATCCAGGTGCACAGCGGAGCATTCAATCCTAGCTCCAACAACTTGACAGCCAGTCTGGTGGGAACTATGGTGTTGAAAGCTGAACTATAATCAATGAACAGCATTCTCACATAGGCCCCCTTCTGGCCATCCAGGTGCGTGAGCGTGGTGTGCAGTACCTGGGAGACCGCGTCATCCGTGGATCTGTTCTGCCGGTACGCGAACTGCAACGGGTCCAAGGTGCGGGGGAGGGAGGCGCAGATGTAATCCTTAATCAGCCTCTCGAAACACTTCATGACCACCGAGGTGAGGGCCACCGGACGGTAGTCATTCAGGCAGGTTGGAGAGGCGATCTTCGGGACAGGAACGACGGTGGACCTCTTGAAGCAGGATGGGACCACTGATTCAGCCAGGGAGATGTTGAATATTGTGGTGAACACCGGAGCTAGCTGGTTAGCACAGGTCTTCAGTACTCGTCCAGATATGCCATCTGGGCCGCAGCTTTCCTGGTGTTCACCCGCATCAAAGCCCTCCTGACCTCGTGCACGGACACTGAGAGTGCGCGCTCATCCCCAGCGGTGTAACTCCAATTAGCCGGCGAGCTAGCGGTGCTGCTGCCAGACTCGAACCGCGCATAAAAGGAGTTCAGTTGGTTGGCCAGGGAGGCGTCCACACTCGTGGAGCTGCTCTTGTAGTTTGTTATTGTTCGCAGCCCCTCCCACAAGCGTCTTGTGTCCCCCCGCTCCATCTGCAGCTCCACGGTGTCTCTGTACGTCCGAGGTGCGGTTTTGCGGGGTGGAGATGTGCAAATGACTTCCAATTTGTTTTGCGTGAAAGAAGAAGAATGTGCGTGAATGAACGTCATATTAACTGGCAATTACGTGACAATGCATCTCAGTTGGACATTTGCTATTACCATTCCATGTTGCAGAGTAACACAAAAGTAATGTAATGACGTACTTTCTACAGGGAGCAATTAAGTAAAGTAATGGATTACTTTTTCAAAAGTAACGAGTAATAGGTAATGCATGACTTTCTTTGAGTAACGACCCAAGCGCTGAGAATAATAATAATATTAATAATAATAATGTGTTTGTGACGTTTTTAGTGGTTGACGGGGTAGTGGTGTGCTGTCTGCCGTGGTGCTGCTCTCGGCGCCGCCCGTCCTCCGCTTTTTTTTCCGGTGACAGTCTGTGGAAGTGGAAAGCGTGAGCGCCGTAATCACACCGCAGCGTGTGCTGTTTTGTCAAGGTTGAGCGAACGGAAAAATACAGATTCCAAAAGCTTTTCCTTGTCAGATACCTATAGAAATAAATCCCAAAACCGGGTAAAACAAACAAAAAATAAGAAAGAAAACGACATGCCCAAAGCGTGTTACAACAAACATACATCATCCTCCCTCTCTCTCTCTCTCTCTCTCTGTCTCTCTCTCTCTGTCTCTCTCTCTCTCTCTCTGTCTCTCTCTCTCTCTGTCTCTCTCTCTCCCTCTCCCCAATCACCGGTGGCAAATAACCATTAATCATAGTTTTCCGTGTCTGGCTGCTGGAGGAAGCCGTGCATGCATGAAATGGCTTTTAATCTCATATGTGAGGTCTATAAGCTTGTATGTGTGTACAGGTGTGTGTACAGGTGTTTGTAAGTGTGTGTGTGTGTGTGTGTGTGTGTGCGTGTGTGTGTGTGTGTGTGTGTGTGTTGTGCAACAATCATACAATATGGTGTAATAACACTGTAATAGGTTAGTAATTACATAGTAATAGCTATACCTTATATAGCTTTACTTATCATTTATCCTGTGCATAGACTTGCACTTGTGTACTGTATACTTTCTATATTTGGTTATTCCAGTTCTTTTCAGAGCTGACAGAACGAGCGACAGGAAGGACACTGGCAGGCGTAAACTACAGACGGAGAGAAATCATTGTGTGAAGAAAGCACAGAAAAGTAGAGAGGGAATTCTCCAGCCACAGAGACATTAGTAGTTAGATCTGCTAATCCATCACCGCACACCAACTGCAGACAGCCATTTTCTGTCACGATGCATTACAAAGGGGAGTAATTATTGCCACTAATGCAATTTAATTCCTGTCCTTGCATTCTCCTCTAGCGGCAAAAAAGAAACCACAACAAAAAAAACAAAACAGAAACAACAGCACATGTTTGGATATTAAGTCAGGGGCGGCTGTTACACGACATGCAAAATGCAACGCGCAAATTGGGTTTTGTGAGCGGGGCGGAAGATTCAGGCCATTTTTAATTAGATCTGGAGCCGCTCGGGCATGGCGCTGGACACATCTCTCCAGATGAAACCACACACGTTGCACAGGCACGTGCTAGCATGTAAGCGCGCTAGCATGCTAATTCCGCTCCAGGGCCGTGGACAAAAAGCGCTCCGCAAAAGTACATTTCGGGTCCTAGTTTCTGTTGATTTGAGGCCCTGTGAAATGGAGAAATGTGCTTCCTTTGATTTCTTGCTACTGCGATAATGTGCGATAACCCACCTGTCTTCTTTCGTCTGCCTATCATCTTTCATCCGCCTGTCCTCTTGCGTCCGCCTGTCTTCTTGCGTCCGCCTGTCCTCTTGCGTCCGCCTGTCTTCTTGCGTCCGCCTGTCTTCTTGAGTCCGCCTGTCTCCTGGCGTCCGCCTGTCTTCTTGTGTCCACCTGTCTTCTTGAGTCCGCCTGTCTCCTGGCGTCCGCCTGTCTTCTTGCGTCCGCCTGTCTTCTTTCATCCGCCTGTCTTCCTTCATCCGCCTTTCTTCTTGCATCCGCCTGTCTTCTTGCATCCGCCTGTCGTCTTGCGTCCGCCTGTCTTCTTGCGTCTGCCTGTCTACTTTCTTCCGGGTGTCTTCTTGCATCCGCCTGTCTTCTTGCATCCGCCTGTCTTCTTTTGTTCGCCTGTCTTCTTGCGTCCACCTTCTTTCGTCCGCCTCTCTTCTTGCATATGCCTGTCTTCTTTCGTCCACCTGTCTTCATTCGTCTGCCTGTCTTCTTTCCTCCACCTGTCGTCTTGCATCCGCCTGTCTTCTTTCGTCCGTGTGTCTTCTTTTGTCCGCCTGTCTTCTTGCATCTGCCTGTCTTCTTTTATCCGCCTGTCTTTTTTCGTCTTTTGGCGCTGGACACATCTCTCCAGATGAAACCACACACGTTGCACAGGCACGTGCTAGCATGTAAGCGCGCTAGCATGCTAATTCCGCTCCAGGGCCGTGGACAAAAAGCGCTCCGCAAAAGTACATTTCGGGTCCTAGTTTCTGTTGATTTGAGGCCCTGTGAAATGGAGAAATGTGCTTCCTTTGATTTCTTGCTACTGCGATAATGTGCGATAACCCACCTGTCTTCTTTCGTCTGCCTATCATCTTTCATCCGCCTGTCCTCTTGCGTCCGCCTGTCTTCTTGCGTCCGCCTGTCCTCTTGCGTCCGCCTGTCTTCTTGCGTCCGCCTGTCTTCTTGAGTCCGCCTGTCTCCTGGCGTCCGCCTGTCTTCTTGTGTCCACCTGTCTTCTTGAGTCCGCCTGTCTCCTGGCGTCCGCCTGTCTTCTTGCGTCCGCCTGTCTTCTTTCATCCGCCTGTCTTCCTTCATCCGCCTTTCTTCTTGCATCCGCCTGTCTTCTTGCATCCGCCTGTCGTCTTGCGTCCGCCTGTCTTCTTGCGTCTGCCTGTCTACTTTCTTCCGGGTGTCTTCTTGCATCCGCCTGTCTTCTTGCATCCGCCTGTCTTCTTTTGTTCGCCTGTCTTCTTGCGTCCACCTTCTTTCGTCCGCCTCTCTTCTTGCATATGCCTGTCTTCTTTCGTCCACCTGTCTTCATTCGTCTGCCTGTCTTCTTTCCTCCACCTGTCGTCTTGCATCCGCCTGTCTTCTTTCGTCCGTGTGTCTTCTTTTGTCCGCCTGTCTTCTTGCATCTGCCTGTCTTCTTTTATCCGCCTGTCTTTTTTCGTCCACCTGTCTTCTTTCCTCCGCCTGTCTTCTTGCGTCCACATGTCTTCTTTCGTCCGCCTGTCTTCTTTCATCCGCCTGTCTTCTTGCGTCCACCTGTCTTCTTTCGTCCACCTGTCGTCTTTCATCCGCCTTTCTTCTTGCGTCCACCTGTCTTCTTTCGTCCACTTGTCATCTTTCATCCGCCTTTCTTCTTGCGTCCACGTGTCTTCTTTCGTCCGCCTGTCTTCTTTCCATTGCTTATAAACATATGACGGGGCCATGTTTGCCCTTGTCGTATGACCCTCAGACGGGGACTCGGAGGCAGGGGACAGGGGACAGGGTTGTGTGTGTGTGTGTGTGTGTGTGTGTGTGTGTGTGTGTGTGTGTGTGTGTGTGTGTGTGTATTTGTGTATATGTGTGTATTTGTGTATATGTGTGTACAGTATGTGTGTTTCTGTGTTTATGAGTGTGTGTATGTGTGTTTATATGTGAACAGTATGTGTGTTTCTGTGTGTTCATGTGTGTTTGTCTTGATATGTGTACAGTATGTGTATTTTTGTGTGTTTATGAGTGTGTACGTGTGTTTATATATGTGTACTGTATGTTTGTTTGTGAGTGTATCTATATGTGTTTATATGTGTACAGTACATGTGTTTTTGTGTGTTTATGAATGTGTTTATTTGTGTATATATGTGTACAGAATGTGTGTTTTTGTAATGCATCATCACAGCTGTTTATATTCCACCGCAAGCAGACACCGACACAACACTATCGGACCTGTATGATGTGTTGTGCGGGCTTCAGTACAGACATCCAGACACGGCTGTGGTGGTGACGGCTGCGGACTTTAACAGGGCGAACCTTAAAAAAGTTCTGCCTAATTTCCACCAACACATCACATGTGCCACCAGGAATAGAACTTTGGACCACTGCCACACCGTACAAGAACGGATACAAGACCGTCTCACTCCCTGCTGCTTTCGGGAAATCATACCACGTCGCCATCTAGCTACTTCCTGTTTACAAGCTGTGCATCGTGTGTGGAACGGTAGTGACGAGGGACGTAAAGTGGTGGTCGGACCAATAAGAGGCCGCGCTTCAAGACGCTCTGACTGACGTAGACTGAGACATGTTCGAATAAAGTTCCAGTGACATCAGCGAGTTTACCCAAGTAGCTGTGAGCTTCATAGCTACGTTAGGGGACAGCATCGTTCCCCCGGTGAAACCGTTGGTCGATAAATCCCTGCGCGGTGCTGAATGCCCGCACGGCTGCTTACAATGATGGTCTTGTATCTGGAAATATGGACAATTACAAAGCGGCGTCGTACAAACTGCAGAGGGCAGTGAAGGAGGCTAAACGGACGTACAGGGACAGAGTGGAGCGACAGACGGAGCAACAGGACACCAGACGCTTGTGGTAGGGGCTGTGGACTATTATGAACTACGAGAGCAGCTCCTACCCAGCCACGGGGGTGGACGCCTCCCTAGCCAATGAACTGAACTCCTGACAACAACACTGCCAGCTCGCCGGCTAATTGGAGTTACACCGCTGGGGATGAGCGCACACTCTCAGTGTCTGAGTATGACGTCAGGAGGGCTCTGATGCATGTGAACACCAGGAAAGCTGTGGGCCCAGATGCCATTTCTGGACGAGTACTGAACACCTGTGCTAACCAGCTATCCCCGGTGCTCACTAGGATATTCAACGCCTCACTGGCAGAATCTGCTTCAAGAGGTCCACCTTCATCTGTCCCAAAGATTGCCTCTCAACTCGGTGGTCATGAAGTGTTTCGAGAGGCTGATTAAGGATTACATCTGCGTCTCCCCTTCCCGCACCTTGGACCCGCGACAGTTTGCGTACCGGCCAAAGAGATCCACTGAATAAGCAGTTTCCCAGGTACTGCATACCACGCTCACGCACCTTGATGGCCAAGAAGGGGGCCTGTGTGAGATTTCTGTTCATCAGCTATAAATCAGTTTCAATACCATAGTCCCCACCAGACTGGCTGTCAAGCTGCAGGAGCCAGGATTGAACACTCCGCTGTGTGCCTGGATCCTGGAATTCCTCACAGCGCGGCCCCAGGTGGTTTGGGTGGGGAGGCACATGTCTAGCTTACTCACCCTGAACACAGGATCCCCCCCAGGGCTGCGTCCTCAGCCCCCTACTGAACTCCATGTACACACGTGACTGTGTGGCCAGGTCCAGCTCCAACACCATCATCAAGTTTGCTGACGACGCCATCGTGGTGGAACTTATCAACGACAATGATGAGTAGGTCTACACAAGGAGGTGGCTGACCTGTCACTCTGGTGCCAGGACAACAGCCCCCCCCAAACGTCAGCAAAACCAAGGAGCTGATTGTGGACTTTAGGAGGGGATAACAACCGAGGACTCCCGCACTGTTGGTGATTAATGGGACTTTTGTCGACAGGGTGAGCAGCTTCAAGTACCTGGGAGTTCACATCACGGAGGACTTAACATGGACTTTACATCCAGACACTCTGGTGTTCTCGCCAGAGTGTCTGTATGGCGACATCAACATCCTTACCACCTGAGGCAGCTGAAAAATGTCAGGGTCTCGGTGAGGATCCTCAAGTCCTTCTACTGTGGAGCGGTGGAGAGCATCCTGACAGGCATCATCACTGCCTGGTTTGGGAACTGTACTGCTCAGGACAGGCGGGCCCTGCAGATGGTGGTGCGTTCAGCTGAACGTACCACTGGAACTACCCTCCCCTCCCTGAAGGACTTATACACCAGGAGGTGTAGTAGCAGGACCTTCAGGATCATGAAGGTTTCTCACCAGCCCAACAACGGACTGTTCCAGCTGCTGCAGGCGGGCAAGCGCCTCGGCAGTCACGCAGTGAGAACAGAGACTGAGACAGAGTTTCTTCCCACAAGCCATAAGGACTGTCAACGCTGAACTTACCAGGGGTTCACACTGAGACACTCAGATAGGTCCCACTGCCTTACTGTACTGTATGTAACATACTGTACTGAATACTGTATCACTGTTCTTGGTAAATGCATACTGTGCTGTATTGCTGTTCTGTTCAGTGTTACTGTATTGCTGTGTTGTACTGTTGTATACTGGACTGTATATCTCCACACACACTACCTCACTTTATTTTCATACGACTTTACTGCACATATCTGTATATACATAATAGCCTATACTTTATAAAAGTCTATTCCCTTTATTTCTATTTTGTACTTCCACTCTGTATTACCTTTTTGAGTCTTATTTGAGTCTTATTTAATTTAATTTAATTTTATTTAATTTTATTCTTTATTATTCTATTCACTAACTGCATTACGTTTTAGGAATCAGTTAGTTTCAGTTAGTTAGTGACGTAGGAATTAGGTCAGCTATTGTGTTCGGTTTAGAATTTATTGTGCATAATCTCTGGGTGTATTGCAAAGACATTTCACCGCATATATGTATCAACATATGTTTATGTGAGTGACCAATAAATCCTTGAATCTTGAATCTTGAATCTAATCTAAATTCCCAATCTCCAGATTATGTTCTATCACTGCATCGATGCAGTCCACATCCGCATTGCAATGCATCTTAAAATCAAGAAATTTCCACACCTCTACCTTGTATCTGTACATTATGTGTGTTTTTGTGTGTTTATGAGTGTGTGTGTGTTAATTTGTGTACAGTATGTGTGTGTTTTTGTGTGTTTATGAATGTGTGTGTGTGTATGTGTATGTTGATATGTGTACAGTATGTGTGTTTGCATGTGTTTGAGTATGTGTATTTGTGTATATAAGTGTACAGTATGTGTTTTTTTGTGTGTTTATGAGTGTGAGTGTTTTTATGTGTACAGTATGCGTGTGTATTTGTGTGTTTATTAGTGTGTGTGTGTTTATATGTGTACAGAATGGGGATTTTTGTGTGTTTATGAGTGTGTGTGTGTGTGTGTGTGTGTGTTTAAGTCTACAGTATGTGGTGTGTGTGTGTTTAAGTGTACAGTATGTTTGTTTTTGTTTGTTTATGAGTGTGTGTGTGTGTTTATAGGTGTACAGTATGTTTGTTTTTGTGTGTTTATGAGAATGTGTGTGTTTTTATATGCATTAATATGTGTATGCTTGTGTATACGTGTGTATATGTGCACGTGTGTATGTGTACGTGTGTGTATGTTGTGTGTTGTTGTATGTGTATGTATATGTGTGTGTATGTGCGTTAGTGTTTGTGTATATGCATGTGTTGTGTGTTTATGTGTGTGTTTGTGTTTACATGTATGCATGTGAGTCCCAGATGCATGGGTGGAGCAACGGTGGTGAGCATCACTGATTCGCTCAAGCTCACGCTAATGCTATTTCCTTCCCAATTTTCTGCTTTTACACGTTCATTAGCATGGCAGTGTCTGTGCTGGTGTGTTGTGTGGAAAGCAGCAGTAAATGACTTAAAGCTTCTAATGAGGGAGAGGTTTCTGCTGGAGGCAGTCCTCCGGTGAAGTCCGCTAATGCAGTTTGGGTTGGACTTGATTATGGGATGGCCGCCCGCTCGTCGTCTGCCCAACGCCATTATTGATTCTATTTTGTTTTGTCTTTCTTAATTTCTTTCTTTCTTTCTTTGTAAAATACCAAAGTAAAAATACATTATGATAATAATAATAATAATAATAATAATAATAATAATAATAATAATAATACGTATGTAAAGAAAAATAAAAAAACAAAAAATAAACAAAATTGAGAATGGCGGCGTATATACATGGGTATATTATATGTATAATACATGTATTCATTTATTTGAAACATATATTATAATATAAATAAAACCGTAAAAAAAACAAATTCATTAATAAGAAAAGAACATAATTGATTATGGCGGTAAAAGAAAAACATTTATTTATTTAGTTTCATGGATTCTACTCTGTGTGTATTATCTAGAAGAGCTGGGCGGTCGCCAGAGCCATCTGTCTGCTCTCACTGTCATATGACATCACAGATGATGCTCGTAACTAATCCCTTAAAACCATTTCTGCCGGTAATCGCCGCAGCAGGCGACAACTTAAAAAAAACAACAAAAAAAACAGAAAAACACATTAATATTCACCAAACCAGGTTGAGTCCTAAATCTATGGAATCAAATCGGTGCCATACGTTTATTTAGACACGCAGAAAGGTTTTATATTCGTAAAAAGAAAATGGAATTCGTAATAACTTTTAGTAGTTGTAGAAATGTTTCAAAGTGAAACGTTTTGTAGTCGCAGAGCAATTTTGCACTTGAAGCTTTAAGTTTTCTAGTTGTACAAAATGTTTAAGCTTGTAAAAAAGAAAATGGTGCCGAACATGCAAATCCTTCTTTCAAACATGAGAAAACTTCATTTGCGCTTCAGAGACACACATACGCACGCACGCACGCACACACACACATTTGGGTCCTAACTGCAAGTACAAAACATGTTTTGAAGTTTGAATCTTTTGGCTTTTTGGCTGCGTCAGTTGACCGGTTTGACATAATTAGCGTTATCCAATCAGAGTGCAAGTGGGCGGTCCCAATGTTAATCCCTATCCTGGTGAGGCGCTAGACTGAGTCAGCAGCAGTCAGAAACACGGATTGTCCAGAGATGAGTGCGCGGTTTCAAGTGAAAGTAATTGATATATGAGTTAAAATAACCCGTTGAGGTGAAGTGCATAATAAGCAATTTGCACCGTTGGTCACGCACATACAGTATGTTCGCGTGTTCAAGGCACAATATGTAATCTCCGCCGCTTGGAGTCCCTCAATACAAACAATAAGAAAAGAGAGTTTGATGCAGTCGTGAAGTAGCATGGCATCATGGAAGTTGCTGTCTTCTTCTTTACGGGGACAGCTTTGGCCAACGCGCAGCGAACGACAATAAATAACGCTGCTCCGTCAAACAACAGTTGAGCAATAGGGGAGCAATGTAAACAATGGTACAATACAGTGGCGTGTCGTCGAGTCCCCTCCTCACGCTCCGACATATCAACCGGTGGATCCCCGTGTTGGAACTTAAGGCCGTAGAGGGGGGAAAGGGGAAATGATGGCATTTATACCATTTGTGGCGTGACCATTTGTTTTAAGAACCTGTCCAGGCTCGACATTCCCAGAAAAATGATGTTCAGATTCGAGTTGATCATTTGCCACTCACTGTGAATGTGGCCAAGATAATATTCAACTTTATTGATTGGAAAGCCAGACTGCAGCTTTAAGACCAACAATCATGAAAATGTCTTGCTTCAACAGGTATAGTGGACGGACTATTTTATATCCTCGCTGATTCAGTGTCACAATAGACTTGAAGAATTGTATGTTGATATTAATATCAATCTTCTGAATGAAAGACTCCCTTCACTTTCAGAATGGAATGGCTTTGCCGTGATGTGTGGAACTGCGCGGAGGGGAGGAGGCCGTGCTCGACCCAGCAAACTGCACACATCTTTGGTGCGTCCAGTATACTGTATCTTCACGATCCAGGTGAATTTGGACAAATGTACTAATGGGTGGAATAACCATTCACTGTGGACAGAGATTGATCTCACCCCAAACCAGACCCACGTCAGACACCGCAAGCTCCGGGATGGAGTGTGCTGGTGGAGGAGGTCGGACAGGTATTGGGGGGCGAGTGCGTGAGGGGATTTGTATGTGAGGAGGAGTTTGTATGAGATGCAGAACTTGACCGGGAGCCAGTGGAGGTGGATGAGGGTGGGGGTGATGTGCTGCCAGGGCTTGGTGTGAGTGAGAACCCTGACAGCTGAGTTCTGCACACACTGGAGCCTGTCCAGGGCTTTGCTGGAAACCCCGGACAGGACGCCGTTACAGTCGTCCAACCGGGTGGGGATGAAAGCGCGGATGAGGGTTTCTGCCACGGAGTCTGAGAGTGAGGGACGGAGACGGGAGATGTTTTTGAGGTGATAGAAGGCGGACTTGGTGATGGATCTGATGCGTGACTGAAAGGAGAGGGTAGAGTCCAGGATCACACCAGGTTGCGGACCTCGGGAGATGTTTTGATTGAACAGCCGCCGACGAGAAGAAGGAGATCTCCAACCTTCTGGAGCAGCGGCTTTGGGGCCACAACCATGATCTCTGACTTTTTGCTGTTGAGTTGGAGTAGGTTAGTTGTCATCCAGGTTTTTTATGGCATGAGGCAGTTGACCAGAGACTGTGGGGGGAGCAGAGGGGATGGTGAGGTGCTGAGATAAAGCTGTGTATCATCAGAAGTTGAGACGATGGTGACGAATGATCTGGCCGAGGGGGAGCATGTAGATGATGAAGAGTGTTGGACCAAGCACATAGCAAATAGCACATAATTATGCTTGACCAATGGGAGGGCCAGAAGGTAAGAAAGCAGTTATTGTCAAAGAACATATGGAGCAATCTAGTCATCATATAAGTCATATAAGTATATGAACATTTAAGTGCTGCAATGATAACATAGTGGTTTTCAGTTTAGTTCGCAAAGTAAGCGCTGAGTTTAAATCTAGAAATTAGATTGAACAAATATTCACGCTGCCATGCATATATGGCTTCTTTTAAATAATAGGCTCTTAAATCTCTTGAATCACACCTGATTCAACCAGCTGTCGTGGTAAATACCACAATATAGTAAATTAGGACCTTTCTAAGAGGAAAATTTGCTACTGAATGGCCCAAAAACATGTTTATCCAAATATATCTGCAAAATACATACTGTAAAACTACAAAATGTGTACATTTTAGAAGCTTTTATTATTATTAAGCTATTATAATTATTATTATTATTATTATTATTATTAGGACACTGTAAAACTAAACAGAAAAAGAAAAAAATCTTAATTTCAGAAGCATATTATTATTATTATTATTATTATTATTATTATTGTTATTATTAATATTATTATTATTATTATAACTCTGATTATAAGACTGACTATTATATAAGTCAGATAGTGGACAATTTCAACAGTGGTTTATAATTTGAGGTGAAATGTTTTCATTTCTGAAAAAGAAGTAAAGTAAAAGGCAAAATCCAGCGGTGCTACAGCGGTGTTATATGCCATGCATTATATGGGTTGCCATGCCAACGCCATGGTAGTGAGGTGGGAGTGGAAGTGATTTCTGGCTGTTCTCTGGGCTCTACTTCACTGCTGTCACAGTGCATCTAGTACCCATCTGGGACTTTTTAAATATTTATATACTGTATATTTATATATATATATATATATATATATATATATATATATATATATATATATATATATATATATATAAAATCTTTACTTATTTTATCCACAGAATGTCTGCACAGAAAAGGAGAAAAGAGAGAAAAAGAGAGATGGAGAGAAAAAAAATTGAGCGAGCGAAAAACCCAGAGAGCAGCAGAGGTGATGTGATGTGTGAATGTCGACATGGGCTGTCAATGTGTTTTCAGTCACAGACAATGTTGTTTTTCCCCTCCCTCCGTCAGGGTTACCAGAGTGTGTCTGTTAGAATGAAATGGACTGTCACTCGCCAGTCCCACACATGCTGCAAAGGTTAAATTGCACCGCCCAAAATCATACGTGTGCATCGGATGAAGGTACAAGCGTACGTTTTGTCCCTGCTGTCACATCAAACCACAACCGTGTTAATGATGCAAGACTCGATTTGGTCGTAGCAAACCAATCGTGTAAAAAACTGTGGCGTCTGGGAGTCACTCCGACAAAAGAGAGGATCTTTGAATCAAAACTCAAAATACTATCTCAGGATAGAGATAGTATTTTCATAATAATAATAATAATAATAATATTATTAATAATAATAATAATAATAATAATAATAATAATAATGATTCAGATTCAATGATTGAGATTTAATATTGCTGTAGTAAGCTACGCCAACTAATCGGTGAGAGATACTCATTAAGCCTAGTTCCTTGTGTGTGAAACAACAATCCATACCACGATCCCTGCTTGGTAATTGCACATATATTACTCAAAATAGTTATTACACATGTACTATTATTTTTTAACATTGATTTCTTAGGTCAATTGGCATAGCTATGTCATACAACCCAGAGTCATAGCAATCTACACCAATGCAGCCAGTGAACGGGTCTACATACATTATTTGGAATGTTGTATTAAACATAATTTGTCGAGTTGGCAATTCTGTTATTGCAAAATAATCTGTTCCTGGAACATTATAACTTATTCCCCCAGACATTTCCATATCCTGATAAAGATAATTTCCTTTAATCAAAACATAATCCAGGTAATTTTGTGTCCATGTGCAAACAATTTGATTCTTGTTCTTAAGAACTGCTGTTAAACTCACTTCTGGAGTCTCCAAACTGTAAATCATCCTGGTGAAGTTAACCTCTTAACACCGATACGTATGGGAGGAATCAACACTTACATGGAAAGTATTTCCAATTTTCCATTTCCTGTTTTTTAAGGTTTTTTTCTTCATTACTTTTTTTTTTTATATTGTGACTGACCATGATGACTGGATTTTTAGGCAATGGCTTCTTTGTTGTCTTAGATTCTCGACTATTTTTCGGCATCTGGACCAGCAACAAAAACAAATTTTGTAATTATTTTTCATAACAATAAACAATAAACACATTTCATTTTACAAATACAGAAATACCTGTTGGTTGTAATTATTACTTTATTGTATTTTTTCTGTTAATAATCTAGAGTTTGGAAAATTCATTTTAATAGATGACTTGTCTATATTGTAATGCAGACAAGATTTACGGAACTTAATTAGTTATTAGAATTTTTATGGAAGAATTTGTCAAACACTTTTTCATTAAAGTTTGTTAAATTTAGGTGTAGGAAAACGTTTATTAAAAAAAGGGTTATTTCTTTTTTACCTTAAAATAAATATTTTTATTGTTATAACTTACCTTGTATGTAAGTTCATCAGGAGTCTCAGTGATTGATTTTTCATTAAGCCGGCAAAGTAATGGGGACTACGGAGATAATAATCCAACAGATCCGCAGATTTTTATTTGTATAGAACATTTATTTATTTACATATATATACATATATTTTTATTTTATTATTTGTATTGAACATTTATTTATTTACATATATATACATATATTTTTATTTTATTATTTGTATAGCACATTTCAACAACAATCCAATTCAAAGTGCTTTTCATAATACAATAGAAAACATTAAGACAAAGTGCAAAGACACACATTATAAAAGAACATATAATGCATAAAGTAAAAAAATATAATTCATAGAATGCATACAAATTATAGTGCAGTGTAATAAATAAATCAAAAAAAACCTTTTTTTACTTTTCGTCAACAATTATTTTGCCTAGTTCCCGAAGAGTGTTTTACCTTGTCTAGGGGATATCCTAGCCCCTAGAGAACCGGTCTGGAGATCTTTTCTTTCACCTATTCCCTGAATAGCGTTTTAGCTTGTCAAGGTGATATCCTAGCACCAGAGAACTGGTCTGGAGATCTTTCGGTTATCTGATATTGCGATTTCAGATCGGTGAAGGCTGTTATAATACAGTGCACGTGAAGCCTCTAGTATTCACATTTCAACAACAAGGCAATTCAAAGTGCTTTAAATAAAACATCAGAAGCATCAAGACAAAATGCAAAAGAAACACATTATAAAATGCAGTTACTGAAGTTAGGTAATAGAATGCATAGAATGCATAAAATCAAGTAAAAGTGACAGTGCAGTGGAAGAAATGGACATTTGGATTAATAAAAGGCACCGGCAAACAGAAATGTCTTCAGCCTTGATTTAAAAGAGGGGAAAGTTGCAACAGCCCTGCAGTTTTCTGGGAGTGTGTTCCAGATATGTGGTGCATAAAAACTGAACGCTGCTTCTTCATATTTAGTTTTGACCCCAAGGACAGAAAGCAGACATGTCCCAGTCGACCTGAGAGGTCTGGATGGTTCATAATGTAGCAGATCCACAAATACACAGGTAAATCGATATGGATATCCAATGGATATCAGAATCTCAATCAGAATCTGTACATTTATAGTAAATAATATGATGACGTCATAAAGTGTCTTAATGTAAATCTCATCCGGTTCATTTTGTTTATGAATTGTGACGTGCCAGTTAAGCAAGACCAGCTGTATATTTGGGATGAAAATTGTTCGGATTTTTTGACCAATATCTGCTCCCGTATGTGGATCTATTTGAATGAAATTGAAACCACGAGATCCTTTGAGGTCATAGATTCTGTCATTATTGTGTTCAGGATACTTTTAGCCGGGTTGGACATATTTCGGACATATTTTGACGTAAAATGCATTGGACCCCGCCTGTGATATAGATCAAATTTGGTCGGTTTTTCGCAAATTTCTGCTCCATATG
Organism: Zeus faber; assembly: GCF_960531495.2. NCBI lineage: Eukaryota > Metazoa > Chordata > Actinopteri > Zeiformes > Zeidae > Zeus > Zeus faber. Next base: position 16,282,274 of record NC_137201.1, on the reverse strand, counting down.
TGGATCGATTTGGATGAAACTTCAACCAAGGGGTGTTTGTGATAAACCGTTCAAGACGTAAACCGTGTTCATCGGTTCTGTCTATGTTGTGTTCCAGATAATTTTAGGACCCCTAATAATAATAATAATAATAATAATAACAACAACAATAATAATAATAATAATAATATTAGAACATATGTGTTATTTCCTAGCTCATTTCAATTTAATCATTTTCTCGACGCCGCTGTTTGCTGCTCTAATGCCTGAATTTCCCTCCAGGGATTATTCACCAGTTATTTTATCTCACATGATATTATTAAACGATTCCTGTAAGAAATCCGTCGTCATTGTTTACAGGAAGGCCAATCAAACTAGTATCGAATCAAACGAACCAGGAGTCGGACAAATTGAACAACTCTGTTTTACTAAAAGCCTCGTCAAGAAAAGAGTCAAAAAAAAAGTCAAGCCTTTCATCTCTAGACCATGTTACTGTTCCCTTTTTGACACCCAAGAGCCCTCGAAACTGCCTCGAGGACGTCATCATTGATCCATCACGTTTAAGTCTGACTCATAAACAACTCAACTCAAGGCATTTCTCTTTCCTTTATTCTCGAAATATCTTTCAAAAATACGTGTTCATTATGGCTAATCTATCATGAGAACGGGCTATTACGAATCAATTGTGGCTTCTTCTCAAACATTTGATGAATAGAAGGAAAGCAAACGGGGAGATGTGGAGGGCGGGGGTGGGGTTTCATTTAAACACTTTTTCTACTTGTTTGATGGCATGCATCATTGAAGATGACAAAATGTAAAAAAAATGTTTAGAGGACCCTATTAAATATGTATGAAACAGGGTTTTCAAGGAGGGCACAGACAGGGAGATCCATCATCGCATTGAGGAGAACGCGGAAATACTGTCGGAGTATGAATACTGAGTATAATTCTCCTCCTGCCACCGCTGTTGTCCAGGAGTGTGGCCAGACAAGCCAAGAAACCAAGGAGAACACAACACAACAGAGCACCGTTTCTCCCTCTCTACCCTTTGTTTCCTCAAAAGTTTAATTATGACTGGGTCGGCAAATGGGTTCCATTCAATGAACCGTTTCCACACATCGTTGCCAAATAACTTTAGGGTACGTTTCCCATAAAGAGACAATTTGAGGGTTCGCAATCCTCCAAAACAAGGTTGCTGGGAAAAAAAATGATCCGAAGAACCCCAAATGATATGGAATGAACGGCAGACAGAATAGTAGCATGTGTTTTCTACTGGCTAATTAGAGAGATCAGCCAACCTCTGCAAGGTCACCCAAACAAAGGTTGTACGCTCTTGTACGGTAATCCCTCTAAGTCAACTATTAATTACCTCATGAATGTCTGAGGGCTTTGGGCCACACCAGCATCATGGCTTACGGCTCAGGGAAATGTCAGAAGGGTTGCGGGGAAGAAAATAAAAGTTAATTTTGTAATACTTCTTTCATAAATATATGTATACCAGACCAAGATGCTAAATCTGCACCCTGTTAGGCCATTGGATAGATACGTTTCCTTGTTTATACGGTTAGATCTTACTTATAATGGAAATAATATGCTGTTTTCTCATTTAAAAGGCTGGTATAGTACCAGTTTAAAACCATGACTGTATCCATCATTAACCTATAATTAACCATGAACCCATGATTAATACCATGACCGCAAAAGGTCATTGCGTGTAGTTTCTAAGTATTTCCGGACAATGGTCACTCTAGAGCCCGAAAAACAACATAGCTGGGGGTGTTGTTCATCTTATGCTATATTAAATTATGATTGAATCCCTTGTCGATGAATCATATTTGTTTTGTTCAGCACCCGAAGTCACATAGATGCGGACGGGAAAATGGTTTATACTTTTGAAAGATCAGGGGGTCTCTGAACCTTTAGAGTACGTACGTCTCTGTGTCAATTGTCATGGAAGTCGTAAGGGTGATCATTGCTTGTACGTTTTTGGGGCCAACATGGCTCTTCCTTGTGTGGTAATCTGCTGTCGAAATGAAGATAAACTCTTTGGTTAGTGAGGGTCAGGGGTTAATTACACTCTCCTTGCTATCACACATTTGGACATAAGTACTGGAGTATTGGATCCGGCACCTCCGCACACGCTCCGACTGCGGCTCGAGCTGCAAGCCCCCCCACCTGCCAACCGGCACATTCTCCACTGCGCGTCTGAATTCACCGTTTCTCCAAACAAAAGAAATTGTGTATTTATTTTAGATCATTCGTTTTTATTTATGTTTCCTAATTAACAAAACACAAAAAGCCCTGGGCGTCCCAGGACATGGCATGTCACGCTCAAGCCCCTTTGGTAAGCACTGGTATGAACAACACCTTATCCACAGTAATGTATCACACATTAAGAACGCAGTGCTGATGTACCATGGGCCAGTTTTTCAGAATTTCTTATGGGGCTGTTTTTTCACCCTCTTCTCATTCACAGAAAATGCACTAAAAGATGATGCTCAACACATTAACAGGGATAATGAGATATGCAAGAATATTGTGGGTCACTTCTCCCACAGCTAGAAGAAAAGAATGGCCTTGAGGGAGGCACAGAGAGAGCTAAACCTTGCAGAGCACGAGCAGGTTCCACACAGAAAATGATAGCAAGAGTCCTGGAACAACAAAGTGCTTTGTCCAAGGTTCTCTCTACAGACCGCAAAATGCGACTCCTACTGCCCTCGTGGCAGGACCTGGAGGTCTTGGAATCTGTGAACAAGGCACTCAGCCCACTCCAGGACTTCACAGATGCCCTGTCAGGTGAATGCTATGTGAGTATATCCTACCTGAAGCCTGTTCTGCATCTTCTGAACACCTCAGTACGGGCTGAAGAAGAAGACACTGACTTGACCAAATCATTGAAAGTAAAAATTCAGAACTACTGCAACCAGAAATATGAAGAACTGCAGGTGTCATGAATCCTCACTGAGATCCAGATTTATATTCTTTTGTCTACTCATTAAAGTTAATCTTGTTTTCCCTTTAGCCTTGTCATTGACTCTCCTGTCATGTCGAATCCAGCCACGCCCCTTTGCTATCACATCACCTAGGTTACTCGTTCTTCTCCTCACCTGCAGCTTATTTTCCTCATTTCCTCATTACTGGTCTACTTCCTCTGTTCTGTGCCAGATTGTCTTTGCTTAGCCTGAGCTCTCCAGTGTGTGTGTGTGTGTGTGTGTGTGTGTGTGTGTGTGTGTGTGTGTGTGTGTGTGTGTGTGTGTGTGTGTGTGTGTGTGTGTGTGTGTGTGCGTGCTATTACCTTGTTGGTTCCCTGTTTTTTTGAACCTCTGCCTGTCTCACAGATTTAGATTCCCTGCCTGTTCCTTACTGGACTTGTTTGCCCTCGCTGTTAAATATTCTGGTTTGATTCCCTGCCTGTTCCTTGCCAGACTTGTTTGCCCTTGCTGACGGATATCCTGGCTTTTTGACCCTGGCCTGTTTGTTTGAATAAACCCGCTGAACATGACAACATTCCGAGACCCAAAGTTCCAAACACAATACATCTGTACAGAAGAGACCCAGACCATAACGGAACAAGTGATCTCTGAGTTGATGGGGTATAAAACCACACCCACACAATGTTTTTACTTAGGTGTCAATCATTCCATGTCGCAGATTGTGGATAAACGCACTGTTTGCTTCTTTATTCAAAGTTTATTTAAGATTTTTAATTACCAAACATGCCTATTCGGAACAGGCCGATTGCTTTCACGGGAAGCTCCCCACCGCTGGCTCACTGTTTATTGAAAGTTTATTATTATTACTTGTGTCGCCTGTTCAAATTGAACCAAATTCGACGCTGCACTTCCTTTGGTCCGCAGCACGGATAGCCTGGATGTGGAAAATCCACTTGCAGCAAAAAACCAAGAGGAAAACTTCAACCAGTTTCTTCAAGAATAGCACACACACAATCCCAACAGCACAAGCGTCAACCACATTTGATCCTGCGGTAGAGTTTTAAGAAGTAGTGGCTTCTGAGGTCAACACTTACATTTACCACAGTACATGCCCTCTATAGACCATGGAAAAGATCCACTGAAATGGTGGTAGTGCCACAAAATAAACGACCCTTGACTGTGCACACTACACAGACATATCTGTGCATACAAACAAGCTCTGCATCAGAGAGAGCTTTTAGCAGTGGCGGTAATGTTGTATCAGCCCATCGCTCCTGTCTGAAACCAGACAAGGTGGACATGCTGGTGTATTTTTTGGCAAAGAACCTCTGCAGTGATAGTGCGGACCTTTAAAAAAGAGGATATGGAAGTACAACTTCATAATCAAAAATAAATTAATGTGAATTGACTAGTGGATCGATAGATAGTTTTAGTGGTTTGGGTTTGATTGAGTGAACAACCTAAAGCATCACTTATTTTACATCCAGTTGCCCATGCCCCATTTTGTAAACTACCTATTTTTATGGAACACAATGTTACTCAATGTACTTGTTTGTTTGGGCATTCCAAATTCTTGTCTTATTTTAATGAAAATTTGTATTTTCCTATTTATTGTTCCTATTTTATTTAGTTGTACTATTGGGAAAACCTAAAAAGTTTGCATAAATGCAGATATTTTGCAAAACATTTTTTTGTTATTGTTATTCATTTAATTTAGTAAAATATTATGTAAGTTATTTTAAAAAAATAGTTGAGGAATCCACATTTCAAAATGATCAGTAATCTGTGCATTTTCCATTATTACCAAGCAAGTAGACTCATACCATTTGTTTATTATCACAATTGCAATTGCAAATCGCAATATTGTCCACAATAATCGCTATACATGACTTTTTCACCAAATCATGAAGCCAATAATGCACATGTATTTCTTATTAAATAAAATACACAGCGCTGTTGAGCTGTTGCCTGCAGCTCCAGAGACGTGGCTTTGAAGGGTCTGGTCTTGGCTTCTGTCTGAGCAGAGTTTACTTGTTTGGCCATTGTTTGCCTGGGTTTTCTGGGTTCTCCTGGGTTGAGACTAATTGGAGATTCCAAGTTGCCCTTAGGTGTGACTGGTGTGTGAGTGCATGTGTGACCTTGTGATTGATAGATACTCTATTCATTCCCCGAGGGACGATGAGTGCCTTACACCCATGGTCCATTGGGAGAGGCTCCAGAGGCTCTAGCCTCCCCAACACCCTGACCAGGAAAAATGGGTAAAGAATACAAATGAATGGATGGATAGCGTTAACAGAAAACGCTGGTATTTTTTTACTGTAACCGTTTTTTCGATATTTGGGAGTCAACCCAATTGATTGATTTATTGATCCTACAATCGGCAATCACAACTCCATTCTATGGTGGACATGATTGCCATTGTACCCCATGATTTAAGCATCTACTTAGATGAAGAAAGACTGCATGATCCAACAGTACAACCTGATGTAGAGGGTACCATGATGATCTAGAGCAGTGGTTCTCAAACTCTTATTAGTAGTGTACCCCCTTTAAGATGTTTTTTTCAGCTGAGAAAGCCCTTCACTAGCATTGGAAAAAAAGGGTCTGTTTTTCAATAATGGCAGCACATTATCCCACTTATAACACTAAATAAAAGAACAAATACATTGAGACAGAATACTGATTTTGAAATGACTATATGGCCCCATCAACACGTACAGCATATGGGTATTTCTCCAAACGTTGTGTTTTCTCTCGTTTTGGCCTCCCGTCCACACCAAAAGGGCATTTCAGGTAACTGAAAGCGAAGCTTTTGGAAAACTATTTCTAGGGTGGAGTTTTTTCAAAACACTGTTTTCTGCGTATTCGTGTGGACCAGTTTCACAGAACAATACCATCATGACCTCTATTTACACATGCTCAATTGTTGTTTCACAGATTGAGCATGCACCGGAAACCTACAATCAACGGCGGACTACTGGTGTGTTTACGTGAGGCTAGTACTGTTAGGTTTAATGTAGGGTATTTTCCCATAAATATCCCTTGTTTTTAACCTTTCTAAAGATAAAAATATAAAATGTTTGGTGGCACCGCAATCTCGGCTGATGGCTGCATGATCTGCTGTGCATCCCTGCAATCCAATAATAACATTGTGTTTTTATAGTCGATATATACGCTGTGCGTATGTAACCCACTGATATCATATGGAAGGCAAAAGGCAAGACGCGATTCGTGTCCGGCAACCTGTGCAGTTTACTTCACATTTAACTTTGTCTTTCAAGCTTTACTAAATTAAATTCTATTTACATATATTTATTTTTAAACACTACAGTAGTTATTTTATATGTATATGTATATGTATTTACACATATATTTGTATGTGCCTATATGTGTATGTGTATGTACGTATGTATGCATGTATGTATGTATGTATGTATGTATGTATGTATGTATGTATGTATGTATGTATGTATGTATGTATGTATGTATGTAAGTATGTATGTATGTATGTATGTATGTATGCGTGTGTGTATATATATGTATATATATATCAACCCAGTTGCTGAATCTTGACTCATATTAGATCTATAAGATATCATTTTAAAGTTTGTTCCCACTTTCGAAAAGCACGGGCTCGCTGGCGCGGCGATTTTCTGTTTAACTCAATTAACGTCATAACATTTAATTAATACTTAGACAATAAATATACTATTTTTTATTGTATTTAAAGTAAAATTACTTGTCATATTTTTTATTACTGCTGAGTGTACGTGGGCTAGTCCCCACCCAGAGCGATGCGACTCGACCGGGCAGACTCAGTCCGAGGGACCGTGGTCTTATGTCGGGAACCATCACCGGCACTTACGTCACTGAAGGTTCCTCTTGTGCTCTTAGTTCCTGCCCTGGAGTAGGAGCTGAATGAGTTGCTCAAAACAGAGTTCTAAGAACAACCATTATTCTGCCCTCCCTGAATGTCGGTGTTTAGTTTGGCAGACAAGTAAACAGTTCTCCAAATGAGAGACGAAGGCTTCCAGGTTCAGGCTGTTTATTTCTCGCCTCACAAATGAAGATACTGTAAAACTAAATACACACACAAAAAACATATTAAATTGCATATGTGTGTACATACAAAGCACATTCAATCAACTATAAAGTATAGTATAATGCTGAATGAACCTCTAACATTGCTAGCATAACTGCTGCAACCTTGTGAAAAATACCAAGCGTTGAGTCCGTTAGCTCAATACTAACATATAATGGGAATTACCATTAATGCGCTAACAAAATTAGCATCGGTGATGGCGATAATATTAACGAGACAAATTCGCTTCACATGCTTAACATATAATGATGTGTGTGCTCATACTTACAGGCATAGATTTCCTATGCTCTGTAGAAACGAACTAATAGCTGCTGACACATTACTCAGCTCTTTGCTACATCAACACTCCACACTGACCAGCTACAACAACCATAAAGGCTCAAAACTCAAAATCAAAATACAGCCTCCAAAAGGTGGAGACATTGAATGCCAGGAGAGGGCAGCACAGCAATCGTTCCTACAGTAGCTCCTCCAGTGCGGACGCGATATGGGGATGGTTCCTCCAAAACGTTAGAACGATGAAAACGTTCCTGCGGTGCGAAAACGCACAATATGGCGAGCTTCTCTATACATTAAGTGTTGCGATCGTATTTGTTGCAATATTTCACATTTATTTTACGCAATTGAAACACCTGCTACACACGGCTATGCACAGTGTTTTCATTTGTTGTATTGAATTAAATACATCTACAAAAAAACGAAACACGGATTCATTCATTCTTTCAAACCATTCGTTCTTTAAAATCAGAGGTGTATATTTTGAATTGATGGGATGTACAGAACATATGCTCCGTTCCAAAACATGTATATTTTTCATTAAACCAACTCAGGATTATCTCGTGGACGCGAGTTGCTTGACGTTTTGAACAACCGCTCGCCCCGGTGGACCGATAACACACACAGCCTGGGGGCGCTCCAGACGCTGGTGCGAAATTACGTCATCGAGGGCGATATCATTACAGGCAAGACCCGAGCACGGACCCGGGAGTGACCCTGCATGGGTCAGCCACGCCCCAATCACGGATCTGCCTGGCTCCTGTCATGTTCCAGCTGCCCTCTCCAAGTGGCTCCGACTGTATCACCAACTCAAGCCGAGCCTCGCAATCTCTGATCTTGAACGAGCCGTCGTGTCTCGGCATCGCCGCGGCGAGCCGGCCAATCGCACTGTGTTGTTGTGAGTGGGGGAGCCCACAGCATGACGAACAGCCTGGTGGTCTACCGTGGCTCCGAGTGGGTAGTGGGGGTGGGGTGGGGTGTGATTTGTAGCACAGAGGAGGAAAATGAGAAAGAGACAGAGGCAACAGCCGGAGTGATGCGGCTCGCCTCCAAACAGCACACTGTCAACTCCGAAGGAGAAACCTGAGCATTAGCCTCTCGAAACTAGAAATGTTTCTCTACCTCCACTTCTCCGCTGCTACTGTACCCTTTATTTTTTGGGCACCAAGTTGGAAACTTTGTTGGCTGACCTTCAGACGGCGGGAAAAGATAATGGATTCAGTTGATCTCAAGGCATGTGTTAAGTTGATTGGGAGATGAAACACTGTGAAAATGCATGCTGTTTCAAGATGAAATACGATGGGTTGGCAACCTGTCATTTGACTCAAGCGCTTTTTTTTTTTCTTTCAAGTGTGGCACGTATCCGCTGTTAGGAACCAATATCTACATGGGGATACAGCCAGCGCCATGTCTGCTGGAATGTCAAATCAAATGATATGGACACAGTCACTATCAAAGGCATTGCTGAGATGAGAACTTCGGCGCTCATCACAAGCAGGACGCTCCAGAGCTGACCATTTAGATGCTGTTTTGTGTGTGTGTGCATTTGCTTGACATTTAACAATATTGAGAACCAACAATCTCAGGACTCTTGAGACACTGTCAGAATAAAGTTACATGTTGATGCAGAGGCTCATAGTCCTGAAAATGTATCTCAAACTGTGTCCCAGAGCACAATTGTCTGACTTTTTGAAATTATGAAACATTATGAAATTTAAACAAATTAAGAATCTTTATTTGTCACATGACACACCGCACTACAACACATATACACACACACGCTTTTTGGGTGGTGGCCAGTGAATGAGGCCTCTGCATTTCTCCCATCCTGGCCAGGCCTGGGAATGAGTTGGTTGATTGATTGACAGTTCTCATTGACAGCCTACAGTTCAGTGGGCGCAGGCATACACACTACAGGGCAACGTGGAAACGCTGACCAGTCGCTATTTCCAATAGCACTAATCCAAGCAATATACCAGCCATGACTTTGGCTTTAAACTAGCTCTGAGTGGATGAATGGGGTCCTTGTCGTTTCTATATACAGTGAAACGTTTAGGCCTAGCGTCAGGACGGTAGCTTTAAAAGCAGACAAAAATAAGTAACACGTTGCTCTGGCCCTTGAAAGGCATTTGAGCCCAGAGTGTGGACGTCCAATCTCAGAGAATGAGATCCCAAATTTTTATGTGATGTTATAGTTGGGTTAACTACTGGGGTAATCATACACCGTGCAAAGGTGGATCCCAGCTCTTTTTAAAGAGCCTGTGCTTGCCGGCAGAACGTGGTTAATGAACTGCTGAGCCTGCCGTTTAAAGCGGGGTTACCCCAACGTAGAATTATGGGCTAGAATACAGTTCAACACAGGCTGCTTAAAGTCACAACGTACAATGATTGTTGGTGAAAAATAGTGGAACCAAACTGTAAAGTGTGAGGTTTCATGGCAGATGGGTCAATCGTCCAATTAGTCCGTAGTCATTATTGATTTTGAACACTTTCTGTATCACTTACAAACACAATAATCTTCCCGTCTTATTAGTAAGTTTTGATATGGAGTTCATTTGTTCAGACGCTATGTGTATTATTGTGTGAATCAGTGCTTAGAGACGCATTGGAAAAAGGTTTGCTCTCCCACAACATAATTTACAATCAACTTTCCAAGGCGTCTGGTGTGGGTGGCAGACCTCACATTCAATGAACATCTGTGATGAAGGATAGTCACCTGATGAGCCAAACGACATATTTATGGTAACCCCATACTTCAAGTTGTCGTAAAATATAATTGAACATGACATCATTCAGGTTTGGTGACATGAGTGTACATCAACTCAGACTGGATGGGAATCAAGAGAATAATCTAGTTAATGTGAGTTACCACCCCCTTTCTGTGGCCTCCACAAACATTTTCTTTAGCCAATCGCACTCCTTAATCCCTGTATAATGGTGAACCCAACAGAGAAAAGCCAAAGTTATTGGAGGCATCATTCACAATGTCAAATATATACCGTAGAACACACAAAGAACATATAACGGTTGTTCCATTGAAGGGTTTTTGATTCATATCATAAAATGTCTACACCCAAATACAAATGTTCGTTTCTTCCGCTCGCCTCTCGTCCTTTCACGGCTGGACTCTCTTCCAAAAGCAGATAAAAGTGAATAATACTGACTCACAAAGAAACATGAGCTGCCTCCCATATATCAGCCTGCAGTTGCAATGGATCCCGGCCATAAACGGTAAACGGGACAAGAAATTCGGTATGTCCTAGTATTCACCCTTTGATTAATGAATAAAAAAACAAACTCCTATAAAATGCCTAAGTGCTTGTCAAGGCGTGAATCGAACATGATTTAAGCGAAGACTTTTTTTCGAGAAGGGGTTTTCTCCTGCTTACGTTTCAGTATTTTAAACATTGTTTTGCAAAGAGAATATATTGCGATCAATGGTCATGTTCCAGCACTCCTCTACCCATTTAAAATGAACATCTTGTCTACCAATTATAGTGAGAGATTTGATAAAAGGATCTCTTCTGGCGATGTGTTAATTAGTTGACATTACTCTGGAGACCTTTTACCCTTGGGTGAAATTACTGCGTGACATAATTTGCCATGGCATAATTTGCCATATTATTATGAATTAATTAAAATTTATTGCGCTGCATAAAATGGCAATATATCAACTTAAGAAACATATATTTAGGAATAAGCAATTGTTAACACTGAGATTTTGTGCATGGCTTCTCAATGTGTAAAGCCTAAGCATGAGTAAACTGTTACAAGGCCTACCTACAGACTGACCAACCGACCTGCCTCCCATCCTACCAACCTACCAACCAAGCTCCCTTCCTACGTACTGTGGTGTGGGGATGGTGTGGTGCGAGCAGCCACACCTGTCCTGGGTCTAGGTAATTGGGGTCCAGGGCAGAGTGGCTGCATACCTGTTGCTCAGTGGTTGGTCTTACGAGCAACAGGTAAAACCCCCATTCCAGCACACACTCAGGAGAGTGAGCTAAGTGGAATAAGCCCAGGAGCAGATGGGCACATGTCATGACAAGGGCTCCTCTCCTGAGCGCAAACCACACCATCCCTACACCACATGTACCTATCGATCTACGAACCAACCTACCTACATACAGTATGTGCCAATCTACTTACCTCCCTTCCTACTCACCTACACCTGCCTACCTACGTACCAATCTACCTACCTCCCTTCCTACTCACCTACACCAACCTACCTACGTACCAATCTACCTACCTCCCTTCCCACGCACCTACCTACTTAGCTCCCTATCTGTGGGTCTCTCTGTCTGTCGGTGAATTAGAACAGAAAATTATTTTACAACACACACAAAGGTATCGATTTCAAATCTCATACCATACTAGTACTCTCTCATACTAGTACTCTCTCATACAGTAGGAGCCACTTGAAGAGGGCTCTTCCAACCTGCTGACAGCCGAATTGCAACCAGCTTCCAGTCAGCTTCCAGTTAACCACCAGGCGCCTCCCAGTCGGCTGCCATTGGGCTGGAATCCCCCCTCCTTCTCATGTGTCCTGACAGTGACATTTGCAGTGGCACTAACTTCACAAAAAATACAATCACATTCCTGAAAGAGATTTCAGATTTTCACTCCTTACCCTAACCTATTACCTGAGATATTGTCCTTGTAACCCTGACCAGAGGTCATCTTTCAAAGTTCCATTGTTTTTTTTGTTATATGAATAAGAACAGGTCTTAATGATGTATCTTAATCTACATATTGCACAGCTTTTTAATTTCAAGATGAGAGCTGTGCTTTTGTTTACATTTTTAAAATTACAAAGTTCAATAGCTTTGTAATGAACTATATCTACAAACTATATCTATGTAATTAGAGTTTCAAGTTAATTGTCAAATACTTGACAACAATGGAAACCTCATTACCAGTAATGAGATTCTTAGTCTTAAAATTCAAGAGATTCAAGAGGTTTATTTGTCATAAGGGTATAGTAGTGATTAAAATAAAACAGTATTTAAAACAGAATGAAAGAGTATTTAAACAGTTCATTTTTAAACAAGATTTAAAAATCTAAAATGGAAATAAGTAGCGTAGTATAAGTAATATAAAAGTATTTACCTAAAAGAAAGACAAAATCAAATGCAGACAATAATAACAGTGAGTCAACTTGATAGTGGACATCTTAAACCCTAGTCTTGGGTCGGGACCCATCACCAGCACTTCCACCACAGGTTCAGTTCCTGAAGGTTCAGTCTCTGTCCGGGAGCAGGAGCTTAATAAGTTCCTCAAAATGGAGTTCTAAGAAATATGATGATCCCTGAAGCGGTGCCTGTAGTGTGGACACAATAAAATGGACTGTTCCTCTAAAACGTCTTTAGAACAATGAAAAAGTTCCTGCAGTGCGAAAAGGCACGATATGGTATGTTTTGCCAGAAAGTTAGTTAGTTCCTCCCGTTCCTTCTGGAAAATTGGGAGACGAGCCCCCACCATTTGCTCCTTACCAGAATGGCTTCTTCTTGTCGTTTCCGTGACATGCTTGTTTTTACGGGGTGAGGTTGTTAACCCCACGCCCAACCCCCAACCTGGAGGGCCGGGTGCTGACTTACCCGTGTCACAAATAGTTCACATTTATTTTACGTTTTGAACCACTGCCCCAGGTGGACAGATTAAGCATTGCAACTGTTTTTCCACAAATGTAGCCTGTGGACGTTCCCAGGCGCCGGCGTGGAATTACGTCATCGAGGGGGATATAATTACAGGCTGGATCCAAGCATGGACCCGTCACGGTCCTTGCATGGATCAGCCACGCCCCAATCACAGATTAGCCTGGCTCCTGTCATGTTCCAGCTGCCCTCTCCAAGTTGCTCCTACTGTGCCATACTCAGAGCTGTGCATCGACGATCCGATACGTCTCTAGATACATGGGCTACGATGGGATTCAAGGACGAAACATTTTAGTATGGAACGATTCGGTGTGATTCGATTCAGCGCAATATGATGCAATACGATGCAATCTGTGACCATTTTGTGGTTCACAACTGTCGCAAGAGGAATTGTGTGCACGCAATCTGGTGCGAGCGTGCGTGTGGCGAGACAAAGTCAGAGAGAGAGAGAAAGCATGGAGGGAGAAGTGCTTGGTTGTTTGGTTGTCAGTTCAATGGCTTAGGTTATGGCCAAAACAGTAGCCTGGAAGATTACAATAAACCTCAGTGTGTAATAACAACCGTGTGGCTTCTTCCGCCATCTAGAACGTTACAATATCATAATGAGCGGCAAGTATGGCATCCCGTGCCAGTTTTCCTGTGTTTTTCTTTTAGATGTAATTTTTTTTTGTTAGTTTCTACTTGTATGAAACAATCATTTTAAACCCAGCTAAGGGACTGTCATGCTCAGCCTTGAATCAGCACAGTGTATGGCGTAATGGAGAGGAAGCGATCTCCAGTCTCCCGTTCCTCATGTTTCTTCGATCGTTAGATCATTGAGTCTTCCGCAGCAGCTTAGTTTAAATTAAAGTAGTATTAGCAGCTATAAAGCTTCAGTTAACCGATTCGTAACTTTAGAATCGGGGCATCGACTGGTTCATGGTACATCTAGATCGATCCAGGGGTCTGCGTGAAGATGTAGTCGCATCTTTAACATTAAAACCAGATTATGATTTGTATCGGTACACCCTCACATTATATCGTTAATGAATTGCAAATAGCTTTACTTAATAACTCAAAATCAACCAGCCAGGCAAATAATCTGTAAGAAAGAATGTACAGACCTCATTAAGTCTTAATGGTTTACAATACCAGCTGAATTTTGGATCAGAGCATTCACGTGAAAAAACTGTGAAATCTCTGTAATTTCGCACAAATACTGGTGGAAATGGAAATGATCACATCCGTTATTTCCTTCTGCATTCTAAACTCTGACTTCTGATTGGAAAGGCCTATATTTGCCAGGACTTTTAATTATTTAAATGTCTTTGTTATTTCCGACACATGGCTCAGAGTGATTTTATTCCTTTGAAACAAACAGGCCCACAACCCCCCCCGCCCCCCCGCACACACACACACACACACACACACACACACACACACACACACACACACACACACACACACACACACACACACACACACTGAATATGAACTATTTGTAATTCAGAACATAAAACTCAGGTTCTTCTAATCTTATTTTATTTGGCAATATATTATTTTCTCTTATAACATATGCTCTATTTGTTGCAATGTGGTCTAACGCATGTTTAATAAGAGGATCTTTATCCGCCTTGGAAGCACTGCATGAAGTGCTTGGAATAAATGAAGAGCAAACACATTATTGAATTTCGTAACAGTGACCACTGTTTTTCAGCATTTAACACAAAACAAAGTTGAAAGCATTCGGCTCAAGATCGATATTGTTGAACCAATATTTTATTTTGGACGAAACTCTGGGGGTGATGTGCTGAGCGGTATTGAACCAATTTATTGGTTACTCCTTGAATAGATAGTGCCTCTATTCTTTAGATATTGTCTCTGTAAGTTTCACAAAAATTAGTCAAGAGCAAAGCTGTATCAAGATTCAGGATTCAACATTCAAGTATCTTATCCACTGGTAAGAGAGCCATGACAAATAACTTTGTATGCCAGCACACAATTATTACTTGAATGGTTTGAGAAAATCACATGACGCCTGAATGAAAATGGAACAAAAAAAATGTATGTTTTGATCCTCACCTAGAATATATTCTTGGTAAGAAATTTAAAAAACACCATTTGAACTGAGAAAGTTTTAGTTAAGATGCACCTGCACTCTTCTCCTTCTCCGTCAGTACAACTGGACCAATTTTGCGAAGTATTAGCACAACCAAGATGGCCGACAAGGCTACAACTTATCTTTTTTTACATTGATACTTCATGCATTTGGACGTATCTGCAATATAAAGGATAGAGGGGAAATAAATATAATGGAAAGCAGAAAGGAGTATGAAGCAGCTACTGCTTCATAAGCAGTAAAGATCCGCATGAAGGGAAATGACTGGAGCATGATAGAGATGTTATCAACACACGATGCGCCCACTCATTCGCTGTGAATTCTCCGGAAAATTAATCGCTCTTTTCACACATACAGTACCGCTCAATGGGAGTTTATGCACACTTTGTTTGAGGGTGCTGGCTGGGAAAAGTCTGTGTATTGTCCGGTCCAACAGATTCGGACATTTGCCTTCACACATACAGCTCCTCCGGGTAATGTCCGGAGAATTTCAGAGTTGCAGCGCATGTGTGAAAGCAGCTTATGATACAATCTTCTCTTTACTCCTTGATATCCACCTGCATAGATATATTCACATCTATTACCCTCTTTAAAATTTTAACTAAATGCAACCAGCTACCAGATACGAATTTGCCCCAAACCCTTTGTGATGAGAGCATCTTTTCCTGATATACCTCAAATAAATTGAAGACTCTTTTACTGACACAGAGGAGTGTATGCAGCTGAAATTTAATTTCGCCTCCCTTACCCCATGAAGATTTTTTTAGCACAATACTGTCGCTGTCGCTGCTGATATCAAATGTGCTCCAAAAGCTCTTTGGATAATTTCTGATCCGAATCTGGGTTTTGATGAACGGGGTCAGAAAGGTTTTTCAATCACGCATTCTCCATCTCTGAAGTAGGGACTCTATTATCTTTTGACAGCCACTTACCACTCCCATAATAAAAAGTAATTCTCCTTATCCCCTAGTATCTAAAGTTCTGCTGTGTGACTTTTAACAATGCCTCTTACCTTAGCCTTGGGGCTGGACCCCTAATAATAATCGGGGCAGCTCAGACATTTTGTTGTCAAAGTTTGATCCACATCTACAGTATCTACCTGGAATCTATATGGATTTGGATCTATATCAGGAATTTGTGAAAAACCGTTGCCAATCTAACAGAAGGTGACGGGCTGCGGTGGTGAAGCTGACGGGGGTGGTGAAGCGGGGTGCTTTGTGACATCATCATCCAATTTGTTATGGTTGTGGCTCTGGGGGGTCTTTCACATGGGGCGAAGTGTGTGGTGCGCTGCAGTCAAGACCCCATTTTTGTGTATTGCCTGCTTCGCTCAGGATCCATGCCGGATCAAGACGAGAGGGAGGCGATGGTGTGTTGCATGGGAACTCGGAAAATTGCAACTTGTGTTGGTAGGAAGTAATGCTGCATTCCATGGGAACCTAGAGTTTGGGGGACTGGTGGGGTGTGAGCTGTGTGGGTAGGGATTGCGCGGGCGGCTGCCACCTTCTCCGTCATGCTCCTGCCCCGACGTGCTTCACGTCCATCCTGCAATTTTAATATCACTCATATTAGCTTAGAACACATACACGCGCACATGAATCTTATTCCGAACTTATACTGAACACACCACCAGACCAGGGTCTGTGTGGCTGTGAGTGATACGGGCTCGACATGCTTGAAGGACTCGCACCCCCAGCACACATTGGGCACTGGGGTGTTTTAGGGTGGTGGGGTGCTTGGGGTTTGGTGTGGGGGTGTGCTTGGCACCCTGCCGGCTGGGTTTAGGTCCTGATGACTTGCGGTTGGTGCTGGGTGGTTTCTGGTGTGTTGAGACCTTGTGGGGTCGCAGCACACCATAAAAACAATTTAAAATATATATATAAAATAAAAGAGGAGACACCCAAATAGTAACAATGATTAGATGTTTATAGACCAAAACATGGTAAGATCGTTCTCCAAAGAGGGGGATTGGTGGTGGTTTTGTGTAACAAACTACTTTGCTCTTACAGGTCGTCAACAGGACAGAGTTATTGCAGCAGTTCTTGATTATTAAAGAATAAATAAAGAGTTGCATTGCAGGTCGAAAGGTAAGCTCCACTTGCAGACTAACTCTGTCCTAGATGCAATGGCACAAATTCTCGTGTTGTATGCCTAGCATGCTGACAGCACAAGTTAAACAAAAAAAAAAATCATCATAAAAAATAATGATAATAAAATAAAATAGGAGATGCCAAAACCCTGCCTCCTCTGGCTAGTGCATCAGGCTGGAACTCACCTGTGCTCAGTAACTCTTTTATTTTTTTTGTTTTTTTGCTGAGGATCTTCTTTGACGATCCAACTGTTCAGTTCGCCTGCGAAGCAACCAATAGCAGGACTAGCACACGGCATAGCCGAAACCACTGATAGATAAACCGGTAATTCAGTAAGCGGCCACAGCGGACACAACACTGTCTACAAGCTTTGGGAAAACCAGATGAAAGTCTGGAAAAGATAAAGGCTTTATTAGCTGGAACAGTCCGTTGTTGTGGTGGTGAGGATCCTTCATGATCCTGCGGGCTCTGCTACTACACCTCCTGGTGTATACTGTAAGACCTGCAGGGAGGGGAGGGTAGTTACAGCGGTATGTTCGGCTGAACGCACTACCCTTTGCAGGGCCCGCCTGTCCTGAGCAGTACAGTTCTCAAACTTGGCAGTGATGTTACCTGTCAGGAGGCTCTTCACCGCTCCAGAGTAGAAGTTCTTGAGGATCCTCACGAGACCCTGAATTTCTTTAGCTGCCTGATGTGGGAAAGACGCTGCCTTGCCTTTCCCACCAGTGTTTGTATGTAAAGTCCATGTTAAATCCTCAGTGATGTGGACTCCCAGGTACTTGAAGACGCTCACTCAGTCGACAGGAGGATGCACACGCTGTTGCCGTGTGCATCCTCGGTTGTATTCGCCTCCTAAAGTCCACAATCCGCTCCTTAGTATTGCGGACGTTCAGGCGTAGGCTTTTTTCCTGCCACCAGAGTGACAGGTCAGCCACCTCCTCACGGTTGGCCTTCTCATTGTCGTCGGTGATCAGGCCAGCGAACTTGAAGATGGTGTTGGAGCCGGGCCTGGCCACACAGTCATGTTTTTACAGGGAGTACATTAGGGGGCTGAGGACGCAGCCCTGGGGGGATCCTGTGTTCAGGTTGAGGGAGCTGGACGTGTGCCTCCCCACCCTAACCACCTGAGGCCGGGCTGAGAGGAAGTCCAGGATCCGGGCACACAGCGAAGTGCTGAGTCCTAGCTCCCGCAGCTTGACAGACAGTCTGGAGGGGACTATGGTATTGAAAGCTGAACTATAGTCGATGAACAGCAATCTCACATAGCTCTCCTTCCGGCCATCCAGGTGCGGGAGCGTGGTGTGCAGTACCTGGGCGACTGCATCGTCTGTTGACGATGCAGTCGCCAGGTTGATCATCTGTCAGTTGATGTCAAATTTAATACATTTCCCTTTTTAGAGTAATAAACTACCCTTGGTTTGGGTCTAGCTTTTATAATTTTGATGACAGCGTCACAAAACTTCCTACCTTACTCTTGTCCTTGAAGAATTGTCACCATTTAAAAACCTGTATTCATTTGCTAATTTTCTTTATCATATATTTTACTATTTTCTTTATCATATTGTATACTTTACTATTATTTTATTCATTCAATTATTTTGCATAATTAATAAATTCCATTTATCAGGCGAGTTTTGTCTGTTGTGGTTAAAAAAAAATTAAGACAGGTAAATGTACATATGAACTCCAGTCCTTATGAGACCGATCAATTATATTAAATTTGGTTTAGTTCCTTTCTTCCTAAATTGGAATTATAATTAATAAAAGTTATTAAATATGATAATAGTAATAGTTAATAAACCATATAACGCTACACAAATTGATACCCCTGTGAAGTGAGCATATTTTAATTAGTGGTAGTAATTAATTAGTAATAGTTAGAACGCTACACATGAATTTGGATTATGTTGTTTTTTAATGTATTTATCGCCTGTTGGCATGGATTCCCTTTTGTCTTTCATCTCATTAGCTACAGGTGAATGTCAGCAACGCTGGATGTAGGCTTCATATTCACACAAGATTGATTGAATCCGGTGATGGATGGATATGTACTGCCAGTCAGCAACAGCCAAGCTAAAAAAAAAAAACCTCCACATTACTAAATTAGCACTTCCCAAAGTGAAACATTGGGTCACCTTTGAGATGTTGCGCCGTCTAAAGGCGCCCACATGTTTTGGAAGCTTATGATGCTGGAGCCACACCAGCGATCCCATTTGGCTGACTGCTTATGGCCACAGATTTGGACGCCATCGTTTTCTACCTTTAAACACATCCACGCACACAAATACACCCACACACACAATCATGCACACCCGTGCGCACAATTTTACACCTATGTTGTAAAATTCATGAATAGGAATTGAGCATGGAGTGCAGGGAGCAAGAGAGGGAGTAAAAGAAGACTGAGTAGGCTATTACAGAGGAAAGAGCATATCCCCCGAAGGAGGCAACGGCTGAGATGGCGTAAATGAGGGAAGCGCAGCGGCCATTCCTGCAGCCTCATTACAGTAATGGAGACCCATCCGTTCTGTCAAGGCCTCCAGAAAATCTCCTTTGACATGACTGCTTTCCTTTCCTCTCCGCGCTTCCTATCCAGTGCTGCCGTTCCACCGGAGGAGGAGAGAGAAGAATGAAAGCGCGAAGGCGGGAGGATGGAGGATGTATGGGTGCCAAGCGCCGGGATTCATGTTGCACGAGATTTGTGCATGTGGCAGTGTATTAGGGTTCCTGATTAGAAGTGGCCCTCTCAGTCTTGAGTCTGGAATGCTCTGAGGGAGTTGTCAGTGTAGCCTTGGTGAGAGAAGTGGGATCTGCTGCGGTGTAATGAGGGGGCCTCATTGGTGTGGCGGCAGCTCCAGGGGGGCTGGGGTCTGGAGGCTGGGAGCGAGACTGGCTGGGTTCCTGCCCGGATCAAGCTGTGGAGCTGTGAAGAGCTAACCAGCCAACAGTCTGCTGCCTGCTTTTAGCTGGATTGAGATATTCACAAAAAATGTATTTCCTCCTCAATTTTCTAAAGAGTAGAGGAAGGTAAAGTAGAGGTGGAGTAGACAGAGGTAGAAAAAAGGTAGATTGGAGGTAGACAGAGGTGGGCTGCTAATCTGGCATACAGGGCATTTTCCTGGTGGGCTGACGCACATTGGGGCTGCCGGTGTTCCCATAAAGCAGGCACAGCGGTTTGGACAGTTGATTTTCTATACTGACACTGGGCTGGCCCAAGTCAGATGTAGTATGGCTCAGAGACAAAAATGTATGGATGGATGGCTGAAACAAAATGGATAAACAAAAAGGTGCAAGGCCAAGTGGGATGCAGAGAAGTTGCGGCGGTTGATGCCGCCAAATGTGCATAAATAACAAAATGTTTACTGCAGGGGCTGCAGTGGCATAAAGATTTACAGGACCCGACATGGTGCAGCAACAGGTGGAACTTGAAGGCAAAGGGGTGACTGGCCATGGCCACTGCCAGGCAGAAGAGCAGGCACAGGAGCCGGCAGTGGAGCAGACGGAGGAGGAGCAGGCGGAGGAACGGGCGGAGGAGCATGCAGAGGAGCAGGCACAGGAGCAGGCAGCGGAGCCGGCCGAGGAACAGGTGGAGGAGCATGCGGAAGAGCATGTAGAGGAGCAGGCAGTGGAGCAGGCGGATGAGCACGCGTAGGAGCATGCAGAGGGACAGGCGGCGGAGCAGGCAGTGGAGCAGGCGTGTGACAGGGAAGCTGAGGAGGGATAGAGTGAGCAGGAACAGGAGAAGAGAGGCGGTAAGCATGGAGTAGCCTCATGATTAGCAGGGACTCGCAGGGAGGGAGCAGGGAGGTAGTGTGTGTGCGCCGTGCCATGATGACGATGATGATGATTAATTCAGTGAATGTCGATGATAATAAGATAAGAGAATGCAATCGTATCCTATCATAAAGTGAGAGAGTGCTGGTGGTCACTCGGTCAGTCAATGTGAAATAGCGCAGCATAAACTCTATTTGGCATTGTTTTGTAGCTATCATAGTTACCTAATGCAGCAACTTTACAACTTCGGCTGACTATTCTAAACTTAAATAGCTAATGTTTGTCGGTATGGCATTGGCTAAGCCCACGTTGCTGTGAGTGATCTAGGCCTATATTGTATCGTCATAATATCATTACAACTATTAGGCTAAGGGATCCTTTGATAAAGATGCGTGAAAAGGCTGTATAATATTATACACATGTAGCTCTACTGTGCTAAAATGTATGCCTGCTTATGTTTTGGCCTTCAAGAAAAAAAAACCAAATTTTTCATTTCAGACCATTGATTTATTTGCCCTATCACATACAAAGATCTCACTATTACTCCTCTCTGAACATTGATATAAAACCATAGTGTGATTTATTAACTGTATAAACCTGATGCAATATTCATCATCAATATTTTTATACTTGAAATCTGCCTGAACTGAATAGTTTTTATCAAATGAAATAAGATATTACAGCTTTGTGCATTAATTGAATTAACAACTATTTGCTCATTACCAGTATGGTTTAAACTGTGCAACTTTTTGTACATCTTTGTCAAGGAATTCCAACCCTTCTTGACCTAATTGTATAATCATGTTAAATGTACAATGAGTAACTATTTTTTATGGCCATTCAAACGTTAACAAACCTTTTTTTTTTTTTACATCTTAAAGTATCTTTTTAGCTCTGACAGAACTATTGATTCAAGGAATATCAAGTTTGTAAAGGATAAAAATTTGTTTTAAATGTACTTTAAAGCCATAAAATGTTTGTTTACATTTGGGGATGGTGGCGGTTTCTTTATAATCCTCTTTGTCCTGGTCCTGCACCTTAAGGTAATAAGTCCTGTACTCCTCCGGGGTGATTGTCGTCCCGGTGGTACGCTCGGCCGAACGTACCACTGTCTGCAGGGCTTTGCAGACCTGAGAGGAACAGTTCCCATTTCAGGCGGTGATGCATCCTGACAGGATGCTCTCGATGGAGCCAGAGTAAAAGATTTTCTGGATCTATAGAGAGACCCTCAACTCAGCGCTACCTTGCCTGTTCCTGTGTCAGTGTCTGTTTGTAATGTTCACGTCATGTCCTCGGTGATTTTTACACCGAGGGACCTAAAGCTGCTGACCCTCTCTACTGGGGCTTGACAGTGAGGGGGGTGTTGATCCCCTGCTGCTTCCTTCTCAAGTCCACGACCAGATCTTTGGTTTTGCTGACATTCAGTCTGTTCAGGCTGTTGGCCTGACACCACTTCTCCCAGGTAGGCCTTCTCATCGTTGTGGGAGATCATACCCACCACAACTGTGTCGTCAGCAAACTTAATGATGGTGTTGGAACTGCTCTTGGCCACCCACTCATTTATGTACAGAGAGTACCTCAGAGGACTTTTGACGCAGCCTTTGGGGGCTTCTGTGTTGAAGGTGCAGGGGATTGAGGTGTGGCAGCCCACCCTCACCACCTGGGGTCTGTCGGTCAGGAAGTCATGGACCCAGTTCACAGGGAGGTGGACAGTCCAAGTTCCCTGAGCTTGATGATCAATCTGGGTGTCAAGCCAGGTTTTTGAGTTAGCAGTGGAGGAAAGGGATAGGGAGGAATAGGCTGGAGACTACTTTCCCCATCCTGAGTTTGCTATGATGGAGGTGTTTTTTAAATCATCACCCCAAACAAGATGCTAAAAACCCTGTGGTGAAGAAGGTGTTCAGCAGTAGAGCTGGCACAGGCAGGAAGTGGCTGATGTATTATAATGAAACGAACAGAAGAGCATGGTAAAGCAGGTAGAGGCCCATAACCAAATTATTGATACAGCTATTGAGGCCATCCACCTGAGATTCCTGACACATGGCACTCTTTATGCATCTTGTCATTTCTGGATCCCAAAAACCTTCCCCTGATCCGAACCAGTGCTATCGGACCACTGCGCTTAAGGACCACAGCCAGTGCCTGGTTAAATTTAATAGCAGGCCAACGGTTGAAAACCTACAATTGGAGCTGAAAAGATTAGCAGGCTAGTGGGACAAGCTGAAAGAATCATGATTGAAGGAATATGCGACCAAGACAGTGGAGGATAGACCCGATGTAAAACAAAAGGGCAGGGAAAATGATCAACAAAAGCTGTGCCTCTGGCAAAGAGTGCCCACTGTGCTGCTATCAAATACTCCAGAAATTCAACATGCTCATAGATGCCTATCACATAGGTATACATATTTAAGGGGACCACTTTGATTGTGGTGGGCCATCCGGGCCAAAAATGCCAGGGCCAATTTTCGGTCCCAGTCCAGCCCTGGAGGTAGAGTACAGGGAGATAGAGCAAGACATAGATGCCTGTCGGAGTAGAGAAGAGTAGAGTTAAAGTAGACACCTTAACTTACACACCCAGTCTCACTGTTGGAGTAAATCTGTTATTTTCCAGGACAGGCGTGCATTATTAATGTCACCTTGGATTCCCTTAGTAATCACCATTATATTAACGGAAAAAGTAATAAATTCCTAAAAATGTTGTTATGTTAATGTTAATGCATTTGTGTTTTTACAATTTTTTGTTGTTTGTGTTGCAATCTTAGCTAAAATAACTCAGTTTACAGCAATTCCCGGTCGCCTTTATAATGTTAAGCAGCACGATCCCTACGCATGATGAATGGATGTGTATTCTCTTTGTACTGTATTGTATCGTCTCATCTTGAATATAAAATCTGCGTGTGTGTGTGAGTGCTCACCGCAGCAATGTTAAAACACCGTCTTTGATAATGCACCTCATGCAGGTGTAGATGATCATATATACATGGCCCCTATTATTCATACAAGGTCCTTTTTCTGAAGCTCAAACGCTGTTCCATCACATAACCAGCACTGGCGTGACCTCATAAAAAGGATGGAAGAAAAAAAAAGAAGAAATTCATAAACACGCTTCCTGATTATGCCTCAAAGCTTCCCCTTGGTTTACACACAGGATGGACTCTGATGGATCTGAAAGTATGTCGCTCCTGTATTTATGTTTGTCGAGCAGCGGCACTCCAGATGCTTTCAAGAAGGGGAGGACGGATCATTTTCTCACTGTGTGAGGAACTTTTAAGACGCTCCCTCGGACTCAAGGGCGAATGTGCGGCGGCCTTCGGGGAGAGAAGGGATGCGTGGCGCGTTTATCGGAGGATATCACCCCGGCGCACATTAGCCCCTAAAGTATTTTAGCCCTGGCCCCATCCCTCCTTCGCGGAAGAGAGAAAAAAAAAAAGAACAGAAGGGGGAGGAGGAGTGTGTGATATTTAGCAGATTGCAGATGCCGTGGATTCATTTCAGTCTCTTTGATGACAAATCCCTCAGAACGGCTTTCCAAGCTTTTCCAAGGCACAGTGTGGACAGACTGTGGAATAAACCACACGGAAATAATCCACACTGCACATCCCGGCCTGACCTGATATTTGTTGGGAAAAAATGAGAAAAACAACACAAAAAAACATCAAAAGCAATAAAAAAAATAAAAATAAAATACTTAACTAGAGAAAAAGAAAAACAGCCAAATATACACCAATAGCCAAAAATGAAGGACAGAAATTGTTAAATATATAACAATAGTGTGTGATTCTAGTCAGAGGCAATGTCTGAGATAAAAAAAATATCAAACGCTCGACCGACCGACCGACCGACCAATCAATCAATCAATCAATCAATCAATCAATCAATCTGTTTGTTTTGGTTACATTACTATTTTTAATACTATTTTTAATTATCTGCAAAACAATGGGTACAATAATGCGATTGTTTTTTTTCTTTTTTATATATTATTATTATATTTCATATGATCAAGTAACATTATTTATCATATTATTTAATATCATACTATTATCCTCAGTTTCATCTTGTCTTTTTTCTGGTGCTATTTGAAATCAACAGTCAACAGACTTCCCTTCTCTGCAGCGAGAAATCAAGGAATACACATTGAATGGCCCAAAAAATAAACACGAAATCTATCAAGATATAAGAGATAGATATCAATGTAATATGTGCTCTAGTCCTTATTTCTGCATTTCCAAACCCTACCCATCTTGCCTTGCTTCATCATTTCTCGGCGGTGCTCACATCCCTTAAAGTGCGGCGGCGTCATCAATAGTCATTTAGCGGCGGCCCGCGTTCCACGCCACTAACTGCAATGAAGATTCATAGCCACCATTTCTAAGAGGGTTAGCGGAAACACAGAACACAGGAAGGGAAGGGAGAGAGAGAGATAGAGAGAGAGAGAAAGAGGGAAACTGAGCGCATGCACACGCACACACACACACACACACACACACACACACACACACACACACACACACACAATTGTTTGGCCTTGCAGTGTTAAGTGAGGTGGACCAGAGAGGCAATGGATGACGAAAATACTTCTAAAAACAAATACTTCTAATGAAAAATATAATGTCACGGAGGATGTAAGTAAAAGGCGGTCAAGTAACACAGTGTCTCTCAACCACTTAATGACACTTGAATTACATGGAAGTGAGCTTTTGTGTTGCAAGATCAAAATGGCTCCGCCAACTGACCAGTTCCAGTGAGGATAGGTTTGACTCTTTCTTGAGATTTGGTTCTTGACGAGTCACTCAGTATAAAGAGTCGTCCCATTTTCCGACTCTTGGTACTCTTGGTATTTAGTTCAGTCAGTGAAAGAGGGAGCGAGGGAGGACTTCCTGAACCAGGGCCAGAAGAGTCGGTACGGCTCTGAGTTGTGAATGGAATTCTCACAGGAATCCTTCAATGAATTCTGTCAAAATGATATATTTTGGTGGAATGCAAATTGTAAATCTGTCACATTCAATACGAATTGTCCCAAATTCCGTGACATTTTTTTTTTTTTTACCTTGTACTTTAATTTAGTCCTCAGCAATGAGGACTTAAGTTTCTGAGTCAAACTTTAACTTGCTTGCCTACTCTTTAACCGGAGTGACTCCTGACTCCTGAGTCATTTCGTTCACTACGTTGCATCACTTACTATTACCAAGCCATAATAATATGCACAATTCTAGAAGTTTGTGCTATTTCTAGTGGTTAACAGAAGTGGTGTGGAGCTGAGAGTGATTATTTCATTGTAAAGAGTGTGCCGTGGCAGAAAACAGGTTGGGAAACTCAGATGGTTTTTTTTCTGATCGCTCCCAGCAGCAGTGTGAGACTCCATTAACGGCTGTATTTCTAACCGAGGCATGAATAGATAACAATGAATATATATAATTTACTGGAGGTGTTTTGTGTGCAAGTGTCTACATGTTGGCAGACTGTGTTGTAGTTGTAATTTTCAATCTTCAAACACACTCCCCAAATTTCTTGCACTAGCCAAAATGTCGAAAATAATACCACAGTACTCAGAGATGCGAAGCGGTAGTTTTTAACTTGCTAATTTTGGGGCTTGTGCTTCTATTTCCAGTGCTTGAGCTGTGGGGTTTCAATTCAATCTCAAGCTGTCACCGCAAATAAGTGATAACAGCCGTGACTCATGCACTCGAATCAGAGCTGACTCGCTTTGTTCGGCTCGTTCAGATGTCACACTCAGAAGTGTGTGTGCGTCTCAGTGTAGGGTTGTTGATTTTGTCAGAATGTGCCTTTTTGTCTCTCTCACTCACACCCACCCACACACACCCACAACCACACACACACACACACACACACACACACACACACACACACACACACACACACACACACACACACACACACACAGTGGTGTCACGCTTCGGTATGTATTTGATACAGCAAAAAAGTATAGATGTCAGAATTTTTTTTTCCGACATTTCTAATCCATTAGAACAAATCCATTGAAACTAACGTCATAAAGTATGATCTTTTTTGACTTTGAACAATGATGGAGCGATACCTGACCCATCTTCTGGGGTGTCTTCTTCTGCAGCATATAACATATGAATAGCTCCTTATAAAACAATTAAATGTAGTATTGTAGTAGTTGTAAACAAATACAAACAACAGAAACAATTCTGTTTTTATATGGAACTCTGGCTGCCTGTGTGGTGCCTGTGGCTTGGCCCCGAAGGAATATAAACAACAACAATATATTTGTTTAAAAGATCTTACACTAGTAACATTAAATGACCAGGTATGACAATTATTAATCAAAAATATAGTAAGCAGCAAAATACAAACCATACCTGTTGTTCATTGCTCACAATCTCTGTGGTGAGAGCATCATAGACTCTCAGGCGAGTGGCAGCATCCAAGTGCAGCAGTGACTTCAATCGTGGATCCAAAGCTGTGCTGTTGTGAAGGTATTCTGGAAGACCGGGTATGTGTATCTCTGCAGCAGGTCACTCCTGATGGCTGTTTTTACATCCCTCGCTGCTGGACTGTCATCATCAGTCAGTACCATACTTTCAGGATCATAATTTTTCATAGGCAGGACCATGGACACGGATGGAGAGGATTCACGGATGGAGGGTTGTCACAGTTTTCAGGGGTTTCAAAAATGTATGACATTCTCAGCCAGTCGCACGTCGTTTTCAGACAGTGTCACAATGTCTTTAACATTTTTCCTCACAGCTTTGCCTGTCAATGCAGAAGACACTGCAGCCTGGTGCTCAAGATATCTTTCAATCATATCATGGCTTGAATTATGTCTAGTTGGTACATCTTGGATGACTTTGTGAACAGGAAGCTGCAGCAACTCCTGTTTTGTTTTCAACATGTGGGCCACTGATGTGCTTCTGTGAAAGAAGATCACAATCTTTCTGATCTTTGCTAGGAGGCGAGAGATCTGCTCCACTGCCATTGCTCTCTGAGATGCTAGAATAATGACATGGGCAAAAAACCCCACCAGTTTTTGGCCCTAGTCCAGCAGTTCCAACAGCATTCACTACATTCCTGGCATTGTCAGTAGTCACAGGAATAGTTACATTAGCTTGCTCCAACTTCCACACTTCTACTGCTTCTGTCATCCCTTTGGCCAAATCCTCCCTGATGTGACTCTCAAGGGGGCGTGTCAGAAGAACATGGCTTTTCATCTCCCATTCAGCGGTAAGGTAATGTACCGTTACAGTCAGGTAGTTTTGTGTAGCCCTTGATGTTCAGCCGTCTGTGGTCAGAGCAACAGTGAGCGCAACGGACAATTGGCTCTCTGTATTTGGGCTTTTGTTTTTTGTACAAGGCAGCAGCATTACTGTCTGGCTGAAATGGGGTTGTGAAGGAATAGTGCTCAATAAGGGCTCAATTACATTAAGCATGTTCGTAAAGCCTGGCTTCTCCCCTACAGCGTAGCGTCTATAAATGTACCAATGGCGGTGGTGATTTATTTTGCACTGTTTTAATCAGTTGGGAATGGCTGCCTAAATGCTGCGGGGATTGTTTGAAGCTTGTGTTACTCATTGTTTTTGTCTAGTTCCACCTATTGACACACTGGGGTGATGTCAGTGTAAATGAGTTGAAATGTTAGAAGTATTCCCACTGATGTAACCTACTGTCATGTAGCAGATGCAACATACCATTGTTTTTTATCCACCACTCTCTTGCCAATGCCCTCATAATTCACAGGGAAACCCAAGTGGCTCCAAAAGCCGGACCTTTTGGTTATTGGAGGATCTTCTATTTCTCGTCTGGTAATGGCATTACTAGCCGCATTGGAACAAGCTAGCTTAGTGTAACGTGCCTCCCAGCGTGCCTCACTGTAGTAGAATGTTTTTCTTTGGGGATGGCAGATCGGCTCAAGATGTGGTCTCGAGACCACATTTTGAAGTTCTTGGTTTCTCGTCTCGTTATCGACCGCATTTTTACTCCGCCTTGTCTCGGTCTCAGACAAAGAGGACTCTGGATTTAATTTCAAGACCAAGACCACAACTGCGGGGATATCAATAAGTTCCCTGTTATGCATTATGTTGCATGATATTTATTTTAACATCATTACTGTGATTGGATGTAAGACTTACTGCTTCAAATGCAACCAATAACTTGACTAATTTCTAATTTGAAACTTTTGTTACTGAAAACTGACATAGCCGTCCACGGCTTCTCCTAAGAAAAGTAGACCGTGGTGAACCATTCACCCCCCAAAAAAATGAACTTAACCCATTAACTAGAATTGGTGTGAAATTGAACATTACTGCTTTCATTTCTTCAAGTCTTCCATTGTTTCTATGTAGTATCACAAGATGTCTCCACTGGCTGCATGCAGATGAAGGACCCGGTCTATTAGTCTCTGAAAGGCGGCTGGGGCCCAAAACAACCTGAACAGAAGCGTGACAAACTAGTACAACCTTGCCAATCTGGTACAACCTAACCTTTACCAGTAGCCCTTGGTTAAACCCAGTGTCAAATTTTTTTTAGCAGAGGCTAATTGTTCCAGAAGCTTGTCAACCTGGGGCATAGGATACGTGTCAGATTTTGACACCTCGTTCAACCTTCTGGTAGTCTAAGCAGAACTGAATAGACCCCTCAAGCTTGTTAACTAGTATGATGGCGCTACGCCAGTCTCTGGTAAACTTTTATTACCCCCATTTCCGTCATGGCTTTCAATTCTGCCTTGCTCAATTTTGCTTTTATGCTCGTGCAGGTTCGTATTTTCACCCCTGGGGTTGTTTCTATGTGGTGCCACCCTGGCCCGGCGAGAGATGGTCACTTGAATGGGCTGGAGTCTTATTGGTCATTTTTGGAACCTCTGGACCTAGCTCACCTCTCCCGATTACTGAGGTGGCAAGAGAAATGGATGCTCCCTCCCTCCACGCTTTTGGGAGGTTGAGGTGATAAACCTGAGTCGCCCCACCCCTGTCAGCTGGTTCAACCTCATAATGACCTTCCCGAATCGCCATGTAACCACGAAGGGTCCTTGCCACCTGGTGAGTAATTTAAAGCTGGACGTCAGTAGTAAAACCAGCACCCTGTCTCTCGGTGAAAATTGTCTCAGTTGCTTTTCTCGCTGCTGATGTTCCTGGGTCTGGAGCAAATTCTCTCATGACAGGTGCCCCAAGGTTTGGAGTTTTGCTCGCAGGTCCATCACGTAAAAAATGAGATTTTTACCTTCCTCCCAGTTTAGTTTAATTAGATCCAGAAAATGTGGCTTCCTGCAGAATGGGAGCTCAAGCCTGGTGTACCTCCTGTACTGCCAACAACAGAGGGTCCAGCCATTTATCCCAATTACGGCTATTGTCATGCACAAACTTAGGAACCATGTTTTTCAGCATCATATTGAGGCTGATCCGCCAGGCTGTTGGTCGGGGGGTGGTACACACTGGTCCAAATTTGGCAGACGCCCAACAGCTCGTAAAATTCCCGAAATGTACCTGGTCGAACGGCCCGTGAGGTCCATACCCAGCCTTTCAAATGGAACCTCTACCAAGGGAAGGTGCCTCAACAGCGCTTTCAACGAGGTTAGGGATGTAAGATCAGCTGACATTCGGGACAGGTGGTGCTCCACTTATGCGCATATACTTAGGCAACTCCCCATAAATTTTCATGACCTGTTCAAAAGCGATGCACAGGATGCAGGGTGTCGTCCCGAGACTGCTCGAGACCCCTGTGGACCTTAGACGAGTCCCTCCCTCCACCATGTGCTGCACAGCACTCCCATCTCCCTACCAGCCATAAATGCACCCCCCGCTTCCTGTTTCAAACCTCCAAGCACAGGCCAATGTGTTCCTTATAATAGGGGGTACGAAAAGTGGGAACTAACCATAGCATTTACCAAACCCATTTTCCCCCAGTAACGAATCTCCATCCATACCATCAGGTACATGTGGATGTCATCCGCTGGAGAACGACTGGGGATGGATTGTCTGGCTGTCGCTCTCCCTGGGACTATGGGCGGTCCCGCAGAAGCTCCTGCAGTGCTTCAAAGTCCCCTTCCTGGGTCTGAGCCATTGCCAGGAGCCTCTGGGTCTCCAGCTGCAGGACCGCCGTCTGCGCCTCCTGAATCTAGGCCAGACGGCCGACCAGGTTCCGCAGCTGGGATCAATCCATCCTGCGCTCTCGTGTCACTTCTGATCCTGCCGACTGGGCCACTGTAGCAGGCTTTCTTCCCAGGTTCCTGTAAGACAAAGAGACACAGATGAAACTTCCCAACTAACGTGATTGGCTAGTCAGCACGACTGACACAGCTGACACTGAAGCGTCAGCCTACCACGCAGATTTCCCCTCGCCTACTGGTACCGGCTTGACCACGCCCCCAAGTCTGCCACAGAAGTACATACATAATCCACAAAACACCTTGATATTTCTTTGATTTGGCGTGAGTAATTGAATTTTAAACTAACCAATGATACACAAGTTATGTGTATAGTGTATCATCATTCTTTATTATTTATTAAGTATATGCACATGGTAAAGAAACTTATATCCTATATAAGTTTTTCATTTTTTTGATTTTGTTGGGGAGCCAATGTTTCCCAGCTGGAGAAACTGTCGCTCTCTCTCGCTCTCTCTCTCTCTTCCTCTCGCTCTCTGATGTAGCATTTTTAATCTCTGGGCCACAACCGGTGTCAGAATCCTTGCTCGGTGGCGGTTGCCATTTTGATAACACCCCCCACCCCATCCCCCAGAGACCACACCCTCCCCTCACCTCTGACTGACCTGATTTGATTTTTGTCAAATATGTTTCCCCGAGTCCCTCTCTCCTGCTCTTCACTATCATGTTTCAGTCAGCGTGAGTGAGAGAAGAGAAGAGAAGAGAAAAAAAATAGAGTGAGAAATGGAGGTAGAGAGAGTGGGAGGGCGGGAGGGCAGGCGGGACCAAATCAAGTCTGAGTCGGAGAGAGATGGTTTTATCATCCCTGGCATCTCCAACCTGGTGTCACTCGCTTTCTCTGCCGCTCTTCCATCTCCCTCCCACTCACTCTTTCTCTCTCTTATTTTTTTCCTCTTCTTTTTGTCTGTCTCCGTCTGTTTTTTTATCCAAATCCCCCTCCGCCACTCGGCTAGCATATCAATGAATCACATTCTATTAAGTTCTCTCTCTCTCTCTCTCTCTCTCTCTATATATATATCTATATCTATATATATATATATATATATATATATATTTATATAATAACCTAATATATTTATATTTATTTTATTTCCTGTCAAAATGTACACATTAATTTTGTAATTCATTTGAAATATTTAACGGGTTAACAATATTTAACACGATATTTCAACTGCGTTTTGTTTACTCCTGGGCCACAGCAGAGGTGACATCATCAGCGAGTGGCACAACATTTAACGATTTGTCAACTCCTTGTTTTCTAATTGGTTTGACGAATGAAGAAAAACATAAAATGGATATGTTCTTGTACATTTGATGACAACATATTAATAGCTAAATAATACCTTAATTACCATTTATATCATGAGAAATTGTCTTCTAGGTTGATATCTAATTGTAATGACCTTGATGGTTTTGAAATTCGACTGGCACACAACATATAGGTCTGGGTTTTGTTATTATTTCTCTTAGTGCATATAAGAAATATGCCTTCCAAGCTGTCAGTTTTGATGACCTTGATGGTTTTATTGGAAATATGTTGTTCACAGGAGAGAATCTGTGTTCAAAGTTAAAAAGATGCTATTAGACAATAGTATTTAGATTTAAATATACTTCCTTTGTGTTGATTCTACATTAATTCCATTGATTTTACATTTAAATATCCATTATCACAAGCTTCAATCTTAAGAAGAAAAAAAAATTAATAAATTGGAAATTGTTCGATTAATAAGTAAATATTTTTTAAATGATTGACAGCCCTAACATAAATAAATATATATATATATATATATATATATATATATATATATATATATATATATATATTCAGAAAATGTATGGGATGTCCAGGTACATTGGAGATAAGTGTTCTTTTCCATTTCATGTCACCAAAATCGTACAATTCTTTTCCAATTTTCCAAAGTTTTGGAGATTGCATCACAGTATTACATTTTCTAAGGTGTTTTTCCAAGATCATGAGGTCCTCAGGTGCTCTTTTGGGGTGATTTTTGAACCTTTTCCCTCATTCTCGAGTGGTCAAAAAAGGCTAGAAGGTGTACCAAAGCTGTGTAATTAATGGTATCAACCCACAATTTGGTGCAGCAACTAATCACACATAATTAAACCATGGGAATGGACGGTTGGCTGTTGACTGTTGGCCTTTTGCTTCTGCTGCGTGGCTTCTCTGCAGCAGGCGCCCCGGGTGCTGGGGGTGGTTGAGGGCCTGTATATCTGGCGGCCTGCTGGCATTGGGGGGGGTAACATCAAGGTGCCCCGCGCTGAGCACATGCTGCTACGTGTATGGGCACTTGGCATTCACGCCGGGTGGGGCGTCTGGTCGGCTGCAGTGGGGCGGGCCTCTCCCCTGCGCAGGGCATGGGTGGGCCAGGGGGTCCTGCCGGCTCGCTTGCTGGGCGGGCGGTTCGGATGGTTGTCAGTCTGTTGCCATGGGCCCGGGATCCAGGCCTGCGATCTGTGCCCGGCGCCCGCGGCCCGGGGTCTGGGGCCCGGGTTCTGTGCCTGCGGCTGTGTCTTGTGGCTGCACCTGGGGGTTGGTTGTATGTGTGCCCCTGGGGTCTCCTCATGTTCCCTGGGACTGGGTAATGCTCCTCGGGGCTGGTTGTGGGGGTTGCTCCACGGCCCTCTGGCTTCTCTGGGGGCCCGGGTGTCTTCTGTGGCTGCAGGGCAGGGTGCTCGGGGATTTCCTGCAGCCATAGGGTGTCTACAGTGCTGCGGAGTTCAGGAGGCTTCGGGGCCATTTACGCTGTTTGAAGGCTCCACACACACACACATACATGCGGCCCCATCACACACACACACACACACACACAAACACAAACACACACACACACACACACACACACACACACACACACACACACACACACACACACACACACACACACACACACACACACATACAGGCGGTCCCATCACACACACACACATAGACACACACAGAAACACACACACACACACACACACACACACACACACAAACACACACACACACACACACACACACACACACACACACACACACACACACACACATACAGGCGGTCCCATCACACACACACACACACACACACACACACACACACACACACACACACACACACACACAGACACACACACACACACACACCACCACACCTGCTTCAAGTGCACCCCAGCACCCTCCTGGTTGCATTCCTCTCCTTTCCTCCCTCATTTACTGCCATAACTATGACAGGAGGAGGCCACGTGACCAGTTGTAGTTCCAGTTTTCCTGGACCTAATGAACTGTTTTTCAATACATGTTGTCGTCCAATGTTTATGTGTTTGTGTAAATGTTGTTTGCTTCTATGTTTATTGTCTCACCCGTGGTGATTCTCCCCCTCTTGGATTAGTGATCAGTTGTTTATCGACCCAAACATGATAAATAGTTCAGGTTGAGAACTTGAACTCCACTTGCAGACTAACTCTGTTGTAGATGCAACGGCATACAATTACTCTGTGTTATATGCCCAGCATGCTGACAACACAGGTTAAAAATAAATAACTAAATAAATAAATAAATAAATAAATAACTAAATAAATAAATAAATAAATAAATAAATAAATAAAGCATGGGAATGGACATCATTAGGCATATGTATGTATGTTTCTGTTTCTATGATGCATGTATGTGGCAGAAACTACTGACCGACCCCCCCTGAGAACTTACTAACTAAATAATTAATCGACAAACTAAATATAACTAAGTAACTAACTACATAAAGAACTAAATTAATAAAAAACGAGCTCTTTTATTCAAAGTATATTACTGTCACAAATGTGTGATATTTCTTTCTATTCTTAATGTTTTTATTATTAAACAGTATATACACACATACATTGTACTATTATGTATAAAAAAGTAACTAAATAATATTAACTTCCTTCTGGAGTGAACAGAAACCTCCTGAGGTGTTATTAGTATTAGATCCGATGAAGAGCCACAAGTAGAGCACACATGCAGCACATATTTATTCATCTGCATAAGACTCCTAAATAGTTTTGGGTGTGGGTGAAGGTGGCTGCAGCAGATTTATCGACTGGGATGCATATTCCATACCCCTGTAGCCTGTAATTTCATTGAACGCCATTGATCATCCTGACACAAACAAACTGCAGCCGGGCGTCCTCTACTCACTGCTTAGAAGACAAATTAGGGAGGAGAGCTGAGTTTGAGTTGTTTTTTACAATAACACCTCGACCCTATATATATATATATATATATATATATATATATACATATATAGGGTATATGTATATGTATATAAATATATATATATATATATATATATATATATATATATACTGTATGTACACCCTAGGGTATATATATATATATATATATATATATATATATATATATATATATATATATATATATATATATATATATATATATATATATATACATATACATATACCCTATATATGTATATATATATATATATATATATATATATATATATATATATATATATATATATATATATATACCCTAGGGTGTACATACAGTATATATATATATATATATATATATATATATATATATACATATATAGGGTATATGTATATGTATATAAATATATATATATATATATATATATACTGTATGTACACCCTAGGGTATATATATATATATATATATATATATATATATATATATATATATATATATATATATATATATACAAAAAAAAAAACAGAGCGGCAGAAAAATGTCTATTTTATACACGGTTCTGCTCGGAATGCAATTAAATTAAATTAAACTAAATTCACATCAGCACGCCACTGAGTTAATCTGTCTCCCCACACAAACTGTTAGCCACACAAATTCGTTGATGAGATCAAACAAAATGGAGAATAAATAAATTTGCATCATGGTTTTATTTGCTCTAATAAAAAATAATCCTGTGTATTTATTTATTTTTTTATCTGGGGTGGGAAACATCTCTGAATTACTCTGCAAACTCCTGTAAGAAATCTATTTAGACAGAACCCCCCCCCCCCCCCCCCCCAAAACTTTGAGGCATATTTATTTGTTGGCTCATGCGGCGAAGTCTTTGAGGTACTGTCAGTATTACCAAGCTGGAAAACCTTTTACTTTTCCACCTTTACTCTGTCGAATACCGAGCAGATGATTTGCCTAGTTTTGCCCGAAGCAAACTCTGCTCTACTTTTCTTTCTTCTCGCCCGGTGTCACGGCGACTACAACAGAATACCCACGATGTTTGTCTTTGTTTTCAACCGTTGAAATGTTCTATTATTCTAATCCATATTTTCATTATTAATGATGCTCTTCTGTATCTGTGTGAAATAGCGAGATAGACCCTGTGAACTGGTAAAAAACACCAAATCAATGAAGAATTTTTCTTAATATTATGGCCTACTGAGAGCGATGCAGGATTTGCCAGCAATTTGTTTGAAGTGAACACATCCTTAAAATGACTAAAGAAGTCCGGAGTCAGGAGTCAAAATAAACTAATTTACTACTACTAGTACAAAATTCCAGTCCAGGGAAAAAAAAGGCATTTGGCATAATTCATATACATAATGTGTTCTGATTTACTTTTTGCATTTGACAAAATGTTATAATTTTGACACAATTAAATGGTTCCTGTGACCAAGGGCGTAACTGTGGTTTGAGAAGTAGCCGGGACACAATAAAACGGCGATGTCCCCATACCGCCATAAGGAAACAGAGTAAAATAGAATAACCTGCATCTAAAATAAACACACCATCCTGGTGTCACTCGCTTTCTCTGCCGCTCTTCCATCTCCCTAACCCATCCCCGGTTCATGCATCGTCGGTACCATCGGAGAGGGAGAGAGGTTGCTCTATTATTATTGAGGGGGAATACTCTCTGTTTTTCCCAGGAAGGGGGTCCGGACCGCCCCCCCCCCCCCCCCAACCGGTAATTTCCGCCACTGCTAGTGGGATTTCCAACTCAGAACCAACTGAACCTAACGATGCAAGACTCTTTTTACCGAGTGATTGTCAAGAACGAATCTCCAAAAAAAGATTAAAAAACTATCGAAGAAAAAGCAGAAAATGAGAAAGTGCAAAGCTGCTGAGACTCCATACTGAGCCATACTGAGATACTATGAATCCAAAAGAG
The DNA here is from genome assembly GCF_960531495.2 of Zeus faber. Taxonomy (NCBI): domain Eukaryota; kingdom Metazoa; phylum Chordata; class Actinopteri; order Zeiformes; family Zeidae; genus Zeus; species Zeus faber. The sequence continues at coordinate 16,245,075 of NC_137201.1, read as the reverse complement.
TCGGGCGGCATCAAGCGATACGTTTAATTTCAATATTTTTAAGGCATGTAAATCGCCACGTTGTACAATAATTCACAGTCCACACTTTGCGATTCCCGTGATGCTCCATGTTTTTGATCTCCTGGATACATGCCGCTGCATGTTGGAAGGGGGTAGCGCAGGTGCTAATTTATACAGGGTAAACACACTGAGTGGAACATATCTAGCCAAGAAATTGGTGTGAAATCAACATATCCTTGAACACAACACCCCCTGGAGCATTTCTGTGATCAATTATTTATGTACTGAAGAGAGCCAAGTAACTATATTTAAGGATCAACTTCCCTGCATTTTTTAAATGTGTTTTCTTTTTTTCCCCTATCTTTAAAGCTGATATGTGTATTGGGTATTATTGCCGGTGTGTGTGTGTGTGTGTGTGTGTGTGTGTGTGTGTGTAAGTGTGTGCGTGCGTGTGTGTGTGTGTGTGTGTGTGTGTGTGTGTGTGTGTGTGTGTGTGTGTGTGTGTGTGTTAGAGGTACTAAAGCAGTGCTTTTGAGAAAAGGGAAGGAAGGGAAAGATTAAAAGTAAAGGGGGGGCCCTGGGAGAGGAGCCGGGATGGGAGGTTAATGTGATCCCCTGCTGACGGAGCAGGTTCTGGGGTTCACTGCTTAGTGCGCTCCCCGCCTCTAATTCATTTCAACCTCCTGTCAATCATACGCTGTCATTTTGCCACAGAAACCTCAAAGGGGGAGAGAGACGAGATCCCATCGTTTGGCCGCTGTGGCGCTGGAATCCAATCAAAGATCTTTGTCGCTCTCCTCCAGTCACCTTGTAACCAATACGAAGGAATTAAGCAAAATGCAGACTTAGCACTTAGCCAGGGGTACGCAGGTGCTATAAAGGCAGCAGCAGCATGACGACTGCAAGGGCCTCTGTCGCCTGAAGCTGGAACCTGGGCTTCTTTTTATAAAATAAAAAAGAAATTTCAGCCTCTGTTTGAAGATTGACTTTTTTCTATCGACCTTTTTAAGTGTTATATAGATAACGAACATTTTGCAAAGAAGCAATTTAGTGAGATGGAAACATCCAGCGACATCAAATCTTTCAAAAGCTTTGCATTCAATTGGTTGAATGTTGGAATGTTTGAAATTAAATGTAAAATATAGCTGTCTCACGACATTGCCTTATGTCACATTAGATTACTCTTCTGTCCAAAGCGACTAAAGCACATTAAAGGGGGCCTATTGTGCAAAACTCACTTTTTCATACATTTGGGTCTCTGATGATCTACTAACACAAACAATGAAAAAAGAGAACCCAGTCAGTTTTATGCGAGCTGTCTCTTTTAGAAAACATGTCCTAAAATGAGCCGTTCAGCTTTGCTGCCTTGTCACAAGTTGCCAGGGGTATTTTTCTAAATAGAACCGCCCCCCATTCTTAAAAGCCATTGGCTCACAGAGCCTAGAGCCTCGGGAGGGAGGCTCAGATGGGTTGATTGGACGCGTGTCGGCTCCAATGCATAACCTGAGTGGTATTTTCAGCAAAACAATTTAAAATCATGATTTGGGGACCTCAGACACCATATATTAACTATGTGAAAAGGAGCATACTAGGTCCAATTTAAGTATATCAAGTTCATTTTGTCGGTCCTATTAAACCAATTTTATATCATTTACAGCCCACTCCTAGCAGAATTGGATGAATTAATGCTGAAACTAAATTTGTGGCCAATGCTGGAGGTGGCCACGTCTGCATGGCTGATAATCCCCGTATAGGGGCCACTATGTTCCCTAACCCTATGTTGCCTCTGCCCTATGTTCCCTCACCCTATGTTCCCTAAAAGCCTTTTTCTACAATTTTACGTCCTGTGTTCTCTTATTCCTATGTTCTTTCACCCTATCTTCCCTAACTCTATGTTCCCTCAGCCCTATGTTCCCTAACCCTACGCTGCCCTGTTTCCTGTGTTGCATTCCGCAGCACAGCCTAGATAAGGCATACTGTATAGTTGAGGGAACTGATGACCTAAATTTGTGTTGAGGGAACATCGGGCTGAGGGAACATAGAAACGATGCCCTTGGTTAGTGGTGGTTTGCAAAATAACTCTGAAGTTTTTTAGTCTTTTTGTAGTTTTATAAGTTGTCTCCCATGCACATGAGCCTGTGGAGACTGTCCTACGTGACAGCATGAAGGACAATATCAGCAAATCAAAGAGACTAAGTGATGAAGGGAACAAAGCAAAGTGGCGGTGCCGAAGGAGGATTGGATCAAGATGCTTGGAAAATCCCTCTCTTTTCTTTTAAAAACCCTTTTAGCACTTTTAGTGAGAAACACAAAAGAGGGTTAAAATAATTTAAAAGGGAGCAAGTCACACTGGCATATGAATTAAAAATATTTGCACATAGATACCATACATCAACAAAAGACAGCAAAATGTGTAACAGTAAATGGGCTAGCGGGGACGTTGCTGCAGTAACACAAGAATACACTTTAACATTTCTGTGTGATCATAGGTCTTCATTTTTACAGCAAAAAAATGTGGGCCTATACACTGGGCAGATGGACAGTCCGTAGTAATTTGCCTCCTGTCGCCTGTGTCCTGCCTCCTTCCCCAAGTACCAGTTATGTCCCAGTCACTTTCTATGTGTCATATAAATGTGACCCACCACGTACTTTAGGGTCATTTGCTAGCTTTCGATTTTTTTTCCGCATCATTTGAAAGTGGAGAATCAGAGCTTCCTGTGATTCTGAGGTAATCACCCTCAAAGTTTTACCCACACTGGCTTCATTCAGCTCCCAGAATGCAAATGGGGTTACCGGACAAACAAAGCCCCATGGCTACTTAAAATGATGCTGAATGGGCCAATCATGAACAGCGTTGAACAGCAGTGTCAACACGCACAACAATTTTTGTTTTTAAAAACACTTTTATTTAACAGTAAGAATTAAATGTTTTATAAAAGTGGAATTATTTTATTTTATTTTAAATCACCAACCTCAACGGACTTCATCACGTCATCAACTTCTTCTGTTGTAACAACATATTTATCGTCGGTCTCCTCTGGTGGTTCTTGAAAATATTCAGTTTCATCGTGAAGCATTCAGGTTGAAATCCGCTTGAAATGTTCTCCGAGTCCAGGATAATATTACATTCAACGTTGCTGTTGTTGTCAGCGTCACTGTGGGAGAACTGACTATCATCGCAGAAATTAAAGTCCAGTACACGCTGCTTAAACTGACTTGCATCTATCACACTGGTCAGATTAAGGTCCACGATATGATTTAGATCTTCCTCCACCCACTTCTCCTAATCCATAACAATACTGAGTTTTCACAGACAAGTGAATCCTCGTCTTGTTTACAGAAGTGACGTCAATGACACGCCCCCTTCACAACCATGTCTCCGTGTGTGTGTAAGAGTAGAATGATTTAAAGGTTAAACTCTATCAAAACGGTTTCACATTGCGACTTGACATCACATGGAATATGGATGAATGATCTTCACCTGGACGGTCGCTTTAAAGGAAACGATCGATCGGCGTTGTTCAGCGCTGTTCTCGGTAAGTGAACTGTGTTTCCCCATGTAATCTAACGGGAATATTTAACTCCATGGTTTAACATTTTTCTACTATTTATAAATCAAACTTGGTTTTGAAAATACATTGAGAGATTAAAAAAACACAATGGAACATGAATCTGGAAAAATCGAATTTTCCTTCAAGAAAGGTTTCTTCAACTTATTTGGCTGCTCCTGGCGATTTTAGTAATGCGCGATATGGCGGGTTTTGCTGTGGTGGGTCATAAATTATGAAGACTTGCTCAAAGTCCTTTTCCATGACTCTCCTATGTACCAGTCATTTTTCATGACTCTCTTATGTACCCTGCCTATCTTGGGCAGAAAATGTGGGTGTATGTAAGTGGTGAGATTTGAAACTGGCGGGTAGGTGATGGTTGGAGAGCAAAAGAATAAGAGGAAAATAGGAAAGGGAGAGATGGTGTCAGTGTGGAGACATCTCTGGTACTCAGGGAAAAGAGTGAATAATTGAAAAAGTCTCAAAGAAACGTATCTGGTTGTGATGGTCGGGCTGTCATTAATACAGTGCGGTAAGACGGGGGCTGCCAGGCGACTTTACATGCTGTCTCAATGAGATGGTAATAACCTGTTCTTCTAAGCCCCCACTCACAATCACTGCATGGGGAAGATAGTCAAGTCAAGTGTCTTTGAGTGCCTATGTACCTGGGCCGTTATTATAAAACCTCACAAAGCTCTGTCACTATGATGGGGTTGTGATTAAAGGGTGTGGAGCTCCGCTACCTCAACCACCTGACAGGGACTTCACGGGGGCAGAGACCAAGCGGAAGCGCCGCCTCAACACTGGGGCTTGGTGGTCAATGGAAGGTGTTTGTAAAGCGTTAGAACAGTAAAATTATAAAGTTGAGTACACTTGTAGAAGTACATTTGTAAAAATCCATATTTCTTGTGTTTCTGGTGTTCGCACCATGAATTTGAGAAATCAAGTTATACATTTTAAGTTGAGAACCTAATAAAAAAGTTTTAACAAGTTACAGCCTTTTTTTTAAGTTCGATCCAATGACAACATCCAATTGCTTTTTTTCAGAGTAGTGCTTTATTTAAACAGTTGTGTGAGTAAACAACAGTTAATTTCCACTTTAAATTATATTTTCATATGCTGATTAGAGGGTAAGGCTCAGAATAAAAATAAATAACAACTGAAACACTATATTTTAAAATGCATGGATTTTCCACAATTCAGTTGCATATTTACATGCCAATAACAGTCAATTGGATTTATGTGCACTATAAACCATTTAAATGGCTTTTTTCCTTTATAGTGGCCAAGTTAATGCTTAGTTAAGTTATTTAAAACCTTATTTAATTTATTTCTACTAATGTTCTTCATTATGCAACTAGTACAGAAATGTACTGTAAGAACAATTGTTCTTATATTCTACCAATGCTTAATAGTTTGATTTAATTTACATGTGACAAAATGAACAGTTAACAAAGCTTTTATTTCCTCATGATAAAGCGAAGGCATGAATGCTGTTGTTTGACATATACTGGCATGTACAGGTTCCTTACTCCTACTAAAGCAACAGTTTTGCGGTTAACTAATGTATAATAGGAAAAAACATTTCTCCTTTAAAGTGTGCCGATGTTTAATGATAAACATTTCACCCAACGGACCTCTGAAAGGTTCCAAAACTCCTCTCAAATACATGGAAAATTAAGGAAGAAGGTTGACATTTAGAGTACACATGACATTCACCAGAGAAAAAAAATGACAAAAAGTGACAGCAGCGGAGTAGGCAGAAATTGTAATTTGGGTGGGCTCATTCAAAATTGGGTGGCCAATCTTTCCCAGAACAAAAATGACTTATAAAAAAGAAGAAGGAGAAAAAGATTAAAAAAAAAAGGTGGCCCGCTCCTTTCCTAACATTTCATAAGTGAAGAATGAGGGCACATTGAAAATGATCATTCTTTGGACAGGGTTCATCAGAGGGAGAATGGGGACGAAATTGTCATGGATGACGACTCTGCTTTTCACTAAACTGTTTACTTTATACAAAGAGTCCAGAAAAATCTCCACCACACTGCTCATTCTGGAAGCAAAATTTAGAGAGGGGTAGCCCACCTTCTCCCCTGCTGCCAAACTACACTCCTCCTGGGTAAGGTAAGCACTGCATGCTGGTGAGGGAGCTCTGCCCCCCGAAAATAGCTGCACTCATCTGCCCGGCAGCGACCAGCACCACAAAACAAAAAATAAACTATGCGTTCATGAGGAACCCAAACAAAGGTAGAAATAAAAAGTTAGGAGTTATTGAGGTGTCTGGAATGTTTGGGGTGAAGAAGGGCAGTGAGTTCCCAAAAACGAGTTATATTGCGATATTATTATTAACATATGTGGCTTCGAAAGTGACACGGAGAACGTCACCATTAGAGTGTTTATGTTGGGGGCCCTGTGAGGAGAGAAGTGGAATATGTTTAGATTTATGTCAGACAGGGGCTGAGGTGAGACCTATGGATTGGAACCAGATGTGTTATGTTATCTCTGTACAAGTATAAAAGCCAATATCTGGATGCATTCGAGAGGGCATGCCTTTGACTTCTGTTCTCTCCCAGACATCCATGGCAAGTCTGGTTTGATGCTGTTCTTACTTGTAATAAACTTATAATTATGATCAAGTCAGCGTCTGCGGAGATTTTTTCTTCATCAACACATCATCGACAACAAAGAAACGACATTATAAAAAACTCACCAAGGCTGTGAAGGTGGTTATCGGCAGGTGAACTGGCGCCGGAGAGCAACCAGTTACGTACAACAGGCGGAGACGTTCCATTTAATCAGAGGATAAATTAAACACACAGAACCAGTCAACAATAAATGTATTTTGATCAAACTTGGCTGGGTGGGCCTGAGTGCCACGGACCACCCATAGCTACATGCCTGAGTAAGAGTTTTTCAATTATTTTCACAAAAATTTGCGGCTGTTTGGCAAAAAGGACGTGTGTTGTTTTTGGTGATGTGTTTCACTCCAGGTCTCCCCAGGATAAGCTCGGCTACGTGGGCATTTTCACTGACTAAGAAGAAATGTATTGATCTATTTGTTTCAAGAGAAATTGTTCTTTTATGCTGACCCGGTGTACAGCTAATCAATTCTTTCAAAAAGCACATACGCTGCAGAGAACAGAGGGATGGATTGGGGGCTGCCTTGCTCAAGGGTGCCAACACATTGAAGTAAAAAGCCTAACCCCCGACGACATGATCACAATGGAGAGGGATGTAAAAAGCAGCGGCGGTGCTTATGTTAAACCCTTTGATGTCTGCGATAATGTAACGCTTTTAACTTTTTTTCCCATTTATTTTTATGTTTTCATCATTAATTATTTTTTCATCGCTTTGTCAGTTGCCACCATCACATATGAGGAGAACTACTATCATTAAAGCTGATGTGCTAATTTTTCAAAATTACACCACTGCCAATTAAAGCAGAACAACCCACTGATTATTATTCTTATGAAGAGGTGACAGAAGAAAAGAGACATAAATTACAATACATTTGCTGGTAAACGGTTGAAAAGGTTTTTTTGTAATCTTTGAGTAATAAAGATCATTGTGGGCACCGTTGAAATAATTCATGGTATTTAAATTAGGACAAACATATAGTCTTTAGTCTCTATTTCAAACTTTTAGTCTCTATGCCAAACCTACAGTATGTTCTCTATTACAAACCTATATGTAGTCTCATTTCCAAAGATATAGACACCATCCCAAACCTATGGTCTCCATCCAAAACCTATGGTCTCTTTTCCAAACCTATGTGTGCTATTCCAAGCCTATGGTCTCTATGGATACAACAGTACAGTGGGCCACGGTTCGGTATGTATCATGTTTTTTGGGCCACAGTAACGGTAGAAGTCCACCGGACACGTTGGTGCAGCGTACAGGTGCACCAACGTGCACCAAGTTTAGGCTTCCTATCAAATCCATGTTAATCCACTGCTGTGGCTCCACTGGTCACGTAAGCTGCAGGGGTCCGCGCAGTGCAGCGTGGCATTTCCCTATTTTTAATTTCTAGCATTTTTCTATGTAGAGGGGCCTATATTATTTTTTCAACTGCGCACAGCTACGTAAGCCTTTCCATAGAAACTGGAGATAAAACTACATAGAAATGTTTTTGAGTGCAAATGAGTGCAACCAATTTTTATAATTTTATATGACATTGTTTAGAAGACCTAGAGCTGCTGTTGGATTTACTTATTGATCAAGACCCATTTTAAATTAAAAGAATAAACTCATTGTGTCTGTGTGTGTATGACTGTGTGTGTTGGGGGTGGGGGGTGAGGAGAGCACTGGGTGCTAGTGGAAAGAGAGATAGAATGACTGAAGATAAGTCTGTAATAAAAAGGGACACGGCCATCCGAGGTTGTTATTTTCCCACTGGACACCTCAACCCCAGGGTAGTTGTAGCCTCGCGGCAGGCAATAAAAGCGGCTTCGGCTCCACCGAGGTTCCGTCTGCCTCTCCTTCATTGTGTCTGTCTGGTCGACCGCACCAAGCTTCACATTATAATTGAAATGTGAGCTACAACTGTAATTGTTCGAATCGGTCAGTGGGATATGTTTGTACTGTTGTGCATTATGTCTACATGATACATGTATATTTGTTCTTTGTATTTAAAACAGGTCTTGATCAATAAGCAAATCCGACAGCAGCTCTATGTCTCTGGTACAATGTAGGTGCATATAAAACACATTTAAATTGACGGCACTCTTTACAAAAACATATCTATGTAGTTTTATCTCATGCTTCTATGGAAAAGGCTTGCGTAGCTGTGCGTAGTTGGAAAAAAAATCAACCTCTTGCACAAAGAAATGCCATGCGGCTCCATGAGAAGCCTGCATAGCTGACGTGGCCTGCAATAGTGGACATGATATCGTAATACCCACAGTTCACGTGTACGCATTGAAGAGTAGGTGTAGTATCGGACGGTTTGATAACATTTTGTGTACCGTTGTGTCCCTAATGGTCTCTATTCCAAACCTATAGTCTATAGTCCAAACCTATGTTCTCTATTCCAAACGTACATGTAGTCTCTTTCAAACCTATGGTCTCTATTCCAAACCTATGTTCTCTATTCCAAACCTATAGCCTCTATTTCAGACCTACAGTCTATATTCCAAACCTATGATCGCTAGTCCAAACCTATGGTCTCTGTTCCAAACCTATGATCTTCATTCCAAATCGATGGTCCCTTTCCAAACCTATAGTCTCTGTCCCAAACCTACAATATAGTCTCTATTCCATACCGATGGTCTTTATTCCAAACCTATGTTCTATATTCCAAGCCCACATGTCATCTCTTTTACAAACAAATAGTCTCTATTCCAAACCTATAGTCTTTATTCAAAACATATAGTCTATATTCCAAAGCTATGTACTCTATTCCAAACCTACATGTACTTTCTTTGGCAAAAATATGTTCTGTATACCAAACCTACATGTAGTCTCTTTTCCAAACCTAAAGTCTCTATTCCAAACCTATAGTCTATTTTCCTCTCTCTATTCCAAAGCCAAGATCTCTATGTACGCTCTTTGGCCAAAATATAGTCTCTATTCCAAAACTATGGTCTCCATTCCGAACCTATGTTCTCTATTTCAAACCTATGGCTTCTATTCTAAACCTATAATCCCTATCCCAAACTTATAGTCTCTATTCAAAACCTATAGTCTCTATTCCAAAGCTATGTTCTTTATTCCAAAAATATGGTCTCTATTCCAAGCATATAGTCTCTCTGCCAAACCTTTAGTCGCTATTCCAAATGTGTGGTCTCAATTCTAAACCTATAGTCTCAATTCCAAACCCATAGTCTCTATTCCAAACCAGTGGAAAAAGACTAAATGTAGTCTTTTTCCAAACCTATAGTCCCTATTCAAAACCTATGGTCTCTATTCAAATATCTAAGGTCACAATTTCAAACCCTTAGTCTCTATTTCAAACCTATGGTCTCTATTCCAAATGTATGGTCACTATTTCAAACCTATCGTCTCTATTCCAAACCTATGGTCTCTTTTACAAACCTACATGTAGTTTATTTTCTAAACCTATAGTCTCAATTCCAAACCTATGGTTTCTATTCCAAATCTAAGGTCACTATTTCAAACCTTGAGTCTCCATTCCAAACCTATAGTCTCTATTCCAAACTATGTTCTCTCTTGAAAACCTCCATGTCATATCTTTTTCAAATCGATTGTCTCTATTACAAACCTATAGTCTGTATTCCAAATTTAAGGTCACTATTTCAAACCTTTGGTCTCTATTCCAAATCTATAGTCTCTATTTCAAACCTTTAGTCTCTATGCCAAACCTATGTTCTCTATTCCAAACCTACATGTAGTCTCCTTTCCAAAGATATCGTCTCCATTCCAAATCTATGGTTTCTATTCCAAACCTATGGTCTCTATTCCAAACTTAAGGTTTCTCTTCCAAACCTATTGTCTCTATTCCAAATATGTGGTGTTTATTCTGAACCAATAGTCTCTATTCCAAACCCATAGTCCACATTCCAAACCTATTGCCTCTATTTCAAGCCTTTAGTCTCTTTTCCAAACGTATTTTCTCTATTCCAGACCTACATTTAGTCTCTTTTCCAAACGTACAGTCTCTATCCAAAAGCTATGGTCTCTATCCCAAATCTATAGTCTTTATTCCAAACCTATAGTCTCTATTCCAAATGTGTGGTCTCTATTCTAAACCTATAGTCTCTATTCCAAACCTATAGTCTCTATTCAAAATGTGTGGTCTCTATTCCAAACCTATAGTCTCCATTTCAATCCTATGGTCTGTTTTCCAAAGCTATGGTCACTTTTTCAAAACGATGTTCTCTATTCCAAACATAAAGTCTCTATTCCAAACTATGTTCTCTATTCTGAACCTATGGTCTCTATTCAAAACCTAAGGTCTCTATTTCAAACCTTTAGTTTCTATGCCAAACTTTTGTTCTCTATTCCAAACCTACATGTAGTCTCTTTTCCAAATATAGTCTCCATTCCAAACCTATGGTCAAGTCAAGTCAAGTCACACTTTATTGATAGAGCGCCTTTCATACCAGGGCAACACAATATGCTTTACAAAGAAATACAAAAAAGAATGACAAAAAAGAAAGAGAGAACATAGTTGTCAGCCGGTCATTACAAAAGAATGCCCCTGAAACAACAGCAACAACAAAAGCAGCAACAAAGACAACAAAAACAGCAATAAAAGCGACTCCAACCACAGTGGCAGCAACAGAAAACAACAACAGCGGCAACAACAGCCACAGAAACAGCAACAACGGCAGCAGCAACATCGACACCAACAGCAGCAACGTACATGCAAAGACGTCACCGGAACTGGAAGTGGTAGCTCTCACCGGAACTGGAAAGGTCACTCAGGTTAGAGATGGTTAAGTCGAGGTATGAGGTTACGTTAAGTTGAGGTATAAGGTAAGCGAGAGTTAAGTTTAGGTATAAGGTTAGCAGCAGCAACGACAACACCATTTAATGTATAAGGTAAGTGGCACCAACAACAGCACCAGCAGCAGGAGCAACGACACCACCAGCAGTGTCAATACCAGCAGCAGACAACAGCAGCAACAAATACAGCAACAGCAACAGTGCACAAGCGAAGACGTCACTGGGACCGGAAGTGGTAGCTCTCACCAGAACCAGAAATCTCCTCATCTGTATTGAGTCAACAGTGTGTACCATCTCATCTCAACGAGGTAAAGCACAGCAAAGACGTCACCGGAACCGGAAGTGGTAGCCCTCACCGGAATCGGAAATTTCAACTGTGTGCACCATCTCATCTTAATCCAGTCACGGTGCTTTAATTAGCGTCCCTAAGTTATGGGTCAAGTTTTTCATCTGACCTCGGGAGGGAGATCCTTTTGACTATCTTTTCGAAGACACACCCTTCTTGTAATCCTCCCACTGTAATATCACAACAGAAACTACAACAACAGCAACCGAAATAGTAGCAGTAGCAGCAGCAGCAACATCAACCCCAGCAGCAGCAACAACAAAAAAAGACTGTCTATCTATTCCACCGCCTCTCTGGTCAGCTCTAGTGGTTTGGATGAACTTGAAATTAGGAGGTGCTGTCTCAATGAGTGCGACTGAGCCATTTCTATCCAGCCAGGTCTCAGTTAATAGAACGAAATCCAGGTTATGAGTACTTATAAGCTCATTAGCTTAAAATGACTTGTCAGTTAGTGACCTGACGTTTAATAGAGACATTTTTATTGTTCTGGTTGCATGGCTTTGCGGGGTACTGAGAGTTTGAGTCCGAACCGGTAGAAAATTCTTTCGATTCCTGTATGTTACAGGGAAGTTACGTAATTTCGGCCTATGGTTTATAAGTACAGGAATTTGTAAAGCAGAGTGACAGTCATTAATGTCAAGGTGGATCGGACTCACCAAACATCAGCAGCGAACAGAAGATTTCAGTGTAAGTTCAATGTTTAAGGTGAGGAGGCGTGACCCGTGAAAGTTTGGATGAACTCTATCATGTTTGGACGGTTCAAGAAGGTGCCGAAGTTGTCCACAAACGGTACGTTGAGGAAGCAGCAGTATCCCTTGAGCCATGTGTGTAGCTGAAGGACACGTGTGAATTTTACGTATCCAAAGCTGGGACACAGCAGCGGGCCGGAAACGATGAACCTTTGGTCCGACTGTAGAAGACTGTCAATAAGCTTCGTAAAGTCTTCTTTTAGTGTCTCCGATTGTTTATTCCTGAGATCGTTGGTTCCGACGTGGATAAGAACAGTGGAGGCAGACGGGTTTTGATCCAGCAGCTGTGGGATTCTGGAGTCTCTATCCCGGACGAGAGCACCAGGGTAGCAGATGGTTTTAGCCGCAGGCAGGGTGATGGTTATGGTCTCTATTCCAAACTTAAGGTTTCTCTTCCAAACATTTGTCTCTATTCCAAATGTGTGGTGTCTATTCTGAACCAAGAGTCTCTATTCCAAACCCATAGTCTCCATTCCAAACCTATTGCCTCTATTTCAAGCCTTTAGTCTCTTTTCCAAACGTATTTTCGCTATTCCAAACCTCCATTTAGTTTCTTTTCTAGACCTACAGTCTCTATCCCTAAGCTATGGTCTCTATCCCAAACCTATAGTCTTTATTCCAAATGATGTTCTCTATTCCAAATCGACATGTAGTCTCTTTTCCAAACCTATAGTCTTTATTCAAAACCTATAGCCTCTATTCCAAATGTGTGGTCTCTATTCTAAACCTATAGTCTCTATTCCAAACCCATGGTCTCCATTTCAAACCTATGGTCTCTTTTCCAAAGCTATGGTCACTATTCCAAATCTAAGGTCACTATTTCAAACCTTTGGTCTCTATTCCAAATCTATAGCCTCTATTTCAAACCTTTAGTCTCTATGCCAAACCTATGCTCTCTATTCCAAACCTACATGTAGTCTCTATTCCAAACCTATAGTCTATATTCCAAGCCTATAGTCTATATTCAAAAACCTATAGTCTCCATTCCAAACCTTCATGTAGTCTCTTTTCCAAAGATAAACGATATCTTTATCGACTATATATATACTGTATATAATGTATAACAATGAAAAAGGACAAGTGTGAGGAACTGAGCATAGTGGTCTTCACCATCAATGACATTCTTACAAGTTTAAAGCAAATATCGATGGGTTACCCTTTAAAAAAAACAAAAACTTTTTCATCCAAGGCTGCACATTTCTAAGCAATGATATGTAAAAGAAAGTGGGAAAAAAGGGAAGAAAGAGGAGAAAGAAGCCTCCCATGGTGCTTCTCCATGGAGGATCACAGAGCACTCGCTGCTGTGCTCAGGTAATTACAGCATCTGTTAAGAGCCGCGCTGATTGTTTTTCATCTCCACATGGATGCCACTCCACAAAACCAATTACCCACGGGAACGCTCAAGCTAAATCACCCCGGCCCCGCTCCGCTCTTCCGTTCCCTTCAAATTCAGGGGAAACAAAAACCACAAACAAAAAAAATGTATATTTTTACATATGGATAGAGTAATATACTGTATATATACATACTGTACATATACTGTAAACTGTATCATACAGTTTTTATATATACCTATATAATATGGGTATATAGGTATATACAGTATATACCTATACATGTATATACCTTAATATACACATATACTATATATATGAATATTTTGTTATTTTGGACATACAGTATATAATGTACACAATTCTCGGGTAATGCAAAAAAGGAAATAATGTGTCATTGCAATAGTGTAAAACAAAGTAAATAGTTGTGCAGCACTGGCTCAAAAAGTAGAGCTAAGGCTGCAATAGCGTAAATTGTCAAGATCACATGTAACCTTTTAAATGTATTTTATTAATAATATTTTTTTCTTTTTTATTTCCATTCTGTTTGATTGCATTTCAGGAATAAACAAAAAACCTGGATATGAGTGCAAATATAAAGAATGTATCCAAATGAAAATATTCTTATACGTATAAGGGCTGTCGAACCATTACAATTATTGTGTTTAATCACATTATATTTTTAGATTTATTCAAACTAACGATACATTTTTCTATTTAAAAAGCATCAATGCAACGTTGTAGCCATACTTTGATTGCATCATTGAGAAAATAGAGAAAATTAATTGTCAATATGATCTGTAACCTACTACAGTAAATCATTTCTTCCCCCAACTATCACCTTCCTCTGCTATTTAAAAGTTTTGAATCAAAGTTAGTTCATAAAAACATCACATCATAGCTAAAACATACAAACAACTTGTGACACCTACGTTAACCATTTCACACTGTATTACCAGCGACCCACCGGAGATTACCTTTGTTTATGTAACTCCATTACATTTCGTCAGGGACGCAATTTCTAACTCCATGACCCGCTGGGTACGTGCAAACGCCATTAAGCTCCTTGCAGCAACATGCTTGGCACCTCTGTGTCACAGAGAACTTGGCTCCCATTGGCGCTTGTATCCGCCATCTTCATTAACCCCGTGGTGTGATCCGCCGATTGTTTGGATAAACGGCGTGATTCACATTAACTATTGATTAATTGTTGTAATGTATTGTGCTGACGGGGCGCTTTCCCTCCTTCCTCCCCTGACCTCAATCTTCCACGTCCTTTGTCGCCGCCATGACTTTGACGTTCTCTTCTCTCTTGCTCTTTTTGCTCCTGCTGCAATGTTTCTGCGAAACCTATAAGCCGATTTAAGTTCCCCCCCCTTAAAAAAAAAAAGGGAGAGGGAGAATGCAGACAATGAGAAAAGTAGAAAAGCTTTATTCTCCTGGAGCAGCGCCGGATTGGGCTTTATAGCGTTGGCCCCCTTTTTATTTTCCGCCGTCCTTTAAAACTACCGTGTCTAATTGTGGTGGCATTTTTTAATTAAAAGTCAAGGATATGTGTGCTTGTTTGCGCGGGGAAGCTAATCTGTTTCTGCCCCCACCAGCTATCTGCCATCTATCTGCTTAATGAGAAAAGAGAGACGCCACTGCAGGACTTGTTGATATTTGCCCTTCGCTAAGTAGATTTCTGAGAATTTACGATTAGCCGCTGCCGAGCCTCAGAACCGTGCTGTTCTGCTGCTCCCAGACCTCATGGACTCATAATGATAACAATAAGTGATTCCTTCTTTTAGTTTAAAATAGGAAGGCTAAGTGGGTCTTGTTACCATGGAGCCTGCATTGTATATGTATGTATATGTATTGTATATATATATACATGTGTGTGTGTATATATCTATACATATATACACACACACATTTATATACATAAATATATATATATATATATATACATTTTGTGGCAGTTTCGCTACCAAGCGCAATCCAGGTGGCGTGTTCAGGGACCTCCAGCACAGAGACACAGAAGACAGGGGTCGTAAACACCAATTTATTGTAGAGAGTGGGCTAGGTGGAATTGGCCAGGAGCAGATAGACATGTGTTATGACACAGGCTCCTATCCTAAGTGTATGTGGGGATGGGGGTTTTACTTGCTGCTGGTTAGCCCAACCAACGAGCAACAGGCATGCAGCCACTCTGATCCCAATCACGTAGATCCAGGTCAGGTGTGGCTGCTCAAACCACACCATCCCCACACCACACATACATACATACAGTATACTGTACATACAGCTACTGTATATGAAGCTCCTATGAATTTTTTTATTTACTCTGCCTAGTCTAATCACTCTGCCTGCACCAGAATCTCCTCTGTGCAGTTATATATATTACAGTATTTAAATTTTGTTTCATTATTCAGTTCTGTTGTTTGCTACCATAATCGCTATTTACTTTGGTATTTTTTCTTTCGCCATGATAGTGGTGTCCAACATGCTTGTGTGTTTTATAAAATGATGAAATGGTTTTGTATTTATCCTTGCACAGTCTGCCATTTGCTTCTTTGGTCATTTTGGCTTCACCTATTCATTTCCCCCAAATAATAATGTGAATTCACTTCTAATTGCGTCAATAGAGGTGAGATTGAAATAGGTTTGAAATCACTGATTTAAATGGAGAGAATAAATGTTTTAGTTGACTGCCTTCCAAGCAACCTACCTCCAGTCTGACAAGCCAATTGAGTATTTATTCCAAATCCTTGATATCAATTTTTTTCCTCCTATCTATCTATCTATCTATCTATCTATCTATCTATCTATCTATCTATCTATCTATCTATCTATCTATCTATCTATCTATCTATCTATCTATCTATCTAGACAGTCAGTCAGTCTGTCTGTCTGTCTGTCTGTCTGTCTATCTACATTATGTCATTTCACTGACGTCATCTACCTACCTATACGAGTTAATTTGTGACTGTCACTGACAAATGCACGTCTGTCACTTTGGAGCAAATCAATGCAACTGACTATAACTTTGGCCAATGCAGGATGCGTCATTCTTGTTGGAAAGACTTGTGTAATGGTTGTGAGGCAGACCAATTTCTTGTTTCATCCTGACAAACATTTCAATGCAACTGTGGCAGACGAGGGGGCGTGGTTAAGCCACGTCTGCAAGGGACAGGGCTGGCTTGGCTCTGTGAGGGCACAGCTTTACTGGATCTGCCCAATCAGCCTCTTTAGCGCCGTTTGGTCGGACCCGGCTGCGAGAGTTTTCATATATGTTGTTCTGTCTTTCAGTGGAAATGGTGAGGGGGCATACAGAAACACCTGTGTTCTGCAGCACACAGGTTTATGACACAACACAATTTATGTTTATGTGTTGCCAGCACGCCTTTGTGTTTTCCTTATGAATAAAATCCTCTCCATGTCGGCGCTCCACTGCCCAAATTACTCTGTCACCCTCCCTAAACCTGTATATGTGGGCAGAGACACCCACAAGTGGCGTAGTCGGCAAGAAACAGGATGGCAGGGTGCCCAGGAGGCGATCCGCCGCTGAGGCCCTTCCCCCTAGTCGAGGCGCTGTTCGTAGGACTCAGTATGGACCTCATTGGGCCGTGCAGGGCTCGAGGGTATCGTTTTATGTAGTGTGTCTATTGCACTTATGTTACGCAACCCACGACCACAAAGCAGTGGCCCTGCGCAGTATTACAGCCAAAAGTGTGGCACAGGCGCTGTTTCAGGTAATCGCCCGAGTCGGGATTCTGAAGGAAATCCTGACTGACCAGGGCACATCCTTTATGTCACACACACTTTGGGAACTTTGCAAGTTATTGGGCGTCCGCTCAATTCGGACCAGCATTTACCATCTCCAGACCTACAGTCTAGTGAAGCACATTAATAAAACGCTGAAAAGGAGACCATGGAGACGATGCTAGACCTAATTAAAAAAAACCGGGAGGAAGGTCCTAGAACCAGTAAGAACAAGATACAGTACGTTATGGCCCTGAGAGCAAAGCTACATGCGCTGGGACAGCATTCACAGGAGAATTTGTTCAAGGCCCAGGAACGACAGCGCCGGTTATATGACGGGGGGGCCCTACTCAAACAATTTGCACCAGGAGACAGGGTATTAGTGTTGCTCCCTACATCTAGCTCTAAATCACTTACCAAGTGACAAGGCCCCTTTGTGGTAACCCGACGGGTTGGGGATGTCGATTATGAAATCGCAAGGTCAGAAAGGGGTGGGGTGACGCAGATCTATCACCTGAACCTCCTGAAGCAGTGGAAGGAAGCAGCGTCCGTGTG
Organism: Zeus faber; assembly: GCF_960531495.2. NCBI lineage: Eukaryota > Metazoa > Chordata > Actinopteri > Zeiformes > Zeidae > Zeus > Zeus faber. Next base: position 16,227,392 of record NC_137201.1, on the reverse strand, counting down.
TCTGGCCACCACGGTGATCGAGGGGAATAGTTGGGGCCAGAGGTTCCAAAAATGACCGATTCCACCCTGGCCTCTCCACTAACCATCTCTCACCGGGCCAGAGCATGGATGTGGCCGCATTTCAATGTCAGTTTTCTGATGTCTTCTCCCCCCTGCTGGTCTGCATGTCCCTCATACACCGCCATGTGGAGACGACCCCAGGGGTGAAAGTACGCCCTGTCTGTATCGCCTGCCCGAACATAAATGCAAAGTCATGCAGGCAGAATTGAAGGCTATGCTGGACATGGGGATTCTACATGGAGTCTACAAACGACTAGTTCCGAGCTGATAGGTAAGCCAGATGGGTCGGTCCTCTTCTGTGTAGACTACCGAAAGGAGAACGTGGTATCTAAGTTTTTTACAACACTGGATTTAACCAAGGGCTACTGGTTCTTTCTCCACTCTGCAGGGTTTGTACCAAATTGTGACGCATCCGTATGGGTTGTTCAGGGCCCCAGCCACCTTTCAGAGACTCATGGGCCGAGTTCTGTGTCACGCGGCATATCCGACCGCCTACTTAGATGACATTATTATTCACAGTGACACCTGGGAGCGGCAAATGCAGCATGTGGGGGCAGTTCCGGAGTCCCTGAGGCAGGCGGGGCTCACCGCCAACCCCAAGTGTGCGGTTGGGCGGAGGAGGTACGGTATCTGGGGTACCACTTTGGTGGAGGACTGGACCGGCCCAAGATAGATAAAATAGCGGGGGTTACGAACAGTCCAAGACCTAAAACTAAGGACGTGGCAAAGCAGTTCTAAGGGTTTGCAAATTACTACAGTAGGTTTGTAGCCAGGAGTGGGCTGGCGGCCTAAGTTGGGCGGTGGGCATATGTGGCAGATAAACAGCCGTGGTTAAGCCACGTCTGCAAGGGACGGGGCTGGCTTGGCTCCGTGACGGCACAGCTTCACCGAGTCTGCCCAGTTGGCCTCTTTAGCACTGATTGGTCGGACCCAGCTGGGAGAGTCTTCATACTGAATAATATGTTGTTTTGTCTTTCAGTGGAGAGCTGAGACGCAAGACGCGGAAACGCCTGCGGTCCTGAGCATGATCACGAGAACCAAACTGTGTTCATCCCGTTTCTTTTATGTTCCTTTGTTGCCAGCAAGCCTTTGTGTTGTCCGTATGAATAAAATCCTCACCATGTCGGCACTCCACTGCCCGAACACCTCTGTCTCCCTCCCTAAACCCGTACATATGGGTAGAGACTCCAACAGCAACCATTCAGGATGCAGAGCCCAAATGGAAGAAGATAAGTCGTCGTCATGGGAACCAGTGTCGGAAGCAGGTGTAGAGTCACTGATGCGATTGTGGATATATTCGTGGCAGACGTGCGACGCCGGTCATCTCCCCCTGCGGGTCCACGGGGAGGACTGGGCTGGGATTGCGCTCAAACCCGGTTTGGACTGGGCCGAGAGAAGGGTTCACAGTATTCTTGACCGCTCGGCTTTCCGAGCGGTCAAGAACAGACAGACAGCTGAGGAAGCAGAGCCGTGCCTGCAGGCGAGTTGACCCAGAGGTGGTCCTCAACCACAGCACAAACTCAAATCATTCCAGCTCAAACAGGCCAGGGATTGAGGTTTTGTTTTTGTTTTATCTGTAATGGTAGAGTTCTTTTTACAGTACATCAGGGAAAAAGCCACTTGAAATTCTACGTTGCACAGATTACAGAGCAGGGTTAAGAAAAACAGCCAATTATACAAAAAAAATGAAAACCTAAATTTTGTAAAAAAAAATTCAACTGTGTTGTCTGCAGCTTATGTAATTTCATAAGTTATTGGCACATTTCCTTTTTTTGTGCCAATGAATAGACTATTGGCAGCTCTTCCCGAAAAGCAGCATTTTTGATCAGTTAGGTGAAAAAATGATAAGTCCAAAAATATGTCAAAGAACATATTCATTATCAGGGAGTTGCAATGATTAAATATAAACATTAGACACCGTGTTTATGGGTAAATTGTAAAATTTACTTGTCCTCAATTTGCCTATTCAATGCATTAATTTGGAGGGGAAAAACACAGCCAAAGAGGTTCGGCGTGGACTGAGAGTGTGGGCGTAATTAGGAAATAACAATTTGCTTCCCTGAAAAAAATCACCTCAACGAAGAGCCCCAAAGCACCCAGAGAGCAGCGGATTTGGCAGTTTTGTTCATTTATTCACAGCTGTGCAACCACGACCAAGTCTTATCAACTAATTCATCAGAAAAATCACAAGCTTTACCTTAAAGTCAAGGTGAGGTGAAGTGTTTAATTGTATCATTTAATTGTATTTCATATGCAAGAACAATGTGATTTATATAAGATATGATATACATTATTTCAACCCAAAGAAGGATAAAAGTGTAGAAATAAAATGCTTAAAACCGATAAAGATATTGCAATGCCATATAAAACAGACTCAAACCCACTCTGGTCATTAGGAATCACGCACTGAAGGGCTGATGGATGGGTTCACCATTTCTCAACCCATTAAAAGTTTGGTGAATGCTTTACTGTTGAGAAACTTACAACTCTGGTGCAGCTTCTCACTGTGCCTAAATCTAGTCCAATGGGGCATAGGTGGAAAAATAGCGAACCTATCCTTTAACTCCTAAATAACTAAATAATTATGTTCTGAACATTCAGGGACGATGAAATGTATTGTAAAATGTCAAATACATACTTGTCAGTAATATATGGTAATATAAAAGAAAAAGTGGCCTTATTAATAACAGTATTAATAAGAGTGATGGTACCAGCGATCCTAATATAACAGCAGTCCTCATAAGACATTATAAGTCTTATTATGTATAGTCCAATGTGGGATTAGATGGCTAGTGTGCAAAGTATAATATAAATAGATATTTGGTATACAGAAGTCATTACTTATAAAATGAAAATAATAACAATACAAATAAAATACTTTTTCATGAGTAATTACTTCTGTGCATACCCATTAGAATGTTAGACTGATACAAAGCATTACATATTTTAATTGAATTTTTACTATTATTTGTAATTACATCTTTTCATAGTTCCGGGTGCGATGGACGATAGAATATAACGTCATTCCATAAATTGTGTTATTGGAGCAGTTCACCATGTTCTTTGTCCAAGATTTCACATACCCATACAGTGTATAGGTACTATATATATGTGTGGGTCTATCTGAGGTGTGTGGGGTGGAGTTTGGGGGAGAGGCTGGGGGTTTCTCGGGTGTCGGTTGTGGGGGAGCTAGGGAGTGTAAACGCTCGCGGCCCTTCCAGGCAGCTGAGCCCCCTTGCCGGGCCGCTCTGGCAGCGAAAGGGGGACCAGGTGTCGACTCTTGTACAGAGGGCTTTGATGCCAGAGTGAGCAAGTTGCATGGATTTGGAACAAACCGCCTTTCTACATAACAGAGCAAAATGACAGGAAAGAGGGATGAGGAACAAAGGGGAAAGAAAGCATGGAGATATCGCGGATTAACTCATTGGTCGGAGGAGCTCAAACGTTGACACATTAGCTGTGACGCTTCTTAAAAGAAAAGCAAAATTAAAATTAAACAAAAAAAACAGACAGCCACGTGTAGAATGTCTTCGCTTAATTTATTGTCCGGGTTTTCAGGACGACACCAATCATGTTCTTACACTGTAATCCAGTGCTGGTCAGCTACTGTTAGTTTTCCTGCACACATACTCTATAAGCACACACATCCAATTAACTGGCTTTTTAAACAAGTGGATAAAAAAACCTTTCAAATTATCTGATAACGGCCCTTATTTCAAAGAGTGCTCTTTACCATCAAAACTTCAATCAAAACTGTTTGTATTTTAGAACTAATGTTAATATATATCACTATATATATACTGTATATATATATATATATATATATATAGATAACTTTTTGTGTGAATTTAACACAAAAGCTTAGCACAAAGGTCAAATTGTACCTAAGAAAGACAGATTTTAGATATTAATATAACGAAAGTGAGGCAAACAATAATGACAACCTTTGTCAGCCTTTGGCCCATTTTCCCTCCACTCTCCTGAATTTTATCACTGTCAAAAATAGCTTCCAGTGTCATGCATTTGAATTTCTTCAAGGTCATTTTAATATCTCGCTTAAGCAGGTTGTTAATTCTTCAGGGTTTGAAGTCTTCTCCTTTACAGGGTTGGTAAACCAAAACAATTTTTACACCCCCCCCACCCAACCTGGTTTATTAAAGGCCAAAGCCATCAAGGACAAGTAGTTTTTAGCATTACAGCGCACGAGGGTAGCTTGACTGGCACTTCTTGATTGCCCTAACGCCGTCCACAGACTAACTGCTTAGAGGGTGAGCCTGGGCTTAGCATTCTAATGTGGCGTCTTTCTATCACAAGTCAGCGCCGTTCTGCAAAAGTTCATAAAGAGAAGAAAAGGTGTGCTCCCCAATTTCGCGATGTATCCTTGGCACTTATACCGCGTTGCCCCTGAAAAGAAAAAAAATGTCTATGTGTGATTTGTGATTATGTATGGTCAGGATACTTGGAAATCGCAGTGAAAATTTGACATGCCTATTCAAGGTGATGGATAAATGGATTCTTTTTTAATTGGTGTGCTATTATGTCTTTCTTGACTGGATTGTCCTCTGCAGCCTATTGATCGCAGGGCTGAGGTTGATTAAGAAGAGGACAACTGAGTCCTGCATGCTGGCTGGCAGATATCTGCAAAAAATCTTTCTGTTGCTGTATCTTCTTCCAGAACTGTGGAAGAAATCAATGATAACAAACGTTTGGTCTTACCACTCCTGCACTGCTCTCTCCAAGCAGCAAAAGAGGTGTGCATGTGGCTGCGCGGCAAAAAGGTGACTTCTCACCATGACTCGCGGGTAAAGGTTCCAGTGTGCAAACTGCCGGAGTGACTCACATTTCCTGCTTCCATGAGCACAGCCTGTTCAGGTCGCACCACCGGTGGAAACACCCCTCGGCTGGAGGCCGGAGCACCAACCACTGACCTGTCCCCTGGTCTCCAAAACCCACAACATGCATCCAACTGAAAGAGTAACACCATATTATTGCTCTACAACCTCATGGAGTAGAGGTTTGGTAGAATGGCATTACTCACATAGTTATCAACCTTTTTTTGGACTACTGTCCATACTGTACTGCCATTTTTTAATAATAATGCCGAAATACTATAACTACTTACTGTAGACTAACAGCTGAAGCCCTGCTAACAGATAGCAGGGCTTCTAGTTAATAATGTGCTCTGTGATATGTGTTATTTCTTATCTCATTTTGTTTTGCATCCCTTCCTCAACTCCATTGTCTTTTGCTGCTGTACAGTCACTTAGGATGTGATTTGTCATCTTATAATATAATATGAGGTTACGTTAATAATATTATTATTAACGTTGCCCACATGGCATCCACTGCAGCCTGGTCATCCTGGAAGGGGGATCTCTCCTTCTGTGGCCCCTTCTCAAGGTTCCCTCCTTTTTTCCCCCAAAGGGGTTTTCTGGGAGTTTTTCCTTGCCTGGATAAGGGTTCAGGCCAAGGTAGGCTGTTGATTTCTATGTGAAATGTGATGCTTGTGAAGCCCTTTGAAACTATATTGGGATTAAGGGCGATACAAATAAACTTGACTTCACTTGCTTCAACACCTGAATTTCCCTCTGGGGACTAATGAAGCCTTATTTTTTCCCATCTTATCTTGTTATGAATTCCTCTATCAAAGACTGCATCGTTGCCAAAAATAAATAGCGAAACGATACAAAGGGTATTTGCACTCTGATGTGGTGGAAATCCTTCATAAACTGTTCAAATAAAGCATCAATGCATAGGAGGTGTGTGCAAAATGTGTTAATAGGTGCTTAAGGAAAATTTCCCAAGATAGTGATGATAAAAGCAACACAGCGGATCAAACATATCTTAAGACAGTTGCAAAAGGACGAGTGACCAAACAGAGAAGATGAAGTCTTCTGTTCAGCTTGATGTGAACGGAAGACACAAATTGTTCATGGCAGCGCACAATGTTAAATCACACCCCTGACAACTGGCGCAGTCCTACCAATAAATGATTATTACACAGTCTGCTTTATAACTTGATAACGGCTTCTCCTCGGGTAGATCCCAACAGTGAGAAGGCGTATTTACAATCCATTATGCTTATACTGTGAAGAGCCTTGTTGATTCTGCATATAATTGCTAAATACTCATTTTCAGAGTCATAATATAGGCATGACTAAAGTGACTGAAACAAGGGATTCATAACTCTGGTTGGCAAGTTTTCCTGAGTGGTGGGATGTCCATCAAGACGTTAAATACACCTGTCCGGGTTCCCATGGACTAGTGGAATAGTGTGCATTTTCTTTTGTTTATCCCTGTTTTCTAGTCACCCCTGATGTAGTACGTAGGTAGGTTCCAGCCTTTTGTCCAAACTGGACGCTCTGCTCCATCCCTCCATCAGGAAGTCAATGCAAGTCATGGGGAACAAATACACAATCTCCATTCAGTGCAACAACTCACTTCACATTTCAGTCTAAATACATTTGATTTTATTTCTAAATTCCCTGTTTTCTGCCTGGATTTTTATGGCTGTGCTGCAGTGTTACCGGTGTCACCAATGTCCAAATGCGTGAGTTGTCTAATTGTGCGACGCTAAAGATAACTGCTTTTGCATTTACAACAAAATCATTACATTTATACAAGTGCAACAACCAAAAAATGTAAAAAAATTTCAGAGATCTCACATATGTATAAAAGCATTGTGCTGAGATTTGTGTCTGGTAATTGTACACAATTGACACAAGCAGATAAACATTTTGGACGAGTAAGTAAACAGAAAACGAGGAAGAACTTAAAAAAAAAAAAAATCGAACTGTTCCTGTAATGATCAGTTGAACAGTATCATGGGAGTAGATTCTGCTTCTTCTATTGACCCCAAGCGCAGCATCGTGCTCCAGCCATCCTTTGATTGTTTGCTTCACTTCTATGTCAAAGACCTGAGGTTGTTCCAGGTTGTTGTATTTTTTATTACTTTTATAGAAGCAGGACAGATCACCTGCAAGGTGAAGGACAGCAATTAAGAAACGGACATAAAGTGAGCAGCGAGGTGACAAAACAGGGCACGTTAAAAATATGAAAGAGGTAATAAAATAAAAGAATCCCCACTCATTACATTGTTTCCTTCCCTATAAACACAGGATTGCCATTGGGGAAAATGTTATCGTCTAATTTGAAGGGGAAGAGGAGAAGTGGATGGGGAAAACCGCAGCAGAAATAATTAAAAGTGCCCTTATCAGCCCTATTTTTTTTTTTTTTTCAGCCACATGGGAGAGGCAGCGTTAAATGTCACTGCAGAGGGGGAAACTTTGAAATGTATGTGTCGGTCGGCCCCTGAATCTATTCACCTCAATATTAAAAACTTTTCAATGACTTCATAATCGTGGAGCAGTGTCGGAATAGTCGTTATAGTGGAAATGAACAAGATACAAAAGCTGGTTGGCAAACTTAACAAAAACAACAGAATGGTGAGTTTAATCAGTGTTTCCCAAGCTATTTTCTACATTTGCCAAACATTGGCTCACCACCATCTCTGAAGAAGAAGACTATCCCGTTAACCACTAAAGAGTCACAAAACATCACAAACATGTATAACTGTGCTTATGAGAGACTTTTCTTGCAACAACTGTTTCTACTGTGTGACACGTTTTGGCTGCTGTTACTACTCTACAGCACTTTTATTATTGACGCTGCAATACTGTAGACTGTAGACTAACTGCTGTTTGCTAATACTGGGTTCACTACTGGTTATCTGTGTGCATCCTGAATTTCCCTCTGGGATTAATAAAGTTATATG